>NC_041226.1:75986673-76021048 GCF_002837175.3 Physeter macrocephalus
CTGCATCGGCAGGCGGACCCTCAACCACTGCGCCACCGGGGAAGCCCCCAAAAGTGGCCATTTTAATAGCTTTCCAGGCCCTCTGCGTTAACTCACCGTTCTGGTAGAGTTGAGTCTTACAGGTTCTCATCACAGTTACATGTCCACATATGTTGAATTGTTCTTTTTTTTTTTTTACTTTATTTTATTGAAGTCTAGTTGATTTACGATGTTGTGTTAGTTTCTGATGTACAGCAAAGTGATTCTGCTATACATATATATCTATATATTCTTTTTCATATTCTTTTCCGTTATGGTTTAGCACAGGATATCGAATATAGTTCCCTGCGCTCTACCGTAGGACCTCAGTGTTTATCCATCCTGTATAGAAGAGTGTGCATCTGCTAATCCCAGGATGGATGGCGAGTTTGGGATTAGCAGACGCCGAAGTTTTCTGAACACTTACGTCGTCTCTTACCTCTTACTTGCACAATAACAAAAATGATGCACTATATTTCAATTGCTGTATAAAAATTAAAAAGACTAAGACCCTTGATTTGGGGAAAGAATTTGGGGAAACAGAATCTCCGTTCAAGTTGGCAGGAGCCTCTCTGCTGTAGCCCCTTCGGACGGCAGTTTGGCAATATGGAGGACAAGGGGAAATGTGCATATGATCGATGAACGTGGGCAATTTCATCTCCAGGGAAGCCCTCACATGTGCACAGGGAGACATGTCCCCACATGTTTACTCTGGTATGCTTTGGAATAGAAATGGGATAGCCCAAATCATAAATTGGGAGCCCAAACATTTGGAAGCAACCATCTGGATAAAAGGTGTTATGTGCACGCAGTGTATCACTGCATGATGGTTAAAATTGATGAACTAACTGTATGTGTGTTTCATCTCAGCAAAATGATGTTAGTGAAGAAAGCAAGGTTCGGGATGACCCATCAAATACGACAGGGAAGCAAGTGTAAAACAGTACCGTATTCTGTTTATGGCTATGGATACGTAGGTGACATTGAAAGGATTCTCATCAGACCGAAGCTGCTTGTTGTTTAGTTTCTGAAAAGGAAAGGAAGGGAATGAGGCAGTGAGGGTGGTTGGGCAAAAGGGGTGTTGGTGTTACTGCAGGATGTACTGTCTCTCTTCTGCCTTTTCAAAGACAATGAATGCATTCATTCTTTTTTCTATTTTTGCCTATCTTTTTTTCGCCAACAGCACGAACGCATACTTTTCCTGTTGTGTGATTTTTAAAGGATATAGATAGAAAAAAGACACAGGCAGAATATATTGCAAAATGGTTAACAGTTTTAAGTGTGAGTGATGAGAGTATAGTTGTTATATTATTCTTTGTACTTTTCTGTATTTTAAAAGTTTCTCCAAATGAGGGGGGGAATGTCAACTCTAGAAAGAAGCTACCAGTGTTCTAGTTTCTCTAAGACACACACACACACACACACACACACACACACACACACACACAGAGCCACCATTCATTAGCTGTGAGATTTGGAGCAGATCACTTAACCTCTCAAGACCTCAGCTGCCTCTTGGGGGTAATGATACCTCACCCCCCTGAAAGCCGAGGGCAACACCAGATGGTCTCTTGAGATCTCAAATTTTCAACACTGTGGTATAAGCTTTGCTTGCCTTTCCAGGGACAGAAGTCACAAATCTCACCTAGCCTCCCCTACCTTGAGCTGCCGCTTCACCCTGCAACGTGTTACCTGCATCGGGGAGCTGGCAATGCAATCCTGGTCTGAGCTGGCTGCCAAGAGCCCTCCAGAAACTTCCCCTGCAAGAGGACAAGGAGGCTGGGGACCAAGGGAAGGGGACAGAGACAGAGGGCAGGGAAAGTCAGCACCGGGTGGGGACCAGGGAGAGGGGAAAGGGGAGAACAAAAGAACCACCTGGGACAGCAGACATGCAGACATCAGGAAGTAGAGAGGACAAGCCAGGGAAAACATAGTTTTCTAGGCTGACATGCCAGCAAGCATGTCATCCGGGTGTGAGCATTGCTGTAATTTTAAAAAGCACGACTACTCACAACTGAGCAAGAGAAATAACCATCCAAAATGCTTAGGCAATGATTCTCACAAATGCAGACACCTGCACGCTTCCTGCATCTGGATGCAGTGCTGTTGCCCTCTCAGCCGCTAAACAAGCCGCCCAATCCCCCTAACTCACCTCCTTCACCCACTTCCTTCGCTTCACTCCATCATCACACTTCAACCGAGGAGGGCAAGACATGACCAACTTTACCTGTAGTGCCTAAGCCATGATTTAGTTCCAGCTGAGCAAATGTGTTCCTACAGGTCTTGCGAACAGCCCTGGATATTTTTTTTTTCTGCCCATTTCATAAAGCAGGGAAGGAGATATGGATGGATCACCTTCCATTGCAGGTTATTTCTATCATCCTTTCGTATCAATATACAATTTGTCAATTTCATCCTTTTTAAAAAACAAAGACTGATAAGCCTCTCCGCACCCCACAGAAACAGGTGTGTCAGTTGCCAGGGCAGTTAAGTCAATATTAATTTCTGATCACCTAGAAGGAACTATTAGACTAAGCAACGCATGATACGTATATATTCAAAGAACGATTTCCTGGCCAAACTTCTACCAAGCTCTCTTTGGCAGCCAGCAGTGCGTGTATAATATGTAACAGTAAGAACTAGACAGGAGTTATTTCCACGAATCCCAGGTGACTGGCCTCAAGTGACTGTTATAAGTAGGGTTTCACAACATGGGAGCTTAGCTCTGTGAATTGACTTTTCTCCACCGATTTAAAAATCCTTTCGCCAGATGAAGGTTTCAACTACACTTAGATATACCATTTTCTTATATATAATTTTTCCCTTAGTTCTCAAATTCCATCATAAAATAGGAAGAGTGATACAGACACTGTTTCTCTATTTGGAATTTAATATGTAAGATAGAGTTTTTTTTCCCTTCTGGAAAAATGTGAAGCCATTGTTCCAACAGTTGGAAAATTATTCCTCTCGTGCCAAACCTATAACAGAGCAATAAAATGTGTAGCAGTTGGGTGGAGAGCCCCAGATTCCAGAAGTCTGTGAAATTCAGAGGCCCCTAAGTTTAAAAAATAACATGTCTGTTTATTTTGTCCTTAACACATTTCTAATTTGTTTTTGCAGATTGTTCTTTATTAACAAGGGAAAAGCTATTTTTGTATTGTTGCCACAGACTTCAGAAACCAACGGCCTGATCAAAATAATAACTTCCTGTAATGAACAGTCTTGCTGGTTCAAAGATATTTAATTCGAGAGGCTTCCCTGGTGGCGCAGTGGTTGCGCGTCCGCCTGCCGATGCAGGGGAACCGGGTTCGTGCCCCGGTCCGGGAGGATCCCACGTGCCGCGGAGCGGCTGGGCCCGTGAGCCGTGGCCGCTGAGCCTGCGCGTCCGGAGCCTGTGCTCCGCAACGGGAGAGGCCGCGACAGAGGTAGGCCCGCGTACCACAAAAAAAAAAAAAAAAAAGATATTTAATTCGATAACTTTTTTTCTGAAAATGTAAATTAAGGGCTCTTAAGCCTTGGTGACATGACAGTGGAGCTTTGGAATCATACGAAATCAGCCTGCCCTACTTTCATAGCTATATTGGGCAAAGGTAAAGAACAATGCTTTTCTCTTTGAAACACTATAACACTTTTGAAAGCACTGACAGATTTATGTATTAGTTCTAAATGCTATTTACTAAAGGTTTCTTTAAAAATGATAGGCTAACAAAAAACATACTCCAAAAAAGCTCTGACACATTGACAGCATAACATACTTAATCAGTCCTAAAATAAAGTTTGAAATTTAAATTTTGCTTCTTTATTTTTCTGAAACTTCACATACAAAAGAAAAGAAACAATAAAATGAAAGAAACTATAAAATGCATTTCTTGTTGTAAGTATTCTGCACTAAGAATGCTAGATCTTCGGGCTTCCCTGGTGGCGCAGTGGTTGCGCGTCCGCCTACCGATGCAGGGGAACCGGGTTCGCGCCCCGGTCCGGGAAGATCCCACATGCCGCGGAGCGGCTGGGCCCGTGAGCCATGGCCGCTGAGCCTGCGCGTCCGGAGCCTGTGCTCCGCAACGGGAGAGGCCGCAGCAGAGGGAGGCCCGCGTACCACAAAAAAAAAAGAATGCTAGATCTTCAGTAATGTACGCCAATTACCTTGCAAGATAGAATCTTATAATATCACACTATTGTAATAGCAAACTGTATTATGATAAAGTTCTAATGATACTTGTTATAAAATCTCCTCTGCACTAATTTTGTGTGTTCTTTTTCTATACACACCTCTAAGTTTCTTTGAAATTCGCTCATCAGTTTGGTCTGAGCTGGAGAGCCAGTCTTATGAGACAGAGGAGAAAGACAAATGATTGTGCAGAAATGTCACTGTCAAATGATATATTAAAAGGTAAGGAATTGAAAATACATAGTTTGGAGTTGATACAATAGCAACATGCAATGATGCAATGATGCCCATGAAGAAATGTCATAACCTTAGGTATGTTTAACCTGGAATTACTGACAGGTCGAAAGGGAAACAAAGCAATGCTTGTTTTTCCTCTGGACCATCTCTGCTCCCTGCCTCACTTTGGTAGTGAAGCAAAAAGAAAAGTTCACCCACATTATTTTTTAAATTACAGAAAAGTGCTGTCATTAGAGTTTGAAGAAGTAATTAAATTTCTTTTTTGATCCAAGAATCCCTTTCATTGCCTGGGTCTTTCTTCTACGAATTCTATGAAAATAAATCCTTGAAAAGTCATATGCTTTCTTTTTTCTTTTGTAAACTTATTTTATGAAAGCACAACCTTACAGTCCAAATTAGACCCTGTCCTAGCCAAATGTCTGCGGAGTCAGAGGTGATGAATAAATCTTCTCACCTCATTTTCTCTACGAAAGTATTCCAGTCCCAACTCAGAGGCCATACACAAAGTCCCGGCAAATTGTCAGTACTTTAGAGCAACGAGTAGCTCTGCTGAGACATGGTCAGCTGAGAGAAATTCTCGTGGTACTCTGGCTCCTAACGAGCAATGGCAGGGACCCCACGAAGGTTCACAAAGATGCTGAAGGCATTGCACTTGCCCGGTAACCAGAGACGCTAAATAATATTTAAAAGCAAAAATATTAACACAGGACAGACTTTTCTTTTTCCAAAAAGTGTTAAAATAGACATACAGGGCTTCCCTGGTGGCGCAGTGGTTGAGAGTCCGCCCGCCGATGCAGGGGACACGGGTTCGTGCCCCGGTCCGGGAGGATCCCACATGCCGCGGAGCGGCTGGGCCCGTGAGCCAAGGCCGCTGAGCCTGCGCGTCCGGAGCCTGTGCTCCGCAACGGGAGAGGCCACAACAGTGAGAGGCCCGCGTACCGCTAAAAAAAAAAAAAAAAAAATAGACGTATAAGCCAAAAGTCATGTAAAAAAAATAAAGGAGGCATCCAAGTCAACAGAACTGGGGAGACCCCCTATCAGGAAACAACCACCGGTGAGCTCCTGGCTCTCAGCAGACACCGGGATTAACCATAGAGAGTTGAAGAGTATAATGTCTGTGACATAAAAACAAAAGGCTTAAAAAAGCAAGAAGACATAATTTAATATTTTTTGGTCTGACTCTAATGTAGAAACTTTCTGAACACCAAAGCAATGGTAAAAATTGAAAATTTTTGATTTTTAACATAAACTTCAGAAAAAAAAATCACTAAAATATCACATCAAAAGATAAGCAAACTGATAACTACATTCACAGTAAATATACATTAAATGTGTTCATACTTGAATTTTTAAAGAACACCTATGTAGAGAATGGAAAAACAACAAGGTCCTATTGTATAACACAGGGAACTATATTCACTATCCAGTGATCAACCATAATGGAAAAGAATATGAAAAAGAATATATAGATATATATGTACCACTGAATCACTTTGCTGTGCAGTAGAAATTAACACAACATTGTAAGTCAACTAAACTTCAATAAAATAAACTTAAAAAATAAAATAAAGAACACCTATACATCATTAGGAAGAACACGAAGACCTCCAATGGAAAAATAGGCAAAATTACCAGCATGGAAATTACAAAGGAGGAAATGCAAATGGATGATAAGCATATGTAAACAAATGTTCAGCTCACTGAAGTCAAGGAAATGGGAAATAAATTGCAATGCCTTTCTGATAGCTAGCAAATAAGTATTGGATAATGATACTAAGCATCACTGGTGAACACTTACTGGAAAATCTGTTATGGCCACATTGGTCAGAATGTATATCAGTTAATTCATAGCTGACTTGGTATGGGCCTGACCAATCAGATCAGAGGCAGGCCACAGAGGTGGAGAAGGTTCTGGAGTTTCTCCTGAGCTTTGGGGAAGTCTGAGGTTTCCTGGGAAGGGACAGGATGCCTGGGGGCACTGGAGGAGGGGCTCATCCAGCAGCTATTTACTAACCAGTCCCATACACGTATTTTGGTATTTTACCAAGTCTGTCCATACCCGTGTGTTATGGCTGAAAAGCAGTGCCCGTATTATTTAAAGAAATAAATTGCAAAAATTCAAAGACCAAAATTTTGATTTTATGCTTTGACCTAGTGATTCTATTACTGTATACCTAATTTCTAAAAGTTGACACAGATTTACGAAAATCTGTTGATCACAGTATAACAGTAACATACTAAGAGCTAGATTTACAACGTGCCTACTATCCACCATGCTTTCTAAGTGATATACATAGATGGTCCCATTTAATACTAATGACAATCCTGAGACATAGGTTTTATTATTATCCCCATTTCATAGAAGACGAAACCGAGGCACAGAAAATGGAAGTCGTTTTCTCAAGGTCAGATGGTAAACAAGGACAAGCACCAGAATTCAAAGTGAGCCCCCGGATCTGCATTTCCCCATTAGCTGTGTGGTTAATAATGTGGTGCAGTGTGAATCGGCAGGCTTTATAGCTTCTTACGTAAGAAGTAATACTTAGTCTACCTAAACTATATTTAGGCCTCTTAAATTTTCATCACCTGGTCACATTTGCTGTTACTTCCTCCTCACTATTTTTACACTATTCTCACACCCTGTCCAGCCAGCCATTATCCGTAAGATAATATTCTACTTTGGCAATAAATTATGATGTGGTCGTAATTCAAACTCTCTGCCTGCAATAACTACCTGCATTTCCCCTTGTTGCTAAAAAATAGTAAACATGATGCTATTAGATTCATAATAAAGGCATTAGAAGCAAGGGATTCATTCAAAGCGATAGCATAGGCACCAGTAAACCTAAGAAAATGCCATTGTATTTGAAGCTCCATTAGCAAAATCGTCATTTCCTCTTGACTCAACTTTTGTGCCTCATTCTACCATCTCCAGCCCCACACAGGGGTCGGCACTCTGGCCTTTGACCTGCTCACTCAGTTGATTAGGAACCCCAGCCGTATTTAGACTAAACCCTAAACCCTAGCACGTGCCATGTGGTCCTCCCTGAGATGACCGGTAACCTCCATGTCACTACCTTGAATTGGCCCTTTTGCGGGGGGCTCACTTTTGTTAACCTCCCATTGTCTGTGAAAAAATTTCCCCTTCGGATCCTGAAACAACCCTCTCCTGGCTCACTGGGACGATTCTTTCTGAGTTTCCTTTGCCAGCTTATCATCTTCAACTCAGGCTTTGGGTACTAAGGTCCCAGTGCTCTGGTCCTCTCACGGCGTGATCTCTTCCGAGGCAACATGATCTCCATCCATCATTTCTCCCCCTTTTCATCTATACACGGAGTCCCAGGGTTCTATCTCCAGTCCAGTCATACTAGACCACTCACATGTCTCAAAGACACTTCAAACTCCCCAGATCCGAAACCTCTCCTCCAGACCTGGTCCTTCTCCACCGTGCCTCAGTTCATGGCATGACTATCCACTAAGACTTTTATGCCCCCTAAGAGATTTGCACTTCTGTCCTGGTTTCACCATCTCCACTGCCTACTCCAGCCCAAGGGCCATCATCTTTCCCTAGACAACTGCACTCTCGGTGCCCTGGGCTGCCTCTTTACTGTTCATATTAGTTCCCTCTTTAGAACACCTTCGTGGCTTCCACTGATCTTGGGATAAAAAACCTAAGGGGGCCCACACATGCCTACATGATTTGGACTCTCACCCCACCTCACTCCAGCCTTTCTGCTTGGTGTCCTTCAGCTCAAACATCATTACCTCCTAAGAAGTTGTCCTGGTCTAGGCTGTCCTGTTAGGCTCTCCTAGACTCCCCTATAACTCTCCTTCGGAGCACCTGTCACAATGTGTAACTACACGTTAATGGGAATATGTCCAGTCTTTCTCCCCCATGAAACTATGGACTCTGTGTCTACAGTGGTCATTGCCATATTCCCCATGCCTAGCACAGTGCCTGGCATATGGAAGCCACTCAACAGCATTTGCTGAAAGAATACCTTGATACTTGGAAAGGTGAGTTCAGTGAGCTTAAGGCTTCTTTCCAAATCTTACTCCCTTCTCTGCCACTAAGCACTTTGTCCGGCCTGTATTGGTTTGCTAAGAGGATTACATGTTCCCAGTCACTCAGTAGCAAATGCTGCCTTGCCCTGTACCCCTCAGCCCACTTGGGTGGGGTCCCTGGCTCTCTGTACCATCTGCTGCTGGCGGGGGACTGGTTCCAAACCCAACAGCCTTTGCAACCCAGCACTCTCCTATGCCTGACCAAAACTCCTACGGCCCTACCCCTCACACTTGCTGGATACTTTTGGCGATGGAATCCAATGTGGATGGAGTCTGCATTGGCTCCTTTGTCTCAATGGACAACCTACAACTAGAATGGGCCGTTTATCCCAGACCACATCCCTTCATAACTTCATGTCTTCTCACTCAGCAGCATTGGAACTTCCCAGCATTGACTTAGGGTTAAACTGGCATATGGATTTTGAAAGTTTGTGACATCCTCATTTTACTCAATAATTTCCGAAAGAAACTTTTTGAGCAAAGTTAAGTTCAATCAATCTGCTGGCTTCCTTATTGGCTTTAAGGGGAAATGCAAAAAGAAAAAAGTACAATCTCTGTGGTTACACTGTCATACAGCAGAGTTCATGGTCATATGAGACAAGTAAGCTATACCTTCATGAAGGATGTTTTAGTAGTGGGCCATTTCTTTTTAAATCTCTAAGAAACATAATCTCCAGAGCATTATTTTACCGGAACTAGATATTTTTCTTTTCTAAATTTTAAACCAATGTTCTCTTTCACCATCAAAACCACGGCACCAGTTTTTCTCAACTTTTATTATCATGGAAATTTGTCACCAACAAGCCTCTTCAAATAAATCTTGGTCCTATTTTATTCTTTGCCTCTGAGTGGCTGTAGCAGCTAATAATTCTACGATGTGCAGAGATCCCCCATGGGGAGTGTGTTAGAGAGTTCGCTTTCTGTGTAAAAAAATGTGGTTCATCAAGAGAGTCTCATCTGGAATCCCCTATGGGAACTCCCCTCATGAGAACTACTTAGTCCATTAATAGACCCTTGAGGAAATGATATAAGAAACTCACGTCAATCTCATTCTGCAGATTTTACAAGTTCTCTGGGCTGCTTACATGTTTGTGGATAAAAAAGCTCAGTGACACAACCTGGCTTTCTCTCTTCCTTAGAGCCAATGAGCTCTGTATTTGTTCCAGGAATTTGTGTTTAAACATGAAGCCCCAAAAGAGACACCTCACCTAATCTCAGGCTCTTTCCATCTACCGTTCACTCAGCACCACCCAGAAAGTGGACATGACCCATATCACTTTGGAAAGTGAAGGTGAAGGTTGACAAGCAGGGGGGCCGTCAGAGGGACTGCAGGCTGTCCAGGGTGGCAGTGCTGGACCACGGAGATGACACACAGGAACCAACAGGAGCCTTGTGGGTGTCCCCTGCCAAAAGGGGATAGAGAGGAGCGGCTTGCTCTTTGGGAAAGTGACAACAGCGAGGATGGTGGATGGTGACTGCTAACGTTTGCTGAGTGTTTACTGTGCATCCGGCACCCAAGTGTTTCCAGTGGACGAAAACACTCGGGTAACACCAGTTCCATGAGCCAGGTACTGTCATTAGTCCCATTTGACAAATGAGGATACAGGCAGTCATGAGGTCACCTGCTCGGGTTGGAAAAGGACAGAAGCAAGTTTGGACCCTAAACCTTCAGGGTCCAGAGCCCGGGCTCCCAACCAGTCACTGAGTGTGGGATCCTACCTTCTATTCCAGTGCCAGTGGTGGAAGGCCTGGTCATGTCAATCAAAGTGTGGGATCTTCGAGAACGTTCCCGTCCCTCCCAGGCAGGCCGTTCAGGTCAAAAGTGTCCCTGATGTTTCCTCTGTGGAGACAAGCAACATGTCATAGCAGGATCCCAATGAAACGTGCAAGTAGCTTCAAAACTGGCTTTACTTTTCCTAAACACTCCTGTTTCTTGGCATAAAAGAGAAAATAAAAGTTAATGTGTGAATATTAGTCAGCCATAAAAAAGAATGCACTAATGTCATTTGTAGCAACATGGATGGACATAGAGATGATCATACGAAGTGAAGTAAGCCAGACAGAGAAAGATAAATATCATATGATATTGTTTATATGTGGAATCTAAAAAAAAAAGCAAAAAAAGATACAAATGAACTTATTGCCAAAACAGAAAGAGACTCACAGACATAGAAAACAAACTTATGTTTACCAAAGGGGAAAGGGAGGTGGGGGGAGGGATAGGAGGTTAGGATTGACATATACACACTCATATATAAAATAGATGACCAACAAGGACCTATTGAGAGCACAGGGACCTATACTCAGTATTTTGTAATAACCAATAAGGGAAAAGAATCTGAAAAGGAAGATAGATATATATATATATATATATATATACACATATATATATAACTGAATCACTTTGCTGTACACCTGAAACTAACACAATATTGTACATCAAGTATACTTCAATAAAAAATAAAATAAAAAAAGCTAATGTGTGATAAAATTACATACATTCAAATATCAAATTTCCTAATTCTTGAAAAGATAAAATGTGTGTCTCTGTACACAGGTCTCTATACAAACATCACGTATTTGTTCCGCAAATATTTCCTAAGAACCAGCTGTGTGCCTGGTCACGGTAAATGCTGGACTTGAAGAATAAAAGCCCTACTGCCTGCTCACAGGGGTCTCCTAATCTAGCCCAGGACCCAGATGAATAACCCAGCAATCACAGCCCTGAGCTATGTGCTGCTACACTGTACACCTGAAACTAACACAATATTGTACATCAAGTATACTTCAATAAAAAATAAAATAAAAAAAGCTAATGTGTGATAAAATTACATACATTCAAATATCAAATTTCCTAATTCTTGAAAAGATAAAATGTGTGTCTCTGTACACAGGTCTCTATACAAACATCACGTATTTGTTCCGCAAATATTTCCTAAGAACCAGCTGTGTGCCTGGTCACGGTAAATGCTGGACTTGAAGAATAAAAGCCCTACTGCCTGCTCACAGGGGTCTCCTAATCTAGCCCAGGACCCAGATGAATAACCCAGCAATCACAGCCCTGAGCTATGTGCTGCTACAATAGGCCCAGCGCATCAGGCAAACGCAGAGGGCTCCCAGGCCCGGCAGGGAGGGTCAGGGAAGCTTTTTCCGGGAGGGAGCAGAGGGTCAGGGTGATGATGATACCTTGGCTGAGCCCTAAGGATGCTTAGGAGTTAACAAAGGTTTGGAGAAGATTGTTCCAGAAGGAGGAAGCAGTCTCGGATACAGAGGGGTTGTAGTTTTCCCTCCGTGATTCCACGTGATGGGTGAGTAGATGGAGAAGGGCAGAACCCCCAGGAGAGAAACATGGGAGGTGCCCAACAGTATCTGCAGATCTGAGCATTTTGGACGTTCCTGAAGGCTACAGGGGAGTCGCTGAGAATTTTCTCCTTCAAAAAGTATAACAGGGACCTCTCTGACGGTCCAGTGTTTATGACTCGGCGCCTCCGCTGCGGGGCCAAGGGATCCATCCCTGCTCGGGGACCTAAGATCACGCAAGCCACGTGGCGCAGCCAGAAAAAAACACTATAACATAATCAGATTTGGTTTGTAACAAGAGCGTGCTGATAGAGGCTGGGAAAAAAATGGAGCAACAAGGCTGAAGGATGGGTGAGGCCTGTGGTGAATATAAAGGCTGAATACTTTGACTATTTTAATAAATAGGGACATAATAAAAAGCAAAATAACAAATAATATTTCTTCTATGCACTGCATTAAGATCTACTGCCTCAATTTTAACCCTTCGTAAATTCAGGAGTCTGAATTTCACAAGTGTTTTTGTGTTACCACCCACCCATCCCCTAAATAAAGCTCTGACCTATACAGTGTTTTGGTGGGGAAGAAAGTTCATTGTGTTTCTTTTGGGTCTTCCACACCGCAGATTAATGAGCTCCACCTTTCTGTTCTTGGCTGTTAAATGATCTTCATGTGAAAACAAACACATGCCAGACAGACAGGACGTGAAGAAGATGGGGAAATAAAATAATTTACGTTTTGAGCTGAGGTACAGGGATATTATAACCTGTAAATCCTACCAGAAATAAATATGCAAACTATAATAGTTTTAAAAAAAATTTAAGTGGCTTCTGCACATGCAAAGCAAAGGAAAGCTTTTATATGTGTCAGTAATCCTAGTAATCAAAGGTCTTCCCATGGAATTTCTTCCATCAAAGAGCAAGTATTCATTCGCCTCTTAAACGTTTGTAAATTTCTAGGCTATGATATTTCTGAGATCGTCCAGCGTTCTCTCATCCTTTAAGAGAGCAAACTCTGCAAACTGCTCTTTGATGACAAGCACCAGACATGAAGGTTTGGGGCCAGCAATTTGTACAGGTTGCAATTTCAGAGGCTCTGTGTTATTCTGTCCTTCTTTTGCCAGAGACCTACTTTTAATATCTTCCTACCGAAGAGGAAAAGATAGAAACCTGAAATAATAGTCAAATTCACAGGGAACTGCTCTGTCAGCTGCCCAAGCCCTTCCTACCCTTCCTATCAGCAGATGGGCGGCAAATAAGTTTGTCTTCCCCTCCAACAACTTGAAAGCTTTGCGCTTCCTCCTGGCTTTAGTACGAGGGCATATTTGCCTTTGTGGGCAACCAGGTTTGGGGAGTAGATTTAATCTTCCCGCTTCCAGTACCTCTCCCAGGGAATCTCACCTTTTCCCACTTGAGAAAATTCCCATCGTACCCAGCAGTTAGAGTCTGCAAATGTCTCATTACCCCCTAAGTTGCAGGAGCGTTTATGTAACGTTGTCTTGAAGATTTTCATCCTACTCATACATGATCTTAATCCGGAAAACTGTAAATTGTTTAGACTAAGAACTTCAACATAAGCTGCTTTCAACATAAAAGCTGAGATGCAGCAAATAAGAATTCAGCTTTTTTTTTTTTTTTTTTTGGTCTTTCCATTCAGAGACTTAAAACAACTTGAAAAACTTTTATTAAATGAAAGCAGTGTAATCACTTCAGACGACATAACATAATAGACATCAAAGATACACACAAATAAGATACGGACTGCTGTAGTTGAACAACATGAAAGCATGCATGCTTGCATTTGGATTTTGTTTTACATGCATAGGCTATATACAACAGATTTGCTTATTTGAGTCAGATGTGGGTTTTGGCAAACGACTCTTAACATTTTCGGTGGCCCGTTTAAAAAAGAAAAGAGAAAAAAAGGTTTCACCTTATCTGCTGCGAGAGGTCCCATTTAAATAAGGGTCAACTCTGTTGTTTTTCCTCTTGTAAAAATATTCCCAGCTCTTTAAAGTGCCTGAAACCCCAATTTTTACACAGATTTCCCACCTGCTTGTAGAGAGAGAGGAAAGCCTACTGATTCAGAACCCTGAGGGGAAGCACGGCACATCGACTGTCTTTGCAAGGTGCAATTGTATCCAGACAGTACTGAATCTGGGCGTGGGAGATTCTTCAACCTCTAGCGTTATGGGCTACTCATCACTACTGGCCAGTCCCCAGAAGAATGAACTTATGGAAAAGCATCTTTGAGATGTCCCGATGTGCCAGCCTACATTCCTGGAACGTGTACTACCTCGTTATCCAATTTCCAGGGGCAGAACCCTTGAGACCTGCATTCCAAGGCAATGAGGCTGAACCAAAGCTCTGTCACAGCCGATGGCTTCCACCATGCCTAGAGATCAAAGTCAGGGGACAGGGGCTGGGGCAATAGGTGTATGTGATCCCGGGCACAAGGTGGGGTGGTGCGGGGAGCAGAGCCCGTGCCCCCCAGCGGGCCGCTGGGCTGGCGCAACACAGGTGTGGACCTCAGGTGGGATCAAAGCGTTGTTTGAATATGACTTTGAGGGGTCGAGTTGGCCCATTTGTGGGAGTCACACCGTAGAGCCGGGAAGCCATGACTTAATTATCATTTACCAGGAGTACCTTATTAGGAAACGTAGGAGGCGAGGGGTGAGCTCCTAACAGCACCTCGTCGAACTTGCACGTGAGGCCAGCACCTTTTCTCCCCCGCCACGTCTTTGAGATAAGCCCCCTGGGGTGACTCCATCTTCCAAGCGAGGGTTTCTTGATCCCGAGCCTTTCACGTCAGAAGGAATGTGCCAGAAGCTGGGAGAGGACCAATTTGTTGAATTATACCCCATTCTCCTGCATGTGTACAAAAGAGAAAGGGCAAGACGAGCAAACAGTCGCAGGTTGTTTTATGTTTCAGTGAAAGGGGAGAAGACCCAGGAATGCCGCAAAGGACCGCGGGGTTCAAAATATAGAAAAACTTTCTTTACTCTCCAAACAAAGCCGGAATGGTGAAGAGAGAGGCAGGAGTTATAGCCACAGCCTTACCAGGGACCTGGCTGCCTCTGCCGGCAGCCACTGCTGTTTGGCACAGGAAGAGACAACTGTGGTCTTGTTCCTGTATTCTTGGAGGTGTCTGAGACCCAGAAAGGGAGGGATGTGCCCTGAGAGCATAAAACATAATTTATCTACCTCCCGGGGTTGACATGTCCCCCGCCCAGTGCCAAGAGCGTGTTCCAGAAATCGGTGACGTTTCAGGAAGAAATCATTGTTTTCGTAAGGTGTTGCCTGTGTCCCGTCCTCGACTTGGTGCCAAACAGAAACAGGGCAAATAAAACAAGATAAGGAGAATTTTGGAAGCGTGAGCATGCCTCATTCCAACAGCTAGACGGCTGATCTCTTATCAAGCCTTTATCATGGCCATAAAGGTTTCAGACTCAGCCAGGACGTACAAGGCCGGGGCCAAAACAGAAGTCTGTGATCTAGGTATTTTATGGAAGTTTTGTGGAGGCTTCTGTGCCCGGCGCTCTACTCGGTGCCGTGAACACAAGGAACTGGAGGAGGTCCCGGTGAAGAGCAGCCCACAGTCTGTTGCCACATTGTCACTTAAGAGGAGCTGGAATAAAGTAAAAAGCAGATGTGCCAAAGAGCCCCAAGAAGGAGGAAAAGGTTAACAGTTCCACATGGGCTCGTCTTGAGAGATGCATAAGCAATAGAAAGACCTTTTGGTCCGGGGAAACAGGGCCCTTATATATTTTGTTCCCTCCGCTTGGAATATGCTCCCAAGAGCTTTGCTGGCAGCTCCTCTCTTTAAGACTCAAGCCTCTGCTGAAAGGGCCCGTCTTCAGAGAGGCCCCCTCTGATTCCCCTCCTGCATCACTCTCCAAACTCCCCTTTGCTTTCTTTACTGCGTGGTACTCATCACGATAGGAATTTCAGATGACTCTTAATTATTCTATTTGCTGTTTGCTTATGGTCGCTCCTACTGCGATGTAGGCTCTCTGTGAGGGACAGGACTCTGCATGTCTGGCTCACCTCGGTCTCTCCAACAGCCAGGGGGCTTGGCACGCCATCGGGGCTCAAGAAATATTTGGATAACTAATAGAGAAAGCAGCCATACTTTATTGGTCTGTTTTTAACACGGGCAATTTGTTTTCATCACTGAGAAAAATAAGGCGAAGCTATTTGCAATGCAACAGAAGAGGGCTTAGCATTTCAAACAGGCGTGATTTCAACCTCGGATCGGAGTTACAGCCCCGAACGTGTTTTGAGACTTCACTTCAAGCTAAAAGCCCCAAGGTAAGGGGACTACATGCTTTCCATAAGAAAAGCCCGTATAATCTGGCAATTTTATTGATGCAAATTACTGTCTTAACAGCTTCATGGTCAATACTTTATTTCTAGAATGTAATATGGTTTAAGGGGGGAAAATGTTTTTTTTCCCCCACACAGACTCAGAAAAGTTTAATGCATCCTAAAGTGTGATTTTATTGTGAGCTCATCAGCTTAAGGATAGAAACCAAAAGATTTCAAATTCAAGTTCTGCCTCTATTATCATCTTCCATCTAGTGAGAAGTGAGTGAGGGTCTCTCTGTGTCGGTTTCCCTCACTGCAAAATTAGGGTAATAATAGCTTCCCTCCCCTATCTCAGTGAGATGTCGGGAGGATTAAAAACCATCACCTTTTTAATTTGTGTAGAACGCGCTGCGATTTTAAGGAAGGTGTGAGGTTCACACGGCATAGTGTTCATCTCAACTTCCTGGAATACTTTAATGGAAAAAACGGTTAGAAACGCAGCTGCTGAGAGAAAGCACAAGCCAGCGAATCCTCTGTGTGATTGATGGGGAGAGTCAATGATAATAGTATACACATTGGACTTGGCGGGGATTTTCCTTCTAAAGAAGTTAAGTATTTTATAAATATTATCTCTTTCATCCTTTTAAACTTCCTGTGATGTGGCATTTATTACTCTCAGCTTCCAGATGGACAACTAACCGCAGAGAAAGGTCTGATCTTCCCAAAGACACATGAGGACTGGCCTCTGTGTGCTTGGTGAAGTGGGTTCTGGTGGATGGAATCACTCATTCATTTGCTCACTCACACGTCCACTCAGCGGGAAACGTGGAGAATCCATTATGGGTCAGGCACCCCCTCAGGACGTGGGGAGGAGGTGGGGATGGATGAAGCACGTTGGCTCACGTGGAGGTGAGGAAGACCACAGAGGCAAACACAGTGCAACAGGAAGAGAAGGTGAGAAGCCCTCAGACAGAGAGGTGGAATTTGTTGTGATAAACAATAAAATAGCAGGATGACGATGATGATGTGTTTATTTGTAGAGATACAAACCGACTTTATTGACACGGGAGGATGTACAAAAATACGGCTAGGTAAAACCCAGGTTAAAAAAAAGAGTAAGAAGGGCATGCTTGCTGTGTGTCCTTCATGTAAATGTGTGTGTGTGTGTGTGTGTGTGTGTGTGTGTGTGCACACGCATCAGAAAATAAATAAGGCAAGTGTCAAGCTGTTAAGATAGGCTATGTCAGTATGTAGAATTATGGGTCATTTTTCACTTCCTTTTTTATAACTTCAGGTATTTTCTGAATATTTTTACAGCAGGCATGTATTGAATTGTAAATGGAAATAGATTGCTGATTATAAAATAACATGTTGATTGACAAATATATCAAGTAGTGAAAAATAAAAGTGGTTAAAATAGGAAGTAAAAGTTTTTTCTTAATCTCAACTATCAGAAATAACTACCATGATCAATGTGTTTTATAGACATCTACATTATCATTCATATATATATATATTTTAAAGGGGATTATCACTGGGATTCTGTTACAAAATTATACACGCCTCTCCAGGTTAATATATGTTGGGTTTTTTTCATTTTTTTAATGGATAGACCAAAATATATTTAACCAAATTTCTATTATTGGACTTTCTTTCTTTCCTTCTTTCTTTCTTCCTTTCTCTCTCTCTTTCTTTCTTTCTACCAGCAGCTTGTTATTACATAACCCTGTGCATATATCTTCTGGAACTTTTCAGAGTATTTCCTTAAAATGAATCCTACAGGTGGGATTAATGAGTCAAAGGCCTATTTGCCTCTCACATACATTGCAAATAATTCCTGAAGCTGTATCAATGGAAGAAAAAAAACTTCAAATAAGTTTTATTTGAATTATTAGTCTCAGAATTATTATTATTCTTCTCAGATTTGGAAAGATACATCACATGCAGTTACTTTACACAGGATACTACAAGAAAAAAAGTCAGTAAGTATCCCAAGAAATTAAAAACACTATTTAAGAACACTTAAATGATCTGAGAAGCAGAGAAAAACAGATAAATCAAGTAAACAGAAGTACATGAAACAAAGGGATTCTTCCGAAATGCACAGAAAATGTGAAATTATTTTTTGCGAAAAGGTTAAGAGACAAAAACAAAAGTGATAGATCCAGCACTTTAACCGTACAACAAAGAGGTGTTCTAAAAGAAGAGAGTGAAAAGAGTGATGCGGATGAGGTGGCAGTGGGAAGGGATAAATTAGGAGATTGGGATTCACAGATACACATTACTGTATATAAAATAGATAAACGACAAAGTCCTACTGTATAGCACAGGGAACTATACCCAATACCTTGTAATAACCTATACGAGAAAAGAATTCAAAAAAGAATATATATATATATAAAACTGAATTATTTGCTGTATACCAGAAACTAATACAACATTGTAAACCAATAAACCTCAATAAAAAATAAAAATTTAAGAAATAAACAGAAAAAGAAAGTGAAACTAATTCTTATTCCAAGTTGATCCAGATAACAAAAGACTCAAAAAATAAGAAATGGCTTCAGGATGAATATTATATCCAGAGTACTATCAGTAAAGCATGGCCTCAGTGTAAAGACTGTAATAGCGTGATTATGCAAGCTTTAGATGCACCCTCAGAATATTTTATGTGTGTGCCTGGCAGGACCTCGAATAATCTTAAGGCCTTTACCCTGAGATCTTCTCTCTTAGACACTGGGTACTGTAAACATTGAGATGCTTCAAAGACCCTTCCAACTAAGCAAAAAGTTTTCTGAGATCTTAAGGGTATTTTCTCACAGCATCCTGACTCTTGGCTCATATAAAGAGAATATATTAGAAAAATGTGAGTCTGACTTCTGTCTCCTGAATTGTACTATAATGTGATACACGAGGAATCTATGATGTTTTTAAAAGAATTATATCAGCTTGGACTGAAGCAATCAGGGGGACTTTGGTTACCCCCTCCTCAAACTACAATGGGCAGAAAGAAAGAAGACAAAACATTCAGATGTGAAGTCTATATTTTATGGAAAAAGAAAGATGACTTGAAGGAAGAAACAAGAAACCAGGGCCCAAAGCCAAGAACCATGGAGAATCATTCCCAGGGAGCAGATAATTCAAAGAATTGGCAATACGTGCCCAGCTGGATTTCATAATTGCTGTGGACCAATGACTGCCAAGTGCCTCCCATTTTCCTCACTTTTGAATGGGATCGTCATTTGTGGTTTTTCTATGCCTGTCCAACATTGTATGTCTAGTGTGTATGTGTAGATAACTTCTCTCTTTGGTTCACGGGTCTTCAAATAGAGTGGGTTCATGCCCAAGGAGACTCATCCACACCTGGGCCTGATTTAGATCATAAAACCCTGACCCTTGAAATGGAACTTGAACTTGAAGCTATCTCAGTATAAGTGAGACTTCAGGTGGAAAGGGGGTGTTAGGAAGTGGTGGCAAAGGCAGGGGCTGCGTACATTTTGCATGTGGGAAATATGTAAATGTGTTAATAATTTGTGGTAAGAGAGTGGACTATGGTGAACTAAAGAGGATCACTTTTTTTTTTTAATATTCATCCTATCTCCCCCATTGAATCTGGGTGGGCTCCCTACTGCTTTGAACAACGGATTATAGCAGAAATGATGTGGTGCTACTTTCCATGCCTAGGATTTAAGACTGGACATTCTGCATCCTGTCTCTTACAATACTTGTCCTTTGGAATAAGCCACCAGGCTGTGAGAGCCCAAACCACATGCACAGGCCACATGGAGGAACCCTGGCCATCAGTCCCAAGTGAACCCCCAGCACAGCTGCCAGGAACAGATCATACCACCTGCCACCCTGTGTGGGAGCCTCTTTGATGGTCAACCCAGTCAAGCCTTTAGACAACTCAGATCCCAGCTCCTCCTTGACTGTAACTACACGAAAGACACAAAGCAAGAAAACCTCACAGCTGGGCCCAGTCAACTCACAGAACTGCATGAGATAATAATACCTTGTTGATTTAAGCCTCTAGGTTTTAGGGTAGTTTGTGACCCAACAATAGATAGATGGAAATATATGTGTATATATATATATATACAAAGAATTAATATCCATAATATGTAGAGAGCTGCTGCAAGTTGATAAAAAAAGACAAAGAGCTCAATACAAAAAATGAGAAAGGGGGCTTCCCTGGTGGTGCAGTGGTTGCGCGTCCGCCTGCCGATGCAGGGTAACCGGGTTCGCACCCCGGTCTGGGAGGATCCCACATGCCGCGGAGCGGCTGGGCCCGTGAGCCATGGCCGCTGAGCCTGCGCGTCCGGAGCCTGTGCTCCGCAACGGGAGAGGCCACAACAGAGGGAGGCCCGCATATCACCAAAAAAAAAAAGAAAAGAAAAGATAGTCCCAGCTAGTGGGAAAGACAATCACGCTTAAAAAGAATTACACTATCTTGTTATAAAACCATGAGAAAATGTATAAAGTGTTTGGGGAGCAAATAGGAGAGGCAAGCAGAAGATGAAGCAATTTGTTGCCATTTCTCCAGTATCCGTTCTTCTCTTTCTGGAGACGGCATCCTTCTTTGCCTGCAGTGCTGCTCCATCATCCTCTCCAGCCAATACACCCACCTCCTGGCCCTTCCCCCATAGAGGTGAGCACATAACCCAAGAATGGCCCATCATAATGCCCCATCCTCCTGGCCACAGTGATTGGTCCAGGGTGAACACATGACCCAAAGTGGACCAATCGGAAACGTTTCTTGAGATTTTCTTCATGGATGCTGATAGAGAAAATCTCTAATGATAGCAACTAGATGCACATTTTTCTCAAGTTTATTTGACTTGGTTTTTGTTCACTCTCAGTTGAATGAGTCCTGACTAGCACAGAGGCATTCTAGGAAGAGAAAAACCTGTGATGACACAAACATGGCACATCTATGATACAGCAAATACAGAAAAAGGTATTTGTAACTTTCCTTTCCAACCCACCATTTTGACCATATTATCTTGATATTTTGATCCTGGCATTTTAACCATGTTCCTTATTCTGTATTCTGCCAAAATATGGACTGTGAGTGTCAGAGAAAATGGTAGGACATACACAAAAGAAATAGATTATCAACACAATAGATCATCTGACCGTTCTGAACAATCTTGGAATGCCTGAGAGAACTGTTCATTATAGTCTTTTCAATTAAATGAAGATACATGGAATAAGTTTTTTATTCAATCCATAATAAATAATATTGGAAATTACAATGAACAAAATAAAAACGTCAATAAGGGCTAAACCTAAACACGGTAAATTTTTAATCTCAAAAATTCTACCCAGAAAAAAAAAAAAAAAGTCTTTTCAAGTCTTTCAGACTTGAAAGAAGGAACTGGTACGATGTGAAGCTTACAATGGAAGAAAAGTGAATTAGAAATTTTAATTTTGTGAAAGAATGTGTTAAGTGCACTGATACTGTGATGCCTAATTAACAAATCAAATATCAAGTATAATATTAACACACGAGATAATCTTCCCAATCAGATTTTTTCAAGTAAATAAAAAACGCAAAATAAACTGTAAACAATTCAATTGTGCTACATAAACATTTAGACAAGCAATACTTTGATTTACCGTATCAGCTAGAGAAAACATTCTCTCAATAAAAATTCGCTTTGAAGTTGATTCAGTAAGATGAGAGCCTATTGATTCCATATGTGCATCACTTTGGTGGAAGTGTACATTTCAAGGGAAGAAGTGTCAAAAAATGAAGCTGTAGAAGTAGGAGGATAAGATTATGAAGGATCAGGCAAGTAATACGAAAGGCTTTGGACTTTATCCTGAATACTATTAGGAATCTATGAATCACTTTTCAAAGGGGAGTAATCTGATCAGCTCTTCAGTCAAGTCAAATCCCCGCAGTAGCTCCATGGAGAACGAAGTGCAGAGGAATAATATTGGAGCCCAGGACACGAATGAGGCTCTTATCCACTAATCCAGGACTGGGAGAGTGTCTGGACTCAGGGAGGGGCCAAGGGAAGGGAGAGAAGGGAGAGAGGCAGGAGATACCATGTCAGTGAATTTGACGGGACTCGACTGATTAGACATGGGCTGGAGAAAGAATGAAAAATGGCCCCCGAAATCCCACCTGGTGCATTTGGGCACACTTTGCCAAGAAAGAAAATCAGGAAAGACTAAAGGGAGGTGATGAGCTCATCCTGGATGACTGGTCTGAGGTGAGTACAGATGTCCATTAGCCAGCTTGCATCTATTGCTGAAGGAGGTGTGGACTGGGGCAAAGTAGTCCAGTGTATCGATGTACAGTTGATCCAAGAAGCCATTTGAGATAACTGTTTCATTAGCAACAAATAGAACAGACTTCAGAGGGAAAATCTGTTTGTTTTCTTCTTAAAGTAATAGCTATATAGAGCTCTGTGTGCTATATATATTTTATTTCATTTAAAAGAAACTTTTAGGAGCCTTCGTGTTCTTTTGTTTGTTTGTCTTGTATATTTTAATTCGCTTAATCTTCACAGCAAGCATAGGAGATGAATGCATCCTTTTCATTTTTTTTACTGTTGAAAAAATACTGAGAAACAGAGACGTAAAGTATTCTGCCCAAGGTAACATATAGAGTAAATGGTACAGTAAGGAACCAAACCCCCATGATCTGGACTCAGTCTTCATTCTAACCACCAGGCAGTACTGTCCCTGACTGTGTTAACACCACATTTAAGGGACCAGCAGAAGAAATCCAAGGGAGGAAAAACCAGAAGATACAATCAGAGAAGAAAGAGGGAAAGCAGAGGGTGTGGTGTCACAGAAGATCAAGAAAGGTTGGGTGTCAAGGAAGGAGTCATTGAGAACGCTGTGACACAGAGGGGACCTTGAATATCAGGGCTAAAAGTGGCCCCTGGGCTGGGATGGGTGGGTTTTCCTGTACTTTCTTGTGGAGAGTTAGAAGCAAAAGCCATGAGATAGTAGACAGAGCAGAAGAAGGGAGGAATGGAAATGCAGATGACGAGCAAAGAAAACTCTGTCCTCCCCTGCACAGCGATGCTTCTTCAACGAAGTGACAGCAGTGAAGGGGGACCTAAGGCCCTTTCAGGTTGTGACAGGAGAGAAGGACACACGAAAGCTAGGGGGACTTCCCTGGTGGCCCGGTGGTTAAGACTCTGTGCTCCCAATGCAGGGGACACAGGTTCGATCCCTGGTCGGGGAACTAAGATCCCCCAAGCTGCACAGTGCGGCCAAAGATTTAAATTTTTTTTTTAATTTTAAAAATTAAAAAAATATAACCCAAAAGCTCAGGAAAATTTTTTGTTTTTTTAAAAGAAAGCTTGGATAGGGCACCTGAAGAGGAAGCGGGACTCATGGGGACAGAGTGTCTGCCAAGTAACTTTAATTTTACACTTGAAGTTAGAGATGAGGTTATATGCCAAAAACGACAAGGTGGATGAAGGACTAGGGAATTTAGAAAGAATAAGAAAGGGCTGAAATGTCTACTGTGGGAATTAGGAGGAAGACCTGCCTAGAGATGCCTCCTCTGAAGTTATGGCTCCTCTGGTACTGCAGGGGCAGCAATCCATCATGGTTTGCCCAGGAAGGTCCCAGTGGACACCGATCATGTTTATATCATTGTTTCTCTTTCCAAAGGGTTCCTTTTGGGAGGTTATTGTAACCCTAATATTAGGATATGTCTTAAAAAAGAGGCTTATAATAATGTTCATTCTCACAATGTTACCAAGGGTGAGATTCATTTTATACAGTGTGATTTCAGTGGGAATTCATGGGAGAAATCTTACCAATCTCAGTATCCATCTATTAACTAATTCAGTATAGGTACTGTGTGTCTTATAATCAGTAGGACAACCCTTTATGCGTTGATTTCTAAGAAATTTGGAGCAAAATGTATGCCACACTCCAAACAAATATATCGAAGTCATGGACGTGTCTTTTGTGTTCCGACTTTATCTCCTTTAGGGCTTTACTTTTCAACCCTTACATTTCCATTGTCTGTCATTTTAATTTTTTGCTTATTTTGTTAAATATACATAATTTTGTAAAAATATCTTAAATTGTTTCTGGAACTAGAGGTTTCCTTCAGTCTTTCATTCATCTTTTCACTTTTTAAAAAACAGTAAGTAGGACAGTATAAAATGTGGAGTCATGAAAAAAATCAGATGAGTTTTTTATTGTTTTAAGTTTCAGAAGATCTTTCTAATTTGTTAAAGACAAATCAAACTGGTAACACAAATGTGAGCTTTACGGTTAGGTAAAGTGACGGGGACCAGAATTGTGACATGATTCTGATGGCCCTTTGCGGAGCTGAAAATGTGAGCAGGTGCTATCTGTTTACTACAAGCCTCTTTTGTCCTTTTTTCCTCAGTTTACAGAAACCCAATTTGTTGAATGGGGTCAGACCCTGTTCTGACCAATTCAGATGTCATCTGGGCATCTTTCTGGAAAGACGTTCCTCCCTGATGAAAGGAGAACTCCTGTCCCATCCCAAGCATGTTCTTCCGCCCCACCACACCGTCTTCCTGCCTTTGGGGAAGCGTTGTGGAAATTCACGATGTCTGTAGCCACGGCCACTTTGAGACAATCGGGAGAGGACTGAAAGGAAGTGAACCCAGGGTCCTGAAACCATCCCACGGGAGGTGACTGGTCTTCTTGTTAAGTGAAGAAAAGGATGCCCTTTTTGTCCGCACTTCTCTTAATCAGGTATTATATCACTTGTACCCGAAAGCATCTTAACTGATGCACAAGCATTCTAGATATAAAACAAAAAAACACTCCGCTGGGGTCAGCCCAGGAGTTCCTAGAAGATTCATTCCACAGCCCGTCACCTTCGTGAAGACAGTGAAGAAACAGGATGTCACCTCCTGTACTGAAGTCTCCTCACTGCCCCATTACTGTCCCGGAGATGCAACACACTTTTAGACAACTAAAATCAAAACACATTCCTGAAAGAATTATTTTAAGTAAAATAATTATGTATATGATTTGCAGCAAGATGAAACACTGGGGTGTAGGTTCATGGTTGTGTTGAATTTTCTTTTTGGCTTCCTCCATCTTTAAGCTGTTGTATTCTCGCCATAGACTACTTTCACGATCAGGAAACAAAACAAATATTATTTATGAAATAAATAGTCCCCACATTATCATTTCTACACTTGGCATTGAAAACCCATCAAGAACAAAAGTCAGGGTGGGACCAGCCAACAAAGCTTAATTTGAGAGGATGTTTTCCCAGCCTCTGGTTAGGATAGGAGAGCAAGATACAGCTTAGGTGACAAGTGTCTATCTACCCGGCTCATTCCCCACACCAACAGCTTGAAAGCAGTGCCTCTCCCGCCTCTTCTTCATTGCTTAATTTCGGTGTCTGGGACTGTCTGTTTTCATCTTCCTTTCTTCATATACATCCTATTCTCATTAGTCAATGCACTAAATTCTATACAGCACATATATTCCTAATAGGAGCCTGTTAACACATTAAAAGTATAAAAATAGTTATTTTGTCATGACTTTGTAAAATGTCATATCTATTAAACACCTATCAAGTTGTTTTACATGAAAAGCCTTAATTTGTCACCAATATACGTCAATATCAGTTAGTTTCTTCCCATCCATTCCCAGTCTACTAAAGTACATTGAGTAAGAGATAGTAGCCTATTTTTAATCTCCTGGATTACAGCTTTAATGACCATTTGAAGGCTCATTAGGTGGCACTGCCTGAAAAATTTTGTTATGAGTATAATTTTAGAAGCAGAATATGTGGCTCAAATAAGACCTAAGGGCCCTTCAGAATTGACTGCCCTTTAAGCAGCATTTGAAAAAAAAATAGCTTTCAGAACTTTGTACAATATGTGTTTAGAAATGGTCTTTCCATAAAATCTCTAGGCTGAAAAATAGAGTTCTCCAATGAATATATAGGCAATCAATAAAATGCCACATTATTAATTCACCTTAGAGTACTTTGATGCTTTCAACATTATAATGTTCAACTAGAGAAAAGAGAACATAGTGGAGGGGGGTAGCCTTTCATTTAAATTGGTGCTTGAGCTTTGCAATTACTTCAAATGTCATTGCTGATATTTGAAGAGCTTTCCAGTGGAATTTTTCTCAAGTTGGGTATTTGACTGACATGATTAACCTTAGGCCCCATCTTGATGCCACTAGACTATACGATGAAAAAATTAATTTTATCTTACAATGTGTGCCAGACTTTCAAATGGTGAGGAAACTAGAATCAAAAGATTATTCTGGGACAAAGATCATCATATGAGTGATTAAATTTTAGATCATGGGCAACTTTTTATTATTAAATTGGTTCATTTTGCAAAACTCTTCTTCAAAAATACCTTAAAGCAAATAAAAACATGCATCAAATGTGAAAAACTTAGTAACAAAAACAGGAAAACTTTATAAAAATCTGTTGCATATTATATTCATTAATTAAAGGATAATATTATATAATATACATAAGACATTTGTCAGTAAAGCAGTTTATATAATTTTTTGGCTAAAAGAATCTTTGGAAAATGTTCATTTAATATTTTAAAAAATTTCCTCTTCCAACTTCACATTAATATTTGTTGATGATTTCTTCCATTTTAGTTGTTCATTATGACTTTGCAGGGCCTGAAAAGACAATTTTAAACATAGCTTTAATTTATTAAGCACATTCCCATATAATGTTAGCAACTGATTAAAAAAAAAATAGTACCTGAACTGTTCATTGAGTTTCAGAGTTCTATTATGTCTTACTTGAAAAGTTTTCTTTGAATCAGCCTAGAACACAAGAAAGTTCTTGTTTGGTTTATCATGTAACTCTGTCCAAGGAACCCAAATAAAGAACAAGTGTTGGGAATTTGGAAATAAAACAGGATGATTGAGAAAAGAATAGTGTGAAAATTAACTGACTTTCTGGGCTAACAGTATCCTTCCAAATAGCACAGCTACTGATGAACCACAGATCCAAATGTCGGTATTAAATTCTCCCACAAATACACAATGTTACTTCATATTCCAGGTATAGAAATAATCTTGTAAAACAGGACGATCAAAGTACTGTAACAGAACTCAATAGTATTTAATACCTATGTCTTTGGAAGGGCGTGTTTTAGAAATTTTGATCATAATGCAATCAGCTCAAAGCTGTTAAAGTATGGATAATTTCATTCATTTTTCCAGTAGGTTTCTGCCTTGAATAAGTAAACAGTAGGTAATGATTTGTGCCAAAGTCCCCGTAACACTCCATTAAACCTAAAGCATAACAATCTGATCAGATGTCTCTCTTATACTCAGACGCTGACTTGTGACTTTGTGAGTTACTCAGCTACATCAGGTCACATCAAAAGTCTCGACTTTTCATCTTCCCCAAATCCCTGATGGTTTTACATCTGACACATCTTGAATCTCGGCATTTTGACCTTACTCTTCGACCCAAATCTGATACAGTCTGAGAACTACTATTGAAATAATACTATGTTATTACTTAAGGAGCTGAATGGATCAGCAAATAACATTGACATTAGCAGAATTTCAAATTTTTACATTATTTTTTATCAATGTCTGGCCCAAATAAATCACAATGATGCATATATCTATCTACATCTATATCTATATGTATATACTGAGTCTCATACAATATAGCTGACACTAGATAGTTCAGATTAGTCAAACCAACCTAAATACCACATCAAAGAATTGGATGTACATTTTATGGATATCCTGACCAAAATTTTGGAAGTTCATTGCTGAAATTAATATCCAAGTAAGGTTTTCAGTCTTCAATTACAATTCATTGTAGAATACACTGACTGTAACGCTGGATTTTTATTAATTAATAAAATTATATGGGGGGAGGGATAAATTAGGAGTATGGGATTAACAGATACACACCGCTGTATATAAAATAGATAAATAACAAGGATTTACTATGTAGCACAGGAAACTATATTCAATATCTTGTAATAACCTATAATGGAAAAGGATCTAAAAATATATATATATGTATAAGTGAATCACTTTGCTGTACACCTGAAACTAACACAATATGGTAAATCAACTATATTTCAATAAAAAAAATTATATGTACAAATGTTTGGCAATTCCTGAGCCCAAGATGATGACGATAAAACTGTTTATTGAATTTCCTCAGATTTTAGAAACTTATTTCCATTTACTCTTTTTGTTTGTTTGCTTGTTGTGCCATAATGCCTTTTTTCAGGCTTTATTGAGATATAATTGACATATAACATTGTGTAAGTTTAAGGTATACAACATAGTGATTTTACATATGTGTACATTGCAAAATGATCACACATATTTATTTAGAGATTTCTGTCTGCAAGGCTTGTAACATCTAGGCATCGATGATTGGCTTCTACACAAGCCTGGGAGGCAGAGTGGGTATTACTATAGTGCCCTTTCGCACAGATGAATCTGTGTGAAACGTTTTAAGTTTTCGAAATATATAGTTTAGGAAAAGAAAGCCTCTCATAAATCCTCTCTTCTGAAAAGCTCTGAAAACCTCAGGGTGAAAAAAACATGCCAGTTACTCTTTATGTATTATTGAAAGTTCTGAATGCTTCTAATTAGTTATTGTCACTCAATAGAATCACGTAAGCCTGAATATCTTCTATTTGAGGAATGGAATTCAGAAAATCCATGAACTTGGATAGGGAAATGAATAAAATTGTACCTTCCCTTTCACTTCCTTCAATGATGAATGTAAGGAAAAAACCACAGTAGCACCAGCCATACCTGGCACTTTGTCACTAATTGAAATTACCCGTATTTTCATATCAGGTATCTCTATTCATCATGCTCATCAAAGAGACCCACACTTAGATCTCATTAGTCGTGTATGCATAATGAAACACACAGACTACTATGTTAATGTTTTTTCATTATTTCATAATTGTTTTTAAATATTATTTGTTTCCTTTGAAATCCTATGTATTTTATTTTATGCATTTAAGAACACTGTTTTGAGAAGGGTTTGCCAAAAGGGGTCCATAGCACAAAAATAAGTTAAGAGTTCCCATCCTAGACTCGCTTTAGTGACTTAATATCTCATAAGAAAGCCTATATGCATTTCTCAAACACCTTTCAGGGGTGATACATGTACCCCTAACTTGAACTGAAACCTGCCTTTTTATAAATTCACTGGAGATGTCTTTAATGACTTCCCATGTCCTACAGGATAACCTCTACATTATCTTTTACAGCCAGTACGGTCCATGCCACTGACTAGACCTCTTCGTTCCCCAAACTACATGGAATTTTGAACCTCTTTGCTCATAACCTATCCTTTACCCGGAGTCCCATTTCCCTGCAAATATTCACTTGCGGTGATCTGAGGCCAGTTTTACTTATGCAATTGTCGTTTGCAAACTTATTCAATTTAATTTAATTCTACACTAGCAATATCATTTTGAATTTTCTTCCTACCCTCTAACACAAAACTATCCTTTCTGATTAGCAATATAAGTCTGTTTTATACAGAAGAAGCTCTCCTAATTGATATGATTGACGCCTGTACTTAGTGAAAAAGTTGATTAAAAAAGAGTAAGATGAGGGACTTCCCTGGTGGCGCAGTGGTTGGGAATCCGCCTGACAGTGCAGGGGACACGGGTTTGAGCCCTGGTCTGGGAAGATCCCACATGCCGCAGAGCAACTAAGCCCCTGCACCACAACTGCTGAGCCTGCGCTCTAGAGCCTGCGAGCCACACCTACTGAAGCCTGTGCGCCTAGAGCCCATGCTCCACAACTGGGGTGGGGAGGTCACTGCAGTGAGAAGCCCACACACCACAACGAAGACCCAACACAGCCAAAAATAAATAAATTTATTTTTTTTTTTAAATTAAGATGAAAATGATACATGCTTATTGTAAACATTTTAACTAAAAACAGGCAAAGGAATAATCTTTGCCAGTGAATGAATGTAGGGCCAAGCAAGACTCATTCTCTGACTATGGGTCCTCTGGTTAGAGTTCAGTGTGATCTTTCTCACTTAGAAATGTGATGTCCCTTTAGCACATCACTCATGATTTCCAGGTGTTTGTGTCTTTAAAGTGAAGTGAGATCACAAAGGTAAGTTGTGAAAACACCAGAGGGCACAATCTGTCCAAATTTTGATGACTTTTCTTCTTCCGTGGACTTGCCTATAATTAATGGGCAGCAATTACTTTAGTGGTGAGCTTTTACTGAATCATTGCAAAGCATTTGACTTAGTTTTCATAGAAACAATGCTTTTTCCTTTCTGCACTTGTTTTCCACCATTTTGTCCTACTTAATTATATCGTTTAATCACAAACCTAATACAATTAGCTTTACCACGTTTGGGCAGGGACTAGGGGGGATTTGCAAACAACTGATTCTTGGTAGTAGCTGAACTGGGACGAGTGACATGTCCAGGGACCAACAAGGGAGAGACTCACCACCATGGAGTAGAAACTGGCACATCAACAATGACTGTCAGTGGGTTTTACAGAAAAAAGAGACATGTTGTTGAATCTGGCAAGAAAATTATGTGCTGAGAGCTACCACCATAAAAAATAGGATGTACATCACTTTTATTCACTTTTACATTTCCAGATTCTAACTACCTCAGTCTTTTATATAATTTCTATAAAGTAACCTTAGAAAAATAAGTGTTTTTAATACAGAACGTTTCAGAGTTTTTTATAAAGGAAAAAACAGGCAGTGGAATCAATGATTCAATGTTGGACATTGAAGTCTGAACCCATCCCACTTCGAAAGAGGTGTTTAGGCACATGGGGACCTCACCTCTCCCAGGCTCCAAGGCCCCCACTCCAGTTTGGCAGAGAAATTTACTTATAATTGACCAGCGTGTGAAATGAATGGGCAGTAGAACAGCATATATGCAAATGTGACACCTCCTCAACCAAAACAGCTAGTACAAAATGTTTAAAACATAGGTGCTTTAAAACTTACTTTACAAAGACAACACTTTCACTAACTTCTAAATTGGTAGAGAATGATGAGATCTGCCTTCTAGCAAATTTTACTATTCAGCATCAAATATTACATTTAATTTATTTATTATTTTTGCTGTGTTGGGACTTCGTTTCTGTGCGAGGGCTTTCTCTAGTTGTGGCAAGCGGGGGCCACTCTTCCTCGCGGTGCGCCGGCCTCTCACTATCGCAGCCTCTCTCGTTGCGGAGCACAGGCTCCAGACGCGCAGGCTCAGTAGTTGTGGCTCACGGGCCTAGTTGCTCCGCGGCATGTGGGATCCTCCCAGGCCAGGGCTCGAACCTGTGTCCCCTGCATTAGCAGGCAGATTCTCAACCACTGCGCCACCAGGGAAGCCCAAATATTATATTCAAAAAACCTGAATGTAGGGCTTCCCTGGTGGCGCAGCGGTTGCGCGTCCGCCTGCCGATGCAGGGAACCTGAATGTAAAAAAAAATTCAAGGACTTAAATCCACCTAGTTTATACTCCACACATACAAAAAAGAACTATTTCTGAACTTAATGGGAGGGATTTTGAGTAGAACAAAGCAGCATAACAGAAGCCAGAGGATGCAGTAAGACTTTCCAGCAGACCTTTAAAATGACAGTCTTTTGTGGACACATATTCTAGAGGTAATCAGTAGCCCCTGAAAGCATCACCACATTCTTTTTTTTTTTAATAGGTCTTTATTGGAGTATAATTGCTTCACAATACCGTGTTAGTTTCTATTGCACGGCAAAGCGAATCAGCCATATGCACACACATGTCCCCATATCCCCTCCCCCTTGAACCTCCCTCCCCGCCTCCCTATCCCAGGGAGATGGGGTCCGTGCTTTGGGAGCACTACCACATTCTACTGCAACACTGGGTTTTCACTAACTTCTCTGTTTGTGAGAGTGTTTTACATGGTTAAAATGACTAGAAGTACAACCTTGGAAAGCCACTCGCCTTGTCCTCACGCTGAAGATGAGGAATGGTGTCTCATAGGTTTCCAGGGTATAGGTAAAGAAAATCTCCACCATAATTTGCCTGGGGTGCTGCAAGCAGGCACCAGTCCAAGGTGGCTGAGTGGTTGACACACAAGCACTCAAAGGGCAATCAGCTCTCTGACTCCACCAATGCAAAGCCCAGGCTATTAAACACCATGGGTGTTGCACCTATTCACGCAGCTGACGGCTGGACATCGCGAGTAATGCCTGGATGCTCTTGCCCTCATTGATGGCCCTACAAACCCTCGAACTTTCTATGCTGGAGAAAGGCTGTGAGAACATTCTCTCTTTGGTGTCCCAGACTTCCTAAAGCAGTTCTATTATGGACTGAATTGTGTCCCCTCCAATATCTGTACATTGAAGCCCTAACCTCCCAAAGTTGACTATATTTGGAGATAATTAAGGTTAAATGAGGTAATAAAGGTGAGTCCCTAATCCACAAGGACTAGTGGCCTTATAAGAAGAGAAAGAGGCGCCAGAAATGTCACACACAGAGACAAGGCCATGTGAAGATGCAATGAGAAGGCAACCATCCACCAGCCAAGGAGAGAAGTCCAAACAGAAACCAACGCTGCCAGCACCTTGATCTTGGACTTCCAGTCTCCAGAACTGTGTGACAATAAACTTCTGTTGTTTAAGCCACCCCATCTATGGTATTCTGTTACAGCCGTTCGAACAGACTAACACAAGCTCCCAAGCCAGCACCACCATCGTACATATCTCCCCATAACACCCCAATCCCCTTCCCTCCTTCCAACCTTCTGTTTTCCCTCCTTGGGCCCTTGAAGAGAGAAGCCCTTAGACAAAATATTTTCTTTCATATTGTATTTGCTGACCATCAAGAAGAATTTGATGTCTCATCACCATGGAGCCCCAACCCTTAAAAATCTAAATTCTGGTTTCCCCTCCCTGGACAGGAAAAGAAATAATTTCATCCTTCCTAATGAGTCACCCTACTCAAAGAACGGGCAAAAAGCATTAGGCCCAAGCCACAAAGAAAAACTCAGGTTGAGTTGTTGTATCCTGTTCCACATACTTATGTCTTAGCACAAGGAAGAAGCATGTCTAGAAAAGAGGAGTGAGAAAAGGTTTTGGAGCCAGATAGGCCAGAGCTAAAGTACCATCACTGAGTCTCCATCTTTCTACCTTCTTCTAAAAGTTGGTATGATAATATACACATCATCAGACTAATGAGATAACTGAATAATTTTAATGGATGTTCAGTTGTTTCCTATATGTGTAATGGTGACACTGAAACTATTGAAGAGATCAAATTGCCCCCCATCTTTTTAAAAATATATTTTATTTATTTATTTATTTATTTATTTATTTATTTTATTTTTGGCTGTATTGGGTCTTTGTTGCTACACGTGGGCTTTCTCTAGTTGCAGCGAGCAGGGGCTACTCTTTGTTGCGGTGTGCAGGCTTCTCGTTGCAGTGACTTCTCTTGTTGCAGAGCATGGGCTCTAGGTAAGTGGGCTCAGTAGTTGTGGCACACGGGCTCAGTAGTTGCGGCTCGTGGGCTCTAGAGCTCAGGCTCAGCAGTTGTGGCACACGGGCATAGTTGCTCCACGACACGTGGGATCTTCCTGGACCAGGGCTTGAACCCATGTCCCCTGCATTGGACATGGGTTTAAATCTGCAGGCACATTCTTAACCACTGCACCACCAGGGAAGACCCCATGTTCCACACTTTTAAAGATGGTAGTAGGAAGGCATGAAATACATTCAGAAAATATATTTCCTGAAAATAGTTAAAACACCAAAGTGTTGATACCTGAGGGCTTTTTTACTATCTGGAAAATTTCTTCCATAGAGCACCTCAATTCCTCTACCATACCAAATTAACCAAGGGTTGTTATCCTCCAAGTGAAGCACTTCAGTTAAAAACACACTCGGGAGGACCTTCAACATGGTGGAGTAGTAAAATGTGGAGATCACCTTCCTCCCCACAAATACATCAGAAATACATCTACATGTGGAACAACTCCTACAGAACACCTACTGAATGCTGGCAGAAGACCTCAGATTTCCCAAAAGGCAAGAAACTCCCCACTTACCTGGGTAGGGCAAAAGAAAAAGGAAAAAACAGAGACAAAAGAATAGGGACGGGACCTGCACCAGTGGGAGGGAGCTGTGAAGGAGGAAAGGTGTCCACACACTAGGAAGCCCCTTCGCAGGCAGAGACTGCAGGTGGCAGAGTGGGGAGCTTTGGAGCCACGGAGGAGCGCACAGCAACAGGGGTGCGGAGGGCAAAGTGGAGAGATTCCCGCAGAGGATCGGTGCCGACCGGCACTCACCAGCCCGAGAGGCTCGTCTGCTC
>NC_041226.1:76021116-76026568 GCF_002837175.3 Physeter macrocephalus
ACAGCTAGCTGGGAGGGAGTCCGGGAAAAAGTCTGGACCTGCCTAAGAGGCAAGAGACCATTGTTTTGGGGTGCACAAGGAGAGGAGATTCAGAGCACCGCCTAAATGAGCTCCAGAGACAGGCGCAAGCTGTGGCTATCAGCGCGGACACCAGAGACGGGCATGAAATGCTAAGGCTGCTGCTGCAGCCACCAGGAAGCCTGTGTGCAAAAACAGGTCACTCTCCACACCTCCCCTCCCAGGAGCCTGTGCAGCCTGCCACTGCCAGGGTCCTGTGATCCGGGGACAACTTCCCCAGGAGAACTCATGGCACACTTCAGGCTGGTGCAACGTCACGCTGGCCTCTGCCGATGCAGGCTCGCCCCACATTCCGTACCCCTCCCCGCCCCCCTCGGCCTGAGTGAGCCAGAGCCCCCTAATCAGCTGCTCCTTTAACCCTGTCCTGTCTTAGTGAAGAACAGATGCCCTCAGGCTACCTACACACAGAGGTGGGGCCAAATCCAAAGCTGAACCCCAGGAGCTGTGCGAACAAAGCAGAGAAAGGAAAATCTCTCCCAGCAGCCTCAGGAGCAGCGGATTAAATCTCCACAATCAACTTGATGTGCCCTGCATCTGTGGAATACCTGAATAAACAACAAATCATCCCAAAATTGAGGTGGTGGACTTTGGGAGCAACTGTAGACCTGGAGTTTGCTTTCTGCATCTAATTTGTTTCTCGTTTTATGTTTATCTTAGTTTAGTATTTAGAGTTTATTATCATTGGTAGATTTGTTTATTGATTTGGTTGCTCTCTTCCTTTATTTTTTTTTATAAATAGATATATATTTTTTTTCCTTTTTCTCTTTTTCTGAGTGTGTACGTGTATGTTTCTTTGTGTGAGTGTGTCTGTGTAGCTTTCCTTTTACCATTTGTCCTAAAGTTCTGTCTGTCTGTTTCAGGTTTTTTTTTTTTGTTTTTTTTTTTAGTATAGTTTTTAGCACTTCTTATCATTGGTGCATTTGTTTTTTGGTTTGCTTGCTCTCTTCTTTCTTTCTTTCGTTTTTGTTAAATTACTTTTTAATTTTTTTCATTTTTAATAATTCTATTAAATTTTTTATTTTAATAGCTTTATTTTATTTTATTTTATTTCTTTCTTTTTTTCTCCCTTTCCTTCTGAACCATGTGGCTAACAGGGTCTTGGTGCTCCAGTTGGGTGTCAGGCCTGTGCCTCTGAGGTGGGAGAGTCAAGTTCAGGACGTTGGTCCAGCAGAGACCTTCTGGCTGCATGTAATATCAAACAGCGAAAGCTCTCCCAGAGATCTCCATCTCAATGCTAAGACCTAGCTCCACTCAATGACCAGCAAGTTACAGTGAAGGACATCCCATGCCAAACAAGAGCAAGACAAGAACACAACCCCACCCATTAGCAGAAAGGCTGCCTAAAATCATAATAAGGTCACAGACACCCCAAAACACACCACTGGATGTGGTCCTGCCCACCATAAAGACAAGATCCAGCCTCATCCACCAGAACACAGGCACTAGTCCCCTCCACCAGGAAGCCTACACAACCCACTGAACCAACCCTAGCCACTGGGGGCAGACACCAAAAACAACAGGAACTACGAACCTACAGCCTGCGAAAAGGAGACCCCAAACACAATAAGGTAAGCAAAATGAAAAGACAGAGAAACACACAGCAGATGAAGGAGCAAGGTAAAAACCCACTAGACCAAACAAATGAAGAGGAAATAGGCAGACTACCTGAAACACAATTCAGAGTAATGATAGTAAAGATGATCTAAAATCTTGGAAATAGAATGGAGAAAATACAAGAAACATTTAACAAAGACCTAGAAGAACTAAAGAGCAAACAAACAATGATGAACAAGACAATAAATGAAATTTAAAATTCTCTGGAAGGAAGCAATAGCAGAATAACTGAGGCAGAAGAATGGATAAGTGACCTGGAAGATAAAATAGTGGAAATAACTACCACAGACAAGAATAAAGAAAAAGAAGGAAAAGAATTGAGGACAGTCTTAGAGATCTATGGGACAACGTTAAATGCACCAACATTCAAATTATAGGGGTTCCAGAAGAAGAAGAGAAAAAGAAAGGAACTGAGAAAATATTTGAAGAGATTAAAGTTGAAAACTTCCCTACTATGGGAGAGGAAATAATCAAGTCCAGGAAACACAGAGAGTCCCATGCAGGATAAATCCAAGGAGAAACACGCTAAGACACATATTAATCAAACTTTCAAAAATTAAATACAAAGAAAAAAGATTAAAAGCAGTAAGGGAAAAACAACAAATAACATACAAGGGAATCCCATAAGGTTAACAGTTGATATTTCAGCAGAAACTCTGCAAGCCAGAAGGGAGTGGCAGGGCACATTTAAAGTGATGAAAGGGAAAAACCTACAACCAAGATCACTCTACCCAACAAGGATCTCAATCAGATTTGATGGAGAAATTAAAACCTTTACAGACAAGCAAAAGCTAAGAAAATACAGCACCACCAAACCAGCCTTACAACAAATGCTAAAGGAACTTCTCTAGGCAGGAAACACAAGAGAAGGAAAAGATCTATAATAACAAACCCAAAACAATTAAGAAAATGGTAATAGGAACATACATATAGATAACTACCTTAAATGTAAATGAATGAAATGCTCCCACCAAAAGACATAGACTGGCTAAATGGATACAGGGAATAGGAACATACATATTGATAATTACCTTAAATGTAAATGGATTAAATGCTCCCACCAAAAGACACAGACTGGTTGAATGGATACAAAAACAAGACCCGTATATATGCTGTCTACAAGAGACCCACTTCAGACCTAGGGACACATACAGACTGAAAGTGAGGGGAAGGAAAAAGATATTCCATGCAAATGGAAATCAAAAGAAAGCTAGAGTAGCAATTCTCATATCAGACAAAGTAGACTTTAAAATAAAGACGATTATAAGAGACAAAGAAGAACACTACAAAATGATCAAGGGATCAATCCAAGAAGAAGATGTAACAATTGTAAATATTTATGCACTCAACATAGGAGCACCTCAATACATAAGGCAAATGCTAACAGCCATAAAAGGGGAAATCGACAGTAAAAACTCATAGTAGGGGACTTTAACACCCCACCTTTACCAGTGGACAAATCATCCAAAATGAAACTAAATAAGGAAACACAAGCTTTAAGTGATACATTAAAGAAGATGGACTTAATTGATATTTATACGACATTCCATCCTAAAACAACAGAATACACTTTCTTCTCAAGTGCTCATGGAACGTTCTCTAGGATAGATTATATCTTGGGCCACAAATCAAGCCTTGGTAAATTTAAGAAAATTGAAATCATATTCAGTATCTTTTCTGACCACAAAGTTATGAGACTAGATATCAAAAACAGCGAAAGCTCTCCCAGAGATCTCCATCTCAATGCTAAGACCTAGCTCCACTCAATGACCAGCAAGTTACAGTGAAGGACATCCCATGCCAAACAAGAGCAAGACAAGAACACAACCCCACCCATTAGCAGAAAGGCTGCCTAAAATCATAATAAGGTCACAGACACCCCAAAACACACCACTGGATGTGGTCCTGCCCACCATAAAGACAAGATCCAGCCTCATCCACCAGAACACAGGCACTAGTCCCCTCCACCAGGAAGCCTACACAACCCACTGAACCAACCCTAGCCACTGGGGGCAGACACCAAAAACAACAGGAACTACGAACCTACAGCCTGCGAAAAGGAGACCCCAAACACAATAAGGTAAGCAAAATGAAAAGACAGAGAAACACACAGCAGATGAAGGAGCAAGGTAAAAACCCACTAGACCAAACAAATGAAGAGGAAATAGGCAGACTACCTGAAACACAATTCAGAGTAATGATAGTAAAGATGATCTAAAATCTTGGAAATAGAATGGAGAAAATACAAGAAACATTTAACAAAGACCTAGAAGAACTAAAGAGCAAACAAACAATGATGAACAAGACAATAAATGAAATTTAAAATTCTCTGGAAGGAAGCAATAGCAGAATAACTGAGGCAGAAGAATGGATAAGTGACCTGGAAGATAAAATAGTGGAAATAACTACCACAGACAAGAATAAAGAAAAAGAAGGAAAAGAATTGAGGACAGTCTTAGAGATCTATGGGACAACGTTAAATGCACCAACATTCAAATTATAGGGGTTCCAGAAGAAGAAGAGAAAAAGAAAGGAACTGAGAAAATATTTGAAGAGATTAAAGTTGAAAACTTCCCTACTATGGGAGAGGAAATAATCAAGTCCAGGAAACACAGAGAGTCCCATGCAGGATAAATCCAAGGAGAAACACGCTAAGACACATATTAATCAAACTTTCAAAAATTAAATACAAAGAAAAAAGATTAAAAGCAGTAAGGGAAAAACAACAAATAACATACAAGGGAATCCCATAAGGTTAACAGTTGATATTTCAGCAGAAACTCTGCAAGCCAGAAGGGAGTGGCAGGGCACATTTAAAGTGATGAAAGGGAAAAACCTACAACCAAGATCACTCTACCCAACAAGGATCTCAATCAGATTTGATGGAGAAATTAAAACCTTTACAGACAAGCAAAAGCTAAGAAAATACAGCACCACCAAACCAGCCTTACAACAAATGCTAAAGGAACTTCTCTAGGCAGGAAACACAAGAGAAGGAAAAGATCTATAATAACAAACCCAAAACAATTAAGAAAATGGTAATAGGAACATACATATAGATAACTACCTTAAATGTAAATGAATGAAATGCTCCCACCAAAAGACATGCTAACAGCCATAAAAGGGGAAATCGACAGTAAAAACTCATAGTAGGGGACTTTAACACCCCACCTTTACCAGTGGACAAATCATCCAAAATGAAACTAAATAAGGAAACACAAGCTTTAAGTGATACATTAAAGAAGATGGACTTAATTGATATTTATACGACATTCCATCCTAAAACAACAGAATACACTTTCTTCTCAAGTGCTCATGGAACGTTCTCTAGGATAGATTATATCTTGGGCCACAAATCAAGCCTTGGTAAATTTAAGAAAATTGAAATCATATTCAGTATCTTTTCTGACCACAAAGTTATGAGACTAGATATCAATCACAGGAAAAAATCTGTAAAAAATACAAACACATGGAGGCTAAACAATACACTACTTAATAACCAAGAGATCACTGAAGAAATCAAAGAGGAAATCAGAGAATACCTAGAAACAAATGACAATGAAAACACGACGACCCAAAACCTACGGGATGCAGCAAAAGAACTTCTAAGAGGGAAGTTTATAGCAATACAACCCTACCTCAAGAAACAACAAACATATCAAATAAACAACCTAAACTTACACCTAAAGCAACTAGAGAAAGAAGAACTAAAAAAACCCAAAGTTAGCAGAAGGAAAGAAATCATAAAGATCAGATCAGA
>NC_041226.1:76026639-76027207 GCF_002837175.3 Physeter macrocephalus
AAAGGTACAATCTCCCAAGACTAAACCAGGAAGAAATAGAAAATATGAACAGACCAATCATAAGTACTGAAATTGAAACTGTGATTTAAAAACTCACAACAAACAGAAGTCCAGGACCAGATGGTATCACAGGCTAATTCTATCAGACATTTAGAGAAGAGCTAACACCTATCTTTCTCAAACTCTTCCAAAATATAACACAGAGAGGAACACTCCCAAACTCATTTGATGAGGCCACCATCACCCTGATATCAAAACTGATAAAAATGTCACAAAGAAAGAAAACTACAGGTCAAAATCACTTATGAACATAGATGCAAAAATCCTCAACAAAATACTAGCAAGCAGAATCCAACAGCATTCATACACCATGATCAAGTGGGGTTTATCCCAGGAATGCAAGGATTCTTCAATGTATGCAAATCAATCAATGTGATAAACCATATTAACAAACTGAAGGGGAAAAACCAGATGATCATCTCAATAGATGCAGAAAAAGCTGTTGACAAAATTCAACACCCATTTATGATAAAAACCATCCAGAAAGTAGGCATAGAGGGAACTTACC
>NC_041226.1:76027253-76027679 GCF_002837175.3 Physeter macrocephalus
AGAGAATCCTAAAGATGCTACCAGAATACTACTAGAGCTAATCAATGAATTTGTAAAGTAGCAGGATACAAAATTAATACACAGAAATCTCTTGCATTCCTATACACTAATGATGAAAAATCTGAAAGAGAAATTAAGGAAACACTCCCATTTACCACTGCAACAAAAAGAATAAAATACTTAAGAATAAATCTACCTAAGGAGACAAAAGACCTATAAGCAGAAAACTATAAGACACTGCTGAAAGAAATTAAAGACGATACAAACAGGTGGAGAGATATACCATGTTCTTGTATTGGAAGAATCAACATTGTGAAAATGACTATACTACCCAAAGCAATCTACTGAGTCAATGCAATCCCTATGAAACTACCAACGGCATTTTTCACAGAACTAGAACAAAAAATTTCACAGTTTGTATGGAAA
>NC_041226.1:76028800-76055241 GCF_002837175.3 Physeter macrocephalus
AGAAAGAGAAAAATAAATACCATATGTTAACACATATATATGGAATCTAAAAAAAGGTTCTGAACAGCCTAGGGGCAGGGCAGGAATAAAAACACAGACAGAGCATGGACTTGAGGACACGGGGAGGGAGAAGGGTAAGCTGGGATGAAGTGAGAGTAACATTGACATATATACACTACCAAATGCAAAATAGATAGCTAGTGGGAAGCAGCTGCGTCAACCTAGAGGGGTGGGATAGGGAGGGTGGGACGAAGACGCAAGAGGGAGGAGATATGGGGATATATGTATATGTATAACTGATTCACTTTGTTATAAAGCAGAAACTAACACACCATTGTAAAGCAATTATACTCCAATAAAGATGTTAAAAAAAAAAAAAAAACCACACAGACACTTGGAAATCAACGCATCACATCTCTCCAGCTTGTTTAGAAATTTAAATGTCATTTGCACCTGGAACATGATTTTTTGATTCCATCAAAGTAAATGTCATGATTTTTGACTAAGAGGCTCTCAGTTGACATGAGACAATTTCAGGTTTAAAATATCAGAGATTTAAATTGGAAATGGACCTTGTTTTTATTTTCTAACATACTAATCCAGCCTTTGGAAGACTGAGGAAGGATCTCCTCCACAAAGGCGGTGAGTAGGCTCCAACCCAGGAAGAAATTAAATAGGAACTGGGTAACTTTCGGGTAGCAAGAATTTGCATATACAGGAATAAGGTCGACCATTGGTTAGTGGTGTGTACCCTTCTCCCCCAACCTGCTCAGATAAAGTAAACCCATAAAAAGCAGCAAGCTCTGGTTTCTCTGCTCTGGGGGTTTTCATTCCTCAAAAGCACAAGGAAACCACAAACTTCGTGACGACCTCCTTAAAAAACGAAGCGGGAGGGGCCTGCCTGGTGGCGCAGTGGTTGAGAGTCCGCCTGCCGATGCAGGGGACGCGGGTTCGCGCCCCGGTCCGAGAGGATCCCACACGCCGCGGAGCGGCTGGGCCCGTGAGCCGTGGCCGCTGAGCCTGCGCGTCCGGAGCCTGTGCTCCGCAACGGGAGAGGCCACGACAGTGAGAGGCCCGCGTACTGCAAAAAAAATAATAAAAAATAAAAAAACTAAGGGGGAAAGATAACATCCACAGTTGCATACACTCACTTTTGTCTGTGATCTTTTTTGTCTCTGCACTGCTTGTTTGTTCATTTGATAGTAAAATGAATCGAAACAACATTCTGGAGTCTGAAGCATTATTCTCGCCCAGCTTTGAACCCAGACCAGGCCCTGGTCAGGCCCAGCTCATTTCTTACTTGACAGAATAGGAAACTGAGGTTCACCGAGCAAATCACGTCTTTCATTTTGTCAACGGTGAGGTCCCCTGAAAACCAAATGGCTCGAGCTTGTAGGGAATATTTCACCATCAGAAAGATAGAGCACAACGCTGGTTAAAGTAAAATTTTTGTGGCAGTCATCTAGACCACTAGTGGCACGGAAAATAAATTCACACCATGTTTTCTTCCCAAAACATAGAAATATTAACCAGAGCTTTCTGATGAGGGTTTCTGTGAGGAAAGAGTGGACACAGCCCTGCAGAGAGGATTCTTACACGTCTGAGGCTCTTCCCTAAAGCCACATATCTCAAGTTTGGGGTGCAGTAAAATCCCCGATTGTCCGCCCAAACACATATAACTGTGTGTTTTCAGAGAAATTTGAACCCATATGTTTCTGATTCACTTGAACAGCACTGCGCAAAAGATTTTACAAGCTTTTCTCAGGAAACTTTTTGTATTTCAAACTCGAGAGTTATATTTAACCAGAATTAAAGCAAATGTAAACCTCTACCTAGGGGGCATTAATTTGAACCAAAGACCACAAAACTACTTTTAAAGAGAACAATTGGTTTCTGGGACATGCAGGGCCCAGAGCCATATTCTCTCTAGGACCTCTCTAACTGAGCTTGGTAAACCACTAAAAGGAGCCCTTTTTAATCAAATTGAGAGAACAAAGCTCTATGGTAAATCCAAAATAGCACTTTCCTAAATCCCTACTCCAAATAAAAGATGTTATCATTATTAAACTTGGTTTAAGAAAAAAAAGCACATTTTTTTTTTCAATGGGTTAAGGAAATTGTCATGTAATTTAGTTAGCCTTTCAGGGTTAAGACCGTCTGTGACAGAAATTGAAAATTAAGGAATTTTATCTGAATTAAATCCTTTTAAAACATTCACAATTTTAATAGTAACCTCTTGTACCCAGGGGATTTCAAATCCTTACTTCTAATATCCACTGGATTTCAAAAGCAAATTCTAGACCAAATATTTGGAGTAACCTGAGTTTTGCCTATATACTATCTTCTCACTAGTTTAAAGGAGGTTTACAGAAACGGGACCCTCGAGAGAAATGATTTCTTCCCAACCATAAAACCAGGTGCACGGGAGGGTTCATTAACCATCAGCACTAAACTGGGGCTTTCCTGGGAAGTCTGAAAGTTGTAAGGATTTCCTCCAGCAGTAAAAGGAAATAATTATCAATCAGTTGTACTATCTAGTACTGGTAAAATCCAATGGAAAGTAATGATGAAGGTCAAAAGTAGTAAGTGTACGGAAAAGTCGTTTGTTGGAGTACGTATATTATATATGCAACACATACTTTATATATGTATAAAATCTACATATGGGGAGAGATAAATTAGGAGTTTGGGATTAGCAGATACAAACAGCTACGTATATAAAATAAACAGCTAGGTCCTCCTTTTTAGCACAGCAAAATATATCCAGTATCCTGTAACAAACTATAATGGAAGAGAATCTGAAAAAGAATGTATCTAACGGAATCACTTTCCTGTACACCAGAAACTAACACAAGATTGTAAATCAACTATACGTCAATAAAAAATTTTTTCATCTGCGTATATAGAGAGACAATTAAGTAAACATTGGATAGAAGCAATTATTACCAAAATAATAAAAAATGTAGGACCCCTAGGGATAATTCCTTGTGGTATGAACCTGCACGAATGTACTAGAATACCATGAGCTGCCAGATGACATCAAATTATGAGGGGATCACTTCTGGAGAGTCTATTTATGTCTTCTTTAATCAACAATCCCCAGCCCTGAAATCACTTGCATTTTAGGAAAAACTAAGATAGAAGAAAGAAAGAAACAAGAAGTAAATTTTCCATTTTCACCTAATTCAGACTTCCAGTTCTCACAAACTAACCCCTCTGAATAGGAAAAGATAATATTCCTCAAATTATAAATGTATTTACTCGGCCATAAAATGTAAAAGGCTGAGATTTTAAAAAATTGCATGCATGATTTTCCTTAAACTAAAAGGTAAGTGCCACCATATTTTAAAACAAAGAAGATTATCTTCCTTTCTCTGTAGTCTTTTAACTCAAGGAAGATGGGGAATTTTCTGCTGTTGGAGAAAATTTAAATCCTCCTTCAGACCCATTCATTTCATGAAGCTTTTCATTCCTGTCCACTCAATGATGCTTTACCCCTTCGCACAGTGTGGTGAGAGGAATGTCAGAAGAAAGACAAAGGAAAGTCGACTGTAGACACAATTGTCTGCTGTCTCTGAGATTTGTTAACCCTCGGTGTTTTTTTTCACTTAACTTCTCTGTGTGCTGCTATTTGTACCATAATCCACCAACCAACAACTCGGCCTCTTTGAATGAAAAACAGAACAAAGATGGGACAAAACTGAACATGTTGTCCTGTGGCTGGCTTCCTATGATCAAATCTAAGCCATGTATTGTGTCTTAACACAATAATTTTCCTCAAGGAATAAGGTGACTTCCTATTTCACAGCATCAGATAATATATATTTAATTTCAGGAATTTATTTCTCCCATTTTAGAGGAAGAAACTTATACATTTAATCCGTTGGAAAATAAAAACATATATCCCACTTCTTTGTGAAACTTTTTTTTTACTCTTCTTTTCCTTAAATGAGAATGATTAGGTAGGCTCACTCATTACAAACATACGATACATACATGTATATATTTCAAAGTGCAGGGAATTCCCTGGCGGTCCAGGGGTTAGGACTCAGTGCTTTCACTGCCATGGGCCTGGGTTCAATCCCTGGTCGGGGAACTAAGATCCCACAAGCTGCGTGGCACGGCAAAAAAAAAAAAAAAAAAAAAAAGCATTAATTCTTTCTGTTTTCTCGGGAAAACCACCAGCTTAAGCAGTTCTTCAAGAAATTGACCCCGCTTTTTGGATGAGACCGTTGGAAAGGAAAGAATTACAAGGACGCTTTAGTGTCTCAAGGTGAGCCATTCTGTAATAGACTGTGATCTGTCAGAAATTAAAATAACGTGCTACCAGACACTTATAGTGTCTCTGATAAGGTTGTAGGTCCAAGGGCTGCACTTGCAAAGACCCTCTTACATGAGACTAGAATAGATTCACATCTTCCCCCTCTTTATGCTTCTCCCAAGAAATAAATGTCTGAAAGTTCCCACATGGAGAGGACAGAATGGATATAAGTATAAATTCTGATTGGATTCCACCTTTTCTTTTCCCAAGTAGACCCACCTGCAGAGCTGAGAGGTCCCTTAGATATCCTCCAGGACATATGCCTGCTTCCAGGTAAAAAGAGGTAAAGTGACATCCATCTGAATGCTGAGGTCACCGGGGAAGATTCCACTTCCTGCCCAGCAATATCTCTCAGTGTCTAACCGCTCGCTTCTACCACCTAGATAAGAAAGGTTAGGAAAGAGCTGGGGTTCCTATATCTAAAGGTATTACAATATCGATTGCGACTGACAGCTAAAAATGACCTGCTATGTCCTTTGAGGGAAGACTGAGCCATAAAATGTTTCCAAATTGCAAGACAAGCACCACAGACAGATGAGATACATTCTACAGACTTACGACATCATACACATTAGGCAAGGTAAGATGAGTGTTCATTATTTAACTTAGAGAATACAATTTTCCCCCAATTTCCCTTATTTCCAATAAATACCCTATTGGCAACTTTTCAATGCTTTTTTTTTCCTGCTGGAATTGATTGTGAAAATAGGCTGTGGAGGGGAGAGAGAGAGGTGGTATTCAGTGATGAATCTGAGGGGCTAAGTTCTGCCCCCATTTGTGAAACAAATGCGTGGAAAAGAGGAACTGAAGGAGACGGGCGGGGAGGGATGTGGCATCATGAAATATTAAAAATGAAGCCTACAAGCCTGCCGTCCTGAGAATCTGTTCACCAGCACTGTGTGTAGATTTCACCACATTCTGGTGTGTTAAGAGTCCCAGAGCAGATAGTCAATGATACTAGTAATAAAAATATTCTCCTTTCTGGACCCCTAATGGGAGGTAATAGTAGCAAGAGATCAACATTGAAAATCCCATCCAATTCCACAACACAGACACTAAGCAAACCAGTAAATGACTCCTATAGTACTGGATTAGGCAATTAGCACAATAAATAAGGTCACAGATTTTTTTGTTTGCTTGTTTTTTATTGAAGTATAGTTGATTTACAATGTTTCAGGTATACAGCAAAATGATTCAGTTATGCATACATATGTATTATATATATATGTTCTTTTTCAGATTCTTTTCCATTATAGGTTAATGGATAAAGAAGATGTGGTATATATACACAACGGAATATCACTCAGCCATAAGAAAGAATGAAATAATGCCATTTGCAGCAACATGGGTGGACCTAGAGATTATCAGACTAAGTGAAGTATGTCAGACAAAGACAAATATCATATGACATCACATATGTGGAATCTAAAAAAATGATACATATGAACTTATTTACAAAACAGAAATAGACTCACAGATGTAGAAAACAAACTTAGCTTTACCAAAGGGGAAGGGGACAAGGGATCAACTGGGAATTTAGGATTAACAGAAACACACGACTATATATAAAACAGATAAACAACAAGGACCTACTGTATGGCACAGGGAACTATACTCAATATCTTGTAATAACCTATAATGGAAAAGGTCAGAGATTTTTAGTACTTTCAAACTCTAGCAAGGAAAAGAAAAGTATTTCAGTCCTCTTGTCTTTTACTTCCTCTGAATAACCATAATTCCTTCCAATTTCCAAGAGCTGAAAATACAGTTTCTCTTTAAGAAACTGCTCATCTACCTTTTATCTACGGTAAACGTAATGTGCAACTTTAAAAAATATCTTAAACCAAACATCTTCCATGTACTGTTTATGTATTCAACTTAAATTGCACTGTTTTGCATCCATAAATATGCAATATGATCATGTTATTGAGTCATTGGATGTTTTGATCACCACATCACAAAAATGTAAACTCGCCCAGGTCAGAATTGCCTCATTTCACAGGCATCTACAGTACTATGCATTCTAGAGAGCTTTAACAAGTGATTGGAATTTGTTAATTGATCGATCATTCTGTGATTTCAGAAAAATAATGAAGTAGATCAAAGAGATGGAAAAGAATAGACAGGAGGCCAAGGAAAGAATGAGGCAATTTGCTTGAACATGTTGAGAACCTCCAAGAATAACAGGCAAAGGCGTTCAAGTTCTCTCTCTCCGTCTCTCTCTCTGCCACTCTCTCCCCCCCTCCCTCCCTCCCTCCTCAAATCTTGATGTCCAGATGAAATTTAAAAACTGGGTCACTCGTTCAGATTGTGTATCTAACACTAGGCATCTGGCTATTTGGCAATCGGGTGCCTGACCATTTCTTTTTCTTTTACTTTTTATTTAGCTCTTACAATTTCAGATAAAAGGGAAAAATGAAACTTTCCCGACTGAAGTGATATTATGATAAAAAAAAAAATAGTGGGTTAAATTATTTTGGAAGCCGTATTTTGAATTCAGAGTACAGAAGAGAAAGGAGAGAGGTGAGATTCAAGGACGCGGAGGAGAAATGGGGTTGCTTTAGTTATGCGATAGGTTGTCACACATGAAGATAACAAAGTGTTCACAGTGAGGGCATAAACCATCTCTTTTTTAAACAACAGTAGATTTTAAAAAGAGGACAGTTTTAGAATCACAGATATCCTCACAATTCTCTAATAAATGGCAGCCCGCAGCAGCTGGTACGACCCTACCCCGGCTTTTTAGCATTTCCACTCACATAGTAAACCGAGATTTCCCCTTTGCCTCAACAAACCGTTGCCTGCTAAAAATGGAGAGTTTGACAGACTCCTAGAAATGTTCCATGAATCCTAATTTCTGAGCAACAGTTGGTAAGTGAGCATGCCAATTAAACCAAATAGTGAGTGTTAATTCATCGGCATGGCATTTCCATGTGGAAAGGAGAAAAGAGTTTGAAAGCAATAATGGGGAAGTGTTTACTGATTGAGTGTTGCATCATATATGAGTTTGCATTTCTTGATTATTCGCCAGTAATTGTTTACTGAAAAAGTACCTTACACAGTAATTTACACGTTAGTGAGGGTCTGCTCATCATTTGTTTTGACACTTATTTCATTTAGAATAACAATCAATAAAACAGGGTCATTTCCCAAGGAAGCCTTTTCATGCCAGAAGCATGCAAAATTGTCAAGTAAATGAAAATGGCCATCGTGCATTGTTGAGCTCCGCAGTGTCATTTCAAATTAATCTCTGTAAGCCACTTTATACCATTGGACAAGAGCTGTAATACTCAGCTTTCTTCTTTTCTGCTCACAGGAGGAACTGAAAATGTTGGCATGGTAAGAACTTGAATGCCATCGTAGACAGCAGACGGGGAGATAACAAAATTCCCCATTGTTCACGTGAGGCGCAGGTCGGGGAAACACGCTCCCAAATGGGCATGCCCCCAATTCTTGAGACAGAGTGTGTGCACCTCCGTCAGGAAGGGCCTGCCCAACAGATAAACAAAGGGAGTGACTGTACAGTGCACGGTACAATGTCGCCATTTGCTTTCTTTGGGGCATTGTGTGTCTCAAGCATTGTATAAATAACTGCAGCCTTGATAGCTACTAAAAAATTACCCCTTTTCTCTTTTATTTTCATTAAAACAGGAGACTAGAGTCACTTTTAATTGAAAACATATTGGAAAGTTTTCTCTCAGTGATTTATATGTAAAGTTTATTTTTGTTTTCTGAAGAAAAATGAGAAATATTTAAAGTCTATGTTTTGTTTTATTTTTGTTCTTGTTTAATTTTTATTTTATATTGGAGTATAGTTGACTAACAATGTTGTGTTAGTTTTAGGTGTACAGCACAGTGATTCAGTTCTTAATAGAGCGAGAATTCTACTAAAGAAAAGACACATCGCATGTTAAAAATGGAAAAGCTCTACCCCTGCTTTGTCCCTCCCCTCTTCCCTCTCCCCATTAGGGGTATGAGATTAACAGATACAAAACACTATATATAAAATAGATAAGCAACCAAGATATACTGTATAGCGCAGGGAATTATAACCATTATCTTGTAATAACCTATAATGGAGTATAATCTGCAAAAATACTGAATCACTATGCTGTGCACCTGAAACTAACCCAATAGTGTGAATAAACTATTTACACTTTAATTTTAAAAAATGGAAAGGTCAAAGTCTACAAGAATGAAAAGTCATCCGTTTTTAGGTTTATTGTTTCTTAAGTAAATTCATTCATGATGAATTGTCAACAAGTACATGAACATGGTAGGAGAATCATAAAAGTAACACTTTTAAAGCAAAACTCTCCCAAACTTCACAAGGTGTACCTTTATATCCATCTGTTCGTTGTCACCAGGTCACCACCAATGAAAAGAAAGTGACTAGAGTTTCAATGTTCATTAAAGATTCCAGGAGGGAAGAAATAGCCTGCATTTTGAAGGAGTGTACAGTGACATTAGGGGAAGCAGCTATGGTTATTGAAGGGGAAATACAAGTCATAAAAGTGTGAATGGGTCTTTTGACTCTTTGTCAAGTATGTAAATGCAGTGAAATTAAGGGGAAAAAATCATAAGACTATTCTAAAAAGTGAATATTAAAAATGTTTTCTGAAGCTTGCAGGAAAGGTTGTGCTATTGTTTTGTGTCCCCAGACTGGATCCCCTAGCCCACGTTCCACTGACTTGTATAACAAGCTAGAAATATCTTAGCTCAGGAAGTAAACAGACATTCAATCACATTTCTTTCAACCACCCAATAAGTTAAAGTGAAAACATTCCGGTATTGATTATAAAGGGGTCAAAAGGCAAAAGCGGTTTAGAAAAAGCAACACTCACTTCAAATGAAAAAGAATTCTACGTGGCCCAGACTATAAAGGTTTCTACCTAGAATAGATATACTTTTATGGTAAAGAAAAAAAAATCTGGGTCAGGGTTATTGAATGAGAAATAACCAATATCCATAAAGGAAAGAGCAAAGAAAAGACAGCTTTCTGGGGAATGGCATATAGTTTTAGAAGTTGGGCAGTAAATCGAATAATGGATAGAATCTATACAGATATATACCAGGCACACGGAATTGCTATGCCAGTAATCTCTGGATTTTCGTATTTCATTCCATCTGTAGCTGAATAATGATGACCGGAACCACATTTTTCATTTCATCCCCCGCCCCAAATAAAAATTTGCAGACAAGGTGAAAACTCATCCTAAAGATGGCCTCACATAACTCCTTTAAAATTATTAAGCAACCTACATCCAAAAAGCCCCAATACCACAATTCTGAATGCATTCAAGTGAAATACAAATTTGTGTTCCCGACTCCAAAACTCAAAACTGTAAAGTCTGTGCTATGTGACAGAGAAATGCTATGTCTTTGAAAGGAGAAATAGCAAACTGACAATGAAAATTGAATCCCGGAAATAACCAGGTGATTTAAAGCTTTTTAGATAATCACCAGCAACTAGAACGATAATACTTTAATAACATATTATATTTAAACAGCACCTTTCAAACTCCATCATGTTAATCTACGCAACATGTTCACAGGTAAGAAGGAATGGGTATTACTCCTATTGCAGATTAGGAAGCTGAAGAGTAGTAGAGGATGGCCTTACCAAGATCTCTCCCAGTCCAGAAAGGGGATTCGGGATTAGATATTGAGCTGTGCCTTTTGTTAGATTTCAGTGCCTCCGGACTGTTTTAGCCTGTGGAGCTAGTTGGCCTCCAGTGCATTTTTCAGCACCCCCTCTGTAGACACGAGAATCTATCAGTGATTTGGCCAAATCTCAGGCATTCTCTACTTCCTGCCACTGCCTGCTGGGTGTTCTTTGATGCCTTCCTGAGACCTACAGAAATAACACCCAAATTTCCCTCAAATCATCTTAGTCCTAAGGCTTTGCCACAAGCTGAATGCAGAAAATCAAGCACGCCCTGTGCTGAGAAGTTTTCAGGGCAAAAACATCCTTCTCCACGTTGCCTTGGCTCTGGAGACATCTACCCAGTCCTTAGAAGCCAGCCTCTCCTTGACCTCACCCCTTGAGAAACGCCTATTTTTATTTTTACTCTATTTTCGCTCCCAGAATAAACTGGCAAGCCTTTCAGGCCCCAGCCTACATTTGTATCAACACAAAGCTCAGACCCCTTTCCATAGTTCAGAAGAATGCAGGCTCATTTTTTTCGACGTTCTGGGCCATGTGGATAACTTGAATCCCAACCTGAAGGCGTTTCTAGTTTGACCAATGAGGCAACGGAGACTCAGAGTAGGAAGAATGATTCTCCTCGACACACCCATTGTAGGCGAGAACCTGGGTCTTCAGACACCAGATCAAGATAGTCTTCCAGCTCAAGGGCAGCGGTGAGCGCCATGGTGTGAAAGGAGCATCGCTACCACGGGGAGTGTCCGCGGCAGAATAGTGTGAAGGCAGGAAAGGAGCTGGTATGCACTGAGTGGACCATGCATCCTGCTCTAGCATCTTCACACACCCCACTTCAAACTCGCCTGTGTTCTCAGAACAGCAAGGTCTCACCTTGGTTCTCATGTACCGCGCGGCAGGGTCCAAGTGCTCTTTAGACAAGTGATTCTTTCTTTCTCTCATTACAAAGAGCTCCAGACAAGTACTGTTTATATTGAACAGTTAGCAGATGACATGCTGTCTACCACAAAAGGGCATTTTCCGGTGAATAATCAGTAGGATGTTTCATAAGTGGTTTTAGGGAGATGCTCTAATCCATGTACAAAGTGATGCTAAGAAAAATACCTTGCTTTAGGGCTTTGTTATGTATAAAGCACTTTCACAGAAGTCATTGCATTTGTGGGCAAATTACTTAGCCTCTCTGAGCTTTATTTTCTCCACATGTATAAATAAAGGAACAAATGTTTAGTGATATATAAACATATTTAGAAGATTATAATTCAGTTATCGGACTGACCTGAGAATTCAAACACCATTTATACTATTTCTATTGGTAATGCATTTGTTTTAAGCGAGAAGTGAGTTTTTGATTATCTGCCAATTGTGAACATCAAATATAGTCTTTTTAAAAGTCACTACATATAAGCCACCTTTAGAATATTGCTAAGGATTTAGCAAACTATTCAAAGTTCTCTAAGGATCCTATTTAGTCATGATAAAAATTATAAACTTTGAAGGTAATAGTAGCAATAATTCCTTAAAGATAGATATTTTAAAGCTAATCCCACTTGATATTGAAAGATTTGTTCAATCTTGACATATTCAGTCATCTTATGGATGGGGTTGTCTATTGATTGTATAGAACATTCTTTCTGAGCGATCTAATCCATTCACTTGGCTTAAAATACCACTTAGATCCCAAGGGCAACCAACTTCCTGTCTCTAGCCCAGACTTCTCAGAATTCCTGGTGCATCCACCCAATGTCATGCTTAACATATTCACTTAAAATCACTTCTTAGAATCATTTCAAAATTAAGCTATATGAAATTCATCATAATTTGATTTTCATGCCAAAAAAGTCAAACTAGTAAAATTTAAACTATCTTTTGGGATTCTAATGAATGACATTTTGTTATAGTCAGTGGCGTTTTCTGTAAGTTACATTGGTTATTTTTTTTCCTAATGGCTTCTTTCAGAAGATTCCTGCAATTTATACACATGCACACACACACAAATGTTCACATATGCCCACTAACATGTATAAACATACATTCCCAGGGAGGATTTTTACCAAAAGAGAAATTTTGTCAGTTTAATAACTCTGAAATTGAATTGTTAAAAGGTTTAGAAAGCAAGGCCTTTTCAATCATTATAAGGCTGATTCAAATATTGGGGATAAAGGCATTTATTTTGATGCCCCAGATCCCACGATGCAGGTACAATGTTTTATAGGTTGAATGAAATGGCAGCAGTAGCACATTATCAGCTAAGAACAGATTTCCTGTTTGTTAGTTTAGGAACTGTTCTTGTATGTGTTGGCTGATCGCCTATGAGAAGCAATTATTTTATTAATGAAAAAATAGAGGAAATAAAATCATCCATCATTATGTGTCCTAACAGTGTCTCTCAGCTTTATCATCACTTTTGCATAAGATATTAAATTCCGTGGACTGGCAGTTGCCCCTCACAGACCAACACAGGCAAGCCACGCCCTTCTCCAGCTTTCCAGAAACACCATCACACCAGGCATCTCAGAATTTTTTCTCAGTTCACTGAGATCGTTGGGGTCAACGTGGGGGATCACTTTACACAGAGCAGGATGTTCTTTGAAAAATTCCCAGTAGACAACCAATGATTATGACTCCATTTTGTGGGAAAGGACACAGGATCAGAGAGGTTAAGTGCTGTGCCCAACATCACAAAGCTAATCGGTGATACAGCCAGACTCGAATCCAGCTCTCTCTCCAGAGACTCTGCAATTAACAATTCCATCAAGTTCATAATGATACACCCCTGAGTTTTTAAAAATAGCCAAAGTTCACTTTGTAATCTAAGAAAGGAGGGAGAGCGCAATACCATTTTTTAAAGAATTCTCATCATTAATTTAACGTTGTGAAAAGCGTAGCCTATTAGTTCAAATTTAGAAAGGCAGGATAATTGATTGATTGGTGGTCAAGAGAGTTAGGTTCTCCTGCCTTGACCCCCTTCAGACCCCAAGTTCCTCATCTACCAAATAATGGGATGAATGGAAGAGTTCTAAGATCTCTCCAACTCCCTGTGATGAACTTGGTAGGATGTTTCCTTGCCCAGTAACCGTGAGGAGGGGAAGGGTTTTAGTGAAAATATCAACACTCTCCCCATCGTAGGCACGTGACACGTACTTACACCTACAAGGGAAGCCTGGAAACAGACAAGCTGTCTCCTCACCCGCCCCCACTTTTCATCCCCCAACCCTGGCTCTACAGATCATCTGCGACCCCGAGGTTCATACTTCCACTTGCTGTCGTTAGGGATCCCTAAAATTCCTTAAATTCTTTGTTGTGCAGAAGAGAAAACTGAAATCTATTAAGGTAAGAGCTACATAGCTGGGGTCACTGCTCAGCTCAAGGCTCCATTTTCCGGTCCCTCCAGTTGAAAACTCATCCTGTCCCCCATCCAGGGCTTGAAGGCTCAAGCAGTGAGAATTGAAAACAACAGGAAATCCAAATTCTAAAGCTCCCAGTGGGTAGCAGAGAAGAATAGGAAAGCCACCTCAACTCACAGGTCAGGACACAAGATCGGGCCCAGAGATCTTACGAAAGAGGCAGCTAATTCAGAGGCCAAGCGTTTTTAAAACTTTGCTGAAATGGGACCTGATTCCAGGGTGACTACCCTGTATTTTGCAGATGGTGACGTATAAGTGCGACCACACGTATGAAGTGGTCATCCTATAAGCAACAAGAAATATCAGCTTCCAGAAAATACAAATGACTTAGAAAATGGTCCTCTCATGAGACCCAGCGGATCCTGCATGAAATCCAGGAGGACAAGGATGCGTCTGATGCAACATTTATGCCCAGCCCCTAGGCTGGTGCCCACTATAGGGTAAACAGTCAGTAAACATGTGTTGAGTGAAAGAAGCAAGGAACAGTCATGACTATTCTGGTAGGAGAGCATACCATATGTATGCAACTGGTTAACCAGTTCTCAATATGTGTTTGCTTAACTAATGACTCAGTTGACTCAATTCTTTTATTTCCTCTGAATTCCTCATGCATGTATATTCACGTATGTTGTATAAGGTACGCTAGCTCATATTGACTTAAAGATCGCTTGAATTATTTTGGACTCATTTTATTTTTAATTTTTTAAATTGATTCTACCAAAAATAAGACATTCTTAATGATAGAAAGGAATTTGGCAATTGTTTTGTGTGTCCCCAGTAGGAAACTGCAGTAGTGGAGTTGACCCTCATCAGATTATATGCTTCATCCATTTGGTTTTGTCTCTGCAGAGCTGGGGTACATCAATTCAGAGACGTATTCTCAGTGCTTAAAAGAGTGCTGAGCACTTAGTAGGCACTCGATAAATATTAATGTTCATGTGATTATACCAGGTCTTTATAATCTAGCACCACTCATGAAAAACTTTCTGGTAGTCATTCTGCCTTCATACAAAGATCCTCCTTAAGCGGAACTTTATAGTGTAAATTGGGAACACACATGGCAAACTTCCAGTGATTATACAACAGACCACTCCTCTTCAGACACATACACAAAATTTTAATTAAGAATTGCATAGAAACAACTCCATGAATTTTGGTGTCATTTGCTGAGACAAGGAAGATTAGGGGAGAGGCAGATTTGAGGGAGAGCCAAATGCTCTATTTTAGACATTTTAAGTTTGTCACGTACAAACTTAACAGTCAAGAGACAGTTGGATATATGGACCATTTTTTTTAGAAATTGATTTAAAATTTGAAAACTATTCTGCAAAATATCAAATGTCTACATACAGCATGACCCAGTTGGGGATCAAAGACAGATTTTTTTAACAAGTCTTAAGTGTGCAAAATTTTCTTATATATGCTATTATTAAAATTGTTTGGGCATATGGTCCCAGAGAAGACATCATTTTTCTTCACCCACATATTCACGTGTGCATGCACTGACACACACACACACACACACACAACTACCCAGGTGTCAAAGTAATAAGCCCTTTGTAATATCCACATACACATAACCTAAAACACTAACATCTGTAATTCCAATAACACATCTTAACTTTATGAGTCTTACCTTCTCAAGTGAAATTGGCTTTAGAGAAAATATTAATTCAGCCCTCTTAGAAAACCCTAACAACATCTAATAAAGGCAAGTTTGAAAAACCAACTATCTGTTCACCTTTCACAGAATTATATACATGCAGGAACATTTTGTTGTATTTTGTAGCACATTGATTTTTCCCAAATACACAGTATCAAAAACATATACCTTCTCTATACTATGCATAAACCGTACATGTACTACCTGCATGAAAGAATCCCAGAAACTTCATGCTGAATTTGAAATCTTTCTAGCCCCTTTTTTAAAATACACCTACTTTATGGTTACCTTTCATTAAATAAGTATTCTTGTTTATTTTGCCATTATCAGAAGAAATGGGAACCAAATATCTAGCTATCCATATAAGTCTGACAAATACATGTTTTTTACAGAGCATTTACAATTAATTTTGTCCTAATTTCTGAGTTTTCTTTCCTGCCTGAGTTAAATTATTGATGTAATAGCCAATCTGTGTGTACTTTGTGATAATAAAAAATATATACTTAGTTTTCTATTGATCTCATGTAAGAGATACCCATATAGTCATATTTACAATTTCTCACATGCTTCTATTTGAATATTCTGACTGCAATTTCTGGATGTGTTTGCTTTAAATCCTGAAATAAACTGTATCCAATAGCAATTCTCTATCATTTCAATATCAAGTTCCAGGCCCTTAACCTCCATGCCAGCAGTGCTACAAAGAAAATACTTTCTAGAACATGGAGAGAAGAGTCAGCTTCTCCACTTGGCAACCGATCCTGTGTAGATGACTTTTAAAAGAATAAGTGTTCGGTTCAAGGGCCCTGGAGAGGCTGATGATTGTATCTCCTGTCATTTGAGGGAAAAAGGAGAGAGATTTTTTCAAAGCTGGGGGCAGGGGCATAGAATAAAAGACATCTCCTTCCATTCAAAAAAAAAAATTTAAAGCAAAAACAAGTTTTGAGTAAGAACATATGTAGTTCCTTATAATTATATTAAAAGCACATAGATACATAGATTCATGTCTTTGATGTGTCTGGATTTCAGATCAATTATACACATGGTAATGTTCAATTTCCATAAGAATAAAGCGAATGACAATTATATGTTGGCTTAATTTTGTTACAACAAAGACACTCTTCAGACCTCTTAGCAAGAAGCTTGGTTCCTTTCCAATGTGGGTTCACTCCTAGAATCTATAAAGGTCCATGAAGGAGAAATTAACTAATTTGTATAATAAACAGACCCAATATTCTCCCATCAGACTTTGGGGTCTCTTTGGTCATAAAATAAAAAGTGGAGGAAGAATCCTTGATGGTTTGTCAATCTCCCTTCAGAAGAGGCCTCTGGAGAATGGATTGGGAAAGGCATTTGGACCTTTCAGGTGCCCTGGAAAGACGTTCAGAATGTATGACTGACCCAGCCTCTCACTGGCTCCTTTCCCCGACTTCTCTGTCTCTCCTCAGGGAAGAATGTAAGGTCGTTTTCCAGAATAGAAAAATGTTACCTAATGTAACTTTACCATTTAAAAATAATTAATTAAAAAATTAGGGATAAATGAGGAGTTGGGGGCTAGCAGATACAAAAGACTATATGTAAAAGAGATAAATAACAAGGTCCTACTGTATGGCACAGGGAACTATATTCAATATCTTGTAATAAACCATAATGGAAAGAATATGAAAAAGAATGTGTATATATACGGATATGTATAACCAAATTACTTTGCTGTACACCTGAAACTAACATGACATTGTGAATCAACTGTACGTCAATAAATAAATAAATAAATAAATAAATTTTTCAATTACTCTGTTGGAAAAGGATACTTAAAGCTTGAGTAAGGGTGGGTTGACCCCACCTCCCAGAAGAAAAATCCGAAACCTTGATATAATAATGAGAAAAACCTGGTTTCTGGCTAAATCGATGTGTAGCTTTGATTAGCTCACAATCTCTCCTGGTTGATACAGTAGAGGGCTTCCACTAAATAATTTTTTGGATTCTTCTAGCTCTAAATGTCCACGTTTCTAGGCGTAGGGAAAGTTGTTTGCACTCAAGGGCTGACCGGCCAGAGCTGATGAGCACTGGCTGGCAAATCTCGGCGGAACTGTGGCCTCCACCTCCAGCCCAGATACAACTCAAAGCACAGTTCATATCTGTTTCTTAGTTCTTGAGAAGGTGGAGGTGACCACTCACAGGCTCCAGAGAGAATGGAATGGACAAGGGGATGCCTTGCTGATGGAAATCTCATCTCAACACCTGCACATCCTCCCGTGTATCTCCTTATTCTCTCCCCATAGGTGAGATGGCAGTGAGTGAAGGGGACAGTGGGCCCTCTGCACAGGGGTTTGTTTGTGTGGTGTGAATGTGGAGCTGCAGCCATGGAGTAAAACAGAACGTCAGCTGAAACTTTCTCTGCCCAAAGAGTCCAATACTGAGACGATCTTTGGACAAAATCAAAATGATCACCCCAGATACAAACTGATGGGTGAGGAGAGAACCAAAGAAGACCTCAGGGATGCACACCTCTCTCGGACACTCAGCCCACAACCTGGGCTCCTGTTCCAACACTAAAGAGTCTCTGCTCTTTCAAAGCCAAATCCTTCATCTTCACAGGACAGAAGGCAAATGGATGTGATAGACTGAAACCGAAAGGCAGCCTGATAGAAAGGCATCTCTACTTCTTTCAAACTCTGTGCAAAGGGTCACAAGTCTCTGGAGGATGGCATTCATTTCCTCTCATAATAATTTCTTGGTCATTAAGTTCATTGCCTTTTACTTTACACTTTCTTTATCAAGTATACAAAACCCTGTGCAATTTAGCCCAGGAGTCCGGCTGCCATATCAGAAAGGCTCACACTTTCAAGGGGTTAATAACACCTCTCTGGTGCTTTTAAAAATCCCTCACGAATCTGCACACTTTCACTTGGGTGGACCCTGCCCGGCCAGGCTTCTGCGTGCTGCTGTACACGGGTATGGTCCACGGAGGGCAGTGTTCTAGCTCACCGCAGATGAGGGGCACTCACACCAGGGCAAAACGGATAAGCCAACTCGTATACTTCTTATTTCTCTTGCTCCTGGAAGGGATAACAACGAGAACAAACATCATCCCCAGATGAATCGAGTGGCCTTTTAATGAAAGGCATTCGACGGGACTTGACTCCTTGTAACGGCACCCTCAGTCAATGGACCACTATAACTTCATCCGGTCATGTTAACTCAGCATACATCACCTCCATGAAGTTGGTATGGACAGTTCCATCTGCAAGCCCTAGCTATTATTCCAAGATGGAGATGTTATTTATTGATATCAACCCCAAATGCCCGCACACACAGCTCCTGCCTCACACATAACTGGATTTGATTTGTTTCTCATCTAATATGTTGTAGGGTTTTATGAGGACACTGCAAATTAATAAAGTTTCTTTTATTTGTCTTGGTCATTATGACTCTGTTAGCAGGTGTATCTTAATTAACTTCATTGGAATGTGTTCATTTATTAATCATCCAGCATGTAACGTAGTGAAGAAAAGAGCTGGAAAGAACAAAATGGTCATAGACATCCCCTGCCATCATGGTGGGCTTCCTGGGAACAGTGTCAGGCTTCAAAAGCTGTACAACTGGGGAGAAGCTCCCTCCATCCTGCTCTAGCTATGCCTTCCTATTTAATACTTTTAACATAGATACTGACTTACAGATATGCAAACATAAACATTACCACATGTAGTAAACACATTACTTCCAATGCATTCAGCATGGGTAATTCATGGTTGAACCATGTTTTCTTCAGAAACCTTAGAAAAGTAAATGAACCTCTGTACTCTAATCACTCTTTCACCCATTTATACAATCTATAAAATGGGCTAATAATCCTCTGAGACCTTGTAGGATAGAGGTGAATATTTTCACAGTTTAAAACAAAAACCTCCCCCCAGCTTTGCAGTTTCAAAAGGGTTCACAAGTAGTGTGTTGCAAAAGTAGTTCACATACTCAATTGTGCAAAGAAAGGGAGGTTTTTGTATTTTTCTACACTTGGCCACATCTTCCTTGTACCCGCCCACTGAAGGGCAGAGAAGCAAATAGGCTACCAGCTTCCAGTGCATTCTCCTCTTAGTTTACCACAGTACCTTCCAGGTAGAAAGTCAAGTCTTCAAAGTGTCACCCCTCCACCGCTCCCCACCAAGGCAGCTGATCTGTGCCACCAGGGAAGTCGCCATGCCTGTCCTTCTCTGGATCCTCACTGACCATTGGGGCAAAAGCATCCCCAGTGCCCTGCATGGCGCAGTCTGCCCTCATGCCAGGGATGCCTGCAGCTGGTGGATTCCCAGTCTGTTCTTTCTGAGCTGGATCAGAACCAGGCGGAGCACCCACTGGCTCAGTCCCACCGAGGCCACTCACACTGTGGTGAGACGCAGATCAGCCTGAGAATCCCATTCTGTCCCTAGCCTGGCTGGCCCACTGCGCCGTGACCATGGCAACGTCCCCAACAAGCATCATCAGCTCCTTTGCACAATTTCTCCAAGGACCACAGGCCTCCTGGATACTAGCCACCTGCGTGCCAGCTGACGCAGCTCAGCTCAGGCCCTCCCGTCAACCTCGGCTATGGAATGACCAGTTTTATTCTAATAGTCCCAAACTCTGTGAGGACAGAGCCTTCCGCTTTCAGCCTTCTCCATAGCCCTCGGGGATGTTAGCTTCGTACGCCTCCATCTGATACCACCATTGCTGCCTCTTAGCTCCTAGCACCACGCATTTCTCACCCAAGGACACCGGGAAACCCCTGTGCAGGACCTCGGGGTCTCTCCAGTGAGTGAATTCAAGTTAGAAGAGAGGCCCTCTTTCCCTTATTTGCATTCTAGCTCCCATAGACAGACTCAGCTGTTGATCGGTCTGATAAAACCCTCATTTTACAATCCAGATTCAGTAGCCAGGTCCCTGTGAGGTCTAGTTCCTCATATTCTCAGTGGCCGAGATTCTTCCACCTTCCCAGGAAATAAGCTTAGCTTATCCCAGCCACACCGAATCTCAATTCCAACTCACCATGCAGTGTAGACGATACACACCATAGTTTGTAAATGGAACAAATGCTGTGGCTAGAGCCATAAGGTGGCCTTGAGGGAGGGCTAGAATACAGATCCATCAAGAAAGAGAGAATCCAAATTCCTGCCAGATGCCTATTTTTTTTTCTTAAAGCTAAGCTGTTTCCCATCTTTAAATATAATTGTCGATTTGCTTTTTTCAGAAACGTTTTGAAGTGGCAACTCTTAACGGAACCTCGTGCTCGATTTCATATGTTTCATTGACAGATGAGATACTCTTTCATTTCCTCGACTTTGGAGTATAAAAGAACTCTTTCAACTGAATGACTTGATGATAAAATATCCGATAGAACGAAAACTGCCATTTATTCAAGCGCCAGCATCCTCTAGAGAAGTTAAATGTATCTCTAAGGATAAGTTCTTCCCTAATGATGATGATTCTTCCCTCCCCAAGACATTTAATTTTGTAGAATTAAGGGAAATGATCATCTGAGCATAATCAATTAATCAGTGAACACTTATGAACATTGGGTGATCCCAGTGCTAAGTCATGGAAATTCAGAGAAGGACAAAACAGACCCTGTCTTTGTCTTCAGGAGGCCTGTAGTCTGGCAGTCATTTACTAGAGAGAGATCACTGGTTGCAAATTTAGAATAAATGGGGTCTGACCTGCTAGCCAGCCAGTTAGTATCTGTGCGATCTTGGTTGATCATTTACCCTAGGACTTGGTTTACTCATCCATAAGATAGGGGTAATGCTGCCTTCCCTATCTATCTCAAGATATTATCATGAAGATGAGATGAAACAAACCACAAACATAAAATAACCGAGTGAAGGGCAGATGTCTCTCCTGACATCAGAGGATAACAGAGGGTGTGCAGAAACTAAGTGGGCTCATCACCATGCTGACAAAGTCATTCTGTGAGCCAACTCGAAAAGGCGATTCTTGCTGGGACAATACATTTTCTTGTTCTGGTGGATGCATGGTACTTGAAGCCCTTTATAGACATTAAAGAAAGGTTCGTTTTGCTTCCAGCCAAACGGTATTGTGTCTAAAGACAGACGAAACCAAAACTATAAATCAAATCACAATGGAATACTACACTGCCATGTAGTGTTTAAAAGTTTTCAAAACACTTTTACTCCTTTCCCTCATTGAGTCTCATTTAATTCCAATCTCCCTGTGTTTTTCTGGAAGGGTCCTTTTACTCCTATGTAATTTCTTTACAATGAATGTTTAAAAAGGTAAAATGCAAAAAGCTTGCCCAATTACCTTCCAATAGTGTTGTGAAAATAAAATAGTTTGGCCAATTTTTAGGAACCTACATATAGAGGACTGCCTCTTTTTTTTTTTTTTTTCATTAAACTCTAGTCGATTTACAATGTTGTGTTAATTCCTGCTGTACAGCAAAGTGATTCAGTTATACATATATCTACATTCTTTTTCATATTCTTTTCCATTATGGTTTATTACAAGATATTGAATATAGTTCCCTGTGCTATACAGGATGACCTTGTTGTTTATCCATTTTATATATAATAGTTTGCATCTTCTAATCTCAGACTCCCAATCCATCCCTCCCCCACCCCCCTCCCACTTGGCAACCACACGTCTATTCTCTACGCAGGACTGTCTCTTTTTAAAGGCAGTCTGTTCTGTTCAATGCTGTGTTCTTTCACATTGCATTTCCCCGGGACTCGCAGGGCTGCCCCTGGGCTGTATCCCACTGCTGATGAAGGCTCTTGACGCTAATTTAAAATGCATCAGCAATGCATCAGAACCTTATGGCGGGCAGACCACCGGGACGCTCTCAATCACTTGACCCCTTGCCAAGTGGCGAGGGCTGAGGAGGAGGCTTTTCTGGGGACACTTTAGTTGAGGGAAATGCAACAGCAGAAAAGACTCACTACACTTTCTAACTAACATGGGAGAAATCAACAGGCAGGGAGTGCTGACTTAGTGGAGATGCTTGGTGGAGAGGAATGAGGAAAGGACACAAACAATCAATTCTGTGTTACACTCTTCTTGGCTCTTAATTGAAATAGAATCCAAATGCCCTACAGTGTTTGCTCTGATGTGTTATCTCTAGTTTATTTGGCTTCTATAAGAGATCTGTTTAAACTATGCCTTGAAAATGTTTCACGTAAAAAATGAAGAGGTATATACATCTAAGTTTATTTCAGATTTACTTTCATTCTGTATTAAATCTATAAGCTTTGGGTCACAAAGCTCTGTATTTTGGCAATATTTTATTTTCTTAAGTAATCGATAGCTCTAAAACTTTTCCTTAGTCTCTCTAGGATAAGCTAAGGCCCTTAAGAGTAGAAAATGATCAGATATCTTCGCAACCTCCTGCACCCAAAGTAGTTCTTCCACATAATAAAATATTCAGAAACTGCTTGTTGAACAGAAGATAAGTTTTGAATAATGACTTTAAATACTTTCAAAAATGGCCGCTTCATTTTGGACTGCATTTCTAAAAATCATCACAAGGAGGATGATTTTGAGGAGGGGGAAAACTTTTGAGAGTGCTTTAGGTTATTTGAGATAAAATAAGCCTATAAAAAGTGGAGTTCTAAGGAGTGATGTTAGAACTGGAAACAAACTTACCTTCCTGATCTACTTGCTGGAGATCAGATTTGTCTATCAAATCAGAGAAAGGGGAATCAGAAGTCAGAGCTCACCAGCAGCCAAGCATTAACTGAGTACACAGATGGTCAAAGCAGAAGGGGAATTTGTAAACCCGACAACCTGACCTGAGAGAAGAAAACTGAGACTCAGCAAAGGAGGGTGATTGCTCAAGACTGCAGAGCTAGTTGGAGGCACTGAGAAGGAGAAAACTGTTCATCATTCATACGTCCCGAGGCACCTTACAGTATGTTACGGCCCTGATGAATTAATTGCTGCACTGGAAATCTGAACAATTTAATGCCCTCCTAAATACTCTCAGAATCACTAAATCAATGTTAAGTTTGATAGTATTTTCATAGTTTCCAAAGGGCATAGTAACATCTGTCCTCACTACACAGTGTGTTGCCCAAATTCCAGCTATCGATCTTACCCATGTTACTCAGACTCTGATGCTTAGCTATCCCATTTATTAAATAAACAAAATAATACTTCTGCTGCTATGGCTGACCCTCCACTGCTGAGCAATACTCCAATTTCCCCCTCTGGACACACAGTAGGCCTCATGGTACTTCCCATGCTCCTGAAATTAGGCAATGGCCATATCACTTATGCCAGTGGATGGGAGCCTATAGGAGATGTGTCACTTCAAGGTAGAAAACTCTAAAAGCCAGCATGCAATTTGCTAGTCCTCTTTGCCCTGCCAAAGCAATAAGTGACCTGCCGGGTGGTTCCAGGAGCCTCCCTCAGCCTGCATCCCTGAGTGGAAATGATGTGGAGAAGAGCCCTGGATGACTCAGAACAGACACTTAGAATGAGTAATAAAAAGAACAACAATGTTATTGTTTTCAGCCAGAGCACTGGGGGTTATTTGTTACACAGCATAAACTCATCTGCCCTGACTGATTCACCTTTGGGATTCTTCTAATATTGAAACTGTTGTGTGTAAAGTGGACACCATTTTGCATCCAACAGGCACTCAATCCAGTAGCGTCACCTATATGGGGAACCTAAAAAGTGATACAAATGAACTTATTTACAAAACAGAAATAGATACACAGACATAGAAAACAAACTTGTGGATACCAAAAGGGAAAGGAGGGGAGGGATAAATTAGGAGTTTGAGATTAGCAGATACAAATTACTATATATAAAATAGATAAACAACAAAGTCCTACTGTATAGTACAGGGAACTATATTCAATATCTTGTAATAATCTATAATGGAAAAGAATCTGAAAAAGAATATATATATATGTATAACTGAATCACTTTGCCCTACACCAGAAACTAACACAACATTGTAAATGAACTATAATTCAATTAAAAAAAAATAGTGTTACCTAGTTCAAACACCAGTGAAAGAATTTTTATTTTTAAACTGGAAGAAAGAAATTTCTGAAGCAAATCAGTGTTGTTTTTTTTTAACATCTTTATTGGAGTATAATTGCTTTACAATGGTGTGTTAGTTTCTGCTTTGTCACAAAGTGAATCAGCTATACATATACATATATCCCCATATCTCCTCCCTCTTGCATCTCCCTCCCACCCTCCCTATCCCACCCCTCTAGGTGGTCACAAAGCACCGAGCTGAACTCCCTGTGCTATGAGGCTGCTTCCCACTAGCTATCTATTTTACATTTGGTAGTATATGTAAGTCAATGCCACTCTCTCACTTCATCCCAGCTTACCCTTCCCCTCCTTGTGTCCTCAAGTCCATTCTCTATATCTGTGTCTTTATTCCTGTCTTGCCCCTAGGTTCTTCATGACCATTATTTTTTTCTTTAGATGCCATATATATGTGTTAGCATACAGTATTTGTTCTTCTCTTTCTGACTTACTTCACTCTGTATGACAGACTCTAGGTCCATCCATCTCACTACAAATAACTCAGTTTCGGTTGTATCAGTTTACATTCCCACCAACAGTGCACGAGGGTTCCCTTTTCCCCACACCCTCTCCACCATTTATTGTTTGTAGATTTTTTTGATGATGGCCATTCTGACTGGTGTGAAGTGTTACCTCATTGTAGTTTTGAGCAAATCAGTTTTTTAAAGTTTGAAAAATGCGAAAAAACAAAGAAGACAACTGTCATAAGTAGTGTGCCTGGCTAAGCACAATCCTATGTTGTATATTTCAATTGCTCCTAGAAGTGACAGAATGTATTTTCTCACATCTGAGTTCCATCAGATGTGGTCAATCTGTTAAGTAATAACACTAAATAGTACCCACAACAAGTAATCACACCCATTATACACAATGAATTACACATAAAAAAGGAAATAATTATTTCATACAAGTAACACACAGCACTGTCTACCTAAAAAACTACCACCTAAGCACTACTAATTTATTTGTGTAGAGGATTTTGTCTGTCCAAGCATTTTAAAGTCTGTTATTTCACTTGATCAAAACAATTATGAAGCAAAAATACTTACGTGAAGAGTGCTCTGAACCTATTGTGGAGCAGCTGTCCCTTATAAGAAGTTGACAAAATTAGCAATCCTCTTTTTGAAAAGTTACATGTAATCACCAATGCACACTTTGTATATTGTTGTAGAAGACTTACAAATTCGATAGCAGAGATCAATAAAACTAAAAGCTGGTTCTTTCAGAAGATAAACAAAATTGATAAACCATTAGCCAGACTCATCAAGAAAAAAAAGGGAGAAGACTCAAACCAATAAAATTAAAATTAAAAAGGGGAAGTAACAACTGACACTGCAGAAATACAAAGGATCATGAGAGATTACTACAAGCAACTATATGCCAATAAAATGGACAACCTGGGAGAAATGGACAAATTCTTAGAAATGCACAACCCTCTGAGACTGAACCAGGAAGAAATAGAAAACATGAACAGATCAATTGCAAGCACTGAAATTGAAACTGTGATTTAAAATGTTCCAACAAACAAAAGCTCAGGACCAGATGGCTTCACAGGCGAATTCTATCAAACATTTAAAGAAGAGCTAACACCTATCCTTCTCAAACTCTTCCAAAATATAGCAGAGAGAGGAACACTCCCTAACTCATTCTACGAGGCCACCATCACCCTGATACCAAAACCAGACAACGATGTCACAAAAAAAGAAAACTACAGACCAATATCACTGAGGAATATAGATGCAAAAACCGTCAACAAAATACTAGCAAACAGAATCCAACAGCACATTAAAAGGATCCTACACCATGATCAAGTGGGGCTTATCCCAGGAATGCAAGGATTCTTCAGTGTACGCAAATCAATGTGATACACCATATTAACAAATTGAAGGGGAAAAACCAGATGATCATCTCAATAGATGCAGAGAAAGCTTTTGACAAAATTCAACACCCATTAATGATAAAAACCATCCAGAAAGTAGGCATAGAGGGAACTTACCTCAACATAATAAAGGCTATATTTGACAAACTCACAGCCAACATCGTTCTCAATGGTGAAAAACTGAAACCATTTCCACTAAGATCAGGAACAAGACAAGGTTGCCCACTCTCACCATTATTATTCAACATAGTTTGGGAAGTTTTAGCTACAGCAATCAGAGAAGAAAAGGAAATAAAAGGAATCCAAATTGGAAAAGAAGAAGGAAAACTGTCACTGTTTGCAAATGACATGATACTATATATAGGGAATCCTAAAGATGCTACCAGAAAACTACTAGAGCTAATCAATGAATTTGGTAAAGTTGCAGGATACAAAATTAATGCACAGAAATCTCTTGCATTCCTATACACTAA
>NC_041226.1:76062673-76063922 GCF_002837175.3 Physeter macrocephalus
GACATGATACTATATATAGGGAATCCTAAAGATGCTACCAGAAAACTACTAGAGCTAATCAATGAATTTGGTAAAGTAGCAGGATACAAAATTAATGCACAGGAATCTCTTGCATTCCTATACAGCAATGATGAAAAATCTGAAAGTGAAATTAAGAAAACACTCCCATTTGCCATTGCAACAAAAAGAATAAAATTCTTAGGAATAAACCTACCTAAGGAGACAAAAGACCTGTATGCAGAAAACTATAAGAAACTGATGAAAGAAATTAAAGATGATACAAATAGATGGAGAGATATACCGTGTTCTTGGATTAGAAGAATCAACATTGTGAAAATGACTATACTACCCAAAGCAATCTACAGATTCAAAGCAATCCCTATCAAACTACCAATGGCATTTTTTCACAGAACTAGAACAAAAAATTTCACAATTTGTAGGGAAACACAGAAGACCCCGAATAGCCAAAGCAATCTTGAGAAAGAAAAACGGAGCTGAAGAAATCAGGCTCTCAGACTTCAGACTCTACTACAAAGCTATAGTCATCAAGACAGTATGGTACTGGCACAGAAACAGAAATATAGAACAATGGAATAGGATAGAAAGCCCAGAGATAAACCCACACACATATGGTCACCTTACTTTTGATAAAGGAGGAAAGAATATACAATGGAGAAAAGACAGTCTCTTCAATAAGTGGTGCTGGGAAAACTGGACAGCTACATGTAAAAGAATGAAATTAGAACACTCCCTAACACCATACACAAAAATAAACTCAAAATGGATTAAAGACCTAAATGTAAGGCCACACACTATCAAACTCTTAGAGGAAAACATAGGCAGAACACACTATGACATAAATCACAGCAAGATCCTTTTTGACCCACCTCATAGAGAAATGGAAATAAAAAGAAAAATAAACAAATGGGACTTAATGAAACTTAAAAGCTTTTGCACAGCAAAGGATACCATAAACAAGACCAAAAGACAACCCTCAGAATGGGAGAAAATATTTGCAAATGAAGCAACTGACAAAGGATTAATCTCCAGAATTTACAAGCAGTTCATGCAGCTCAATATCAAAAAAACAAGCAATCCAATCAAAAAATGGGCAGAACACCTAAATAGACATTTCTCCAAAGAAGATATACAGATCGCCAACAAACACATGAAAGAATGCTCAACATCATTAATCATTAGAGAAATGCAAATCAAAACGACAATGAGATATCATCACACACCGGTCAGA
>NC_041226.1:76063975-76090206 GCF_002837175.3 Physeter macrocephalus
GACAATAGCCAGGGCATGGAAGCAACCTAAGTGTCCATTGACCGATGAATGGATAAAGAAGATGTGGCACATATATACAATGGAATATTACTCAGCCATAAAAAGAAAGAAGAACAAATACTGTATGCTAACACATATATATGGCATCTAAAAAAAAAAAAAAGTCATGAAGAACCTAGGGGCTAGATGGGAATAAAGATGCAGACGTACTAGAGAATGGACTTGAGGACACAGGGAGGGGGAAGGGTAAGCTGGGACAAAGTGAGAGAGTTGTAGTGTATATATGGAGATACAAACGCTACCAAATGTAAAGTAGATAGCTAGTGGGAAGCAGTCGCATAGCACAGGGAGATCAGCTCGGTGCTGTGTGACCAGCTAGAAGGGTGGGATAGGGAGGGTGGGAGGGAGGGAGATGCAAGCGGGAAGAGATATGGGGATATATGTACATGTATAACTGATTCACTTTGTGATAAAGCAGAAACTAACACACCATTGTAAAGCAATTATACTCCAATAAAAACGTTAAAAAAAAAAAAAAAGACTTACAAATTCGGTGTGGCCCATGATAGATTCCTGGCTAAGAATTTGGCCATTAATGTTCTAGGATATTTCCACATTTGCTAAGGTTCTGTAGCATCTTGGAATAGTCATATCTCACTCATCAGTATTTATTGAACAGTTCAGCATCCAAAGCATTTGAAAAGGCAAAGGAAAGAATTTCATGAAGCTGTCAATTACATATTCCATCTTATGCCATCTGTTAGGAGAAGCTCTAATAATCTCAGGGTCTTTTACCCTGAGCTCTTCAAAGGGAGGAGATGGTCCTCTCTTCTCCCAGGATTTGAACGTTCCACATGATCAATAACTTCGGAGCTGTCATAGGCAAGAATCATAACGGAGGAGGAAGAGGTAAGAGTAGCGGTAAATAATGCTGAGAGTGAGGACTGTATTTTGGAATCTCTAGGTCTCCACAGAAATGTTGAGTCAACAGCAGAAATGCAAGAAAAGAGTTGCCAAGTTTTGAGATTATATTATATTCTTATTATATTATATTATATATAATTATATATAGGCTATATTATATTATATATAATATATAGGCTATATATAATATATAGGCTATATTATATTATATATAATTATATTATATTATATTATATTATATATTATAATATAATATATATATTATATTATATAATATATTATATTATAATATATATTATATTATATTCTTTTTTCTGGCTGAACGTAAGCACTTAGAAGATTTCCACTGGTCCTGCAGAAGCACTAGAGCTTTATGACAACGGGTAAGCATGACATACCCATCTTTCATCTTTGATCTAAAACCAAGTACCTCTCAAAGATACTGCCTCGGCATCTGGGACCACCAACGATGAAGGTAAAGAGGAACCGCAGGATTGTTCAACCAGATTCTCCTTGGCCCATTGTGTAGCTGTAGGAGTGGATTCACAGGGATGAAAATGCCTTACTCATTGTTGGATTTTACAGCCTGGATTTCTCAGGAATCTGGTGTAGACCCAAATTCACTTCTTAAACCAGAATCAGAGAGTAGAATTAACTTTAATACAGAAGTTTAAATTCCCAGTAAGGGAGATAATAGATTTATCGTTCTTGTACAAAAGTGCCCCAGTTCATCTGTGTGTTATATCCCCACATTCCAAATGAGCTGTGGCTCTGATTCAGCCCAGTTTCTGAGCTCTTATCAGCCTCCATGATGTGCACATAGCAACTCACCACAAGAAGATAAAGGAACGCTGATCTCTGCAGCACAGCAAGAGTTTTGATGAAGATCACAACAAATCTCCACATGGAGAGGACTTAACCCACGGCCTACGTGTTGGTGATAATTTCAACTGAGAACGCTTTGTTCTTTCTGTACCCACTTTCCCACACACCTTTGCTTAGAGCCTTTGCTTGTAAGTGTGTGTGTTCACAGTGGGTTACATGGCTTACACACACACGTACAAATGAGATGTCAGCATCCATACCTTGCTAAATACAAGACTTCTATATACATTGTTCTGCATTTTGCTTTTTTTTTTTTTTAATTTATATTTGGCTGCATTTGGTCTTCTTTGCTGTGCGCGGGCTTTCTCTAGTTGCGGTGAGTGGGGGCTACTCTTTGTTGCAGTGCGTGGGCTTCTCATTGCGATGGCTTCTCTTGTTGCAGAGCACGGGCTCTAGGCGCGCAGGCTCAGTAGTTGTGGCGCACGGGCTTAGTTGCTCCACAGCATGTAGGATCTTCCAGGGCCAGGGCTCGAACCCGTGTCCCTTGCATTGGCAGGCAGATTCTTAACCACCAGGGAAGCCCTGCAGTTTGCTTTTTTAAAACTTTATAATACAACTTGAAGAGCTTTCCCCATCAGCACAGATAAATTATCTTTTAAAAAATTAATAAATATAAACCTTGTACATCATTAAAAAAAAAAAGATTCAAAGAATGTAAAGGGAATAAAGTGAAAACCAAGCATCCTTTTAATCCCAAACACTCTACCTGTCTCTTGGCCCAAAAGCAGTCATTGCTAAAGATGTTAACCAGAACTAATATAAATACAAATATTCATACAGAGAGGGAGAGAAAAAGAGGATTAAAGATGGCTACAATGTACTTGCTACCCTCTCATATACAAGTGGAGTCTGTTTCTCCATCCCCTTGAATCGGGGCTGGTCTGGTCACTGCTTTAATCAATTAAATAGGGCAGAAGAACACCAAATACTGTTCTGGGCTAAAGCTTTTGAGGGAGCTAGCTGTTTCATCTCCTTGGAAATGAGATGCCACCATAAGAAGTCTCTCCGCCCTGAGATTGACATGCTGTGAGATCATTCCAACCACAATACATTCCAAACACGGTGTTCAGGAATGACTGGGTTCTCCACACCCTTATCAATAAAGTGTGTTAGCCAATCCAATTATTTTAGTCTATATTTCTTGAGGTGTGGCTAGCTTTAAAGCATCTTTTTTGCAGCTTTGACAGGTTTTTTTGGGTGTGTTTTTTCTTTTCTCTGTGAGCTCACTTATTTGACCCTTAACATTGTTAATCTTTTTATTGAATTATAAGGCTTTTATATATTGGGAAAATTAATTCATTTTGCGCTATGAATAACTTTTTAATATTTGTGTAATCAAATGTATTCATCTTTCTTCTATGGTCGTAGTAGGATTTTTTTCACTCTAATATTAGTTCCTTCACATATTTTCTTTCAGCTATTTTATATTTTTATTTTTTACATTCAATATTTAGGATTTTGTTAATTTATATTGCTATAATAAGTAACATAGAGATCTAGTTGTAGTCCTTTCCAGGTAGCTCTTTTTCCCTAATTATTTAAATGCTACCTAGATATATGAATTTCTCATGTCTATTTGGATTATTTTCTTCTATCTTTTAATTCACACACAAATTCTTGGCTTTAGTTTATTTTTGATTTTATGATTTTCAATATGAAATAATAAAAATCATTTGATATGTATAGATGCCATTAATGAATTTGAGTTTACACTTTCAGTGAGAAGATTCTAGCAAGGTTCATACAAATTCCAAATGGCCATCAAATTATTATATTATAAAATCATCTTCCAAAAACTGTAGAGAGCTTGGTTTTTTTTAAGGAGCTCACATTCCCTGAAGAACAAAACAAGAAGGCTATTTTCACTTAATGTTTGCTAGCACAGAAACACAATACATAGTATATTTTGTAATTGGGGGAATTAGTGAAATTAATTCTAAATATTCAACATATGGGTCATGCAAAATGAGAGGTTAGTTTATTTGAGCAGACATGGGCCAATTTGCTCTGTAAAAGTAAAAGTAGCCAGTAAAATATACAATGACTTGAAATCATAAGGAAAACAGTGTTCATGGTTCTGTTCTTTTGTACTATAGTTCTTAGTTTCTTCTGCTTTATATTATAGCCCACTTAAAAAATGGATGCTCTTCCTTCCCCCCATGAATGGAAGTTCAGTCATTAAAGATAGAAAAAAAGTTGCTTATTTTTCTTTGAATCTCCTCTGGGCTGATCACAATGCATTGAATATAATGTGTATTAAGTAAATGTCACATCAATGCTATGAATGTATGGATCCAATGCCTTATATTTTTATTTGAAACTTCATTTAGCTCCCAAAGTCAAAGACAAAGTATGCCATAGGAAAAAAGAAAAAACAAACCTTTTAAGATAACTCTACTGAAATTGTCACAAATGTTTGTCATTGGATCCAGGCACGGCTAGACCAATGAAATAACAAAAGATAATGATTTGAGAATTCATTCCCCGGTATGTATATCTACTATATCATACATCATTTTTTTTCTATCTATATATATCTATCTTCTAATTAATTTCTTCATTATAAGTATATTCATAAACTAGTTATGCCTATGTGCTGGTGATAAGCCTGGAGATAAGATGGAAAGCTGTCAATCACAGAGGCTCTGATGGATTTTTATTCAGGACATTGAGTGAAAACTTCCTACAATAATACACGAGTCATGCTAACCTAAAGGCATGTACGCAGGTTTAGAGCAGGAAGCAGAGGACATACACAGAGGGTTTGGGAATGATGCAATGATGCGTCCAAGGCAAGGCAAGAGAGATGGTTCTTGAAATAGAGGAAGCACATTCCAGGGAGAGGGAAGAGCGGACAACTGGTACTGCGGATGAGCTAAACCAACAAACAGAAAATCACTGTTGGTTAGGGAATGAGTCTCCTGGATTTAGAATTAGGAACTATGTGTTTCATGTCTCACTGGTACAGTTTGACGTACAGGGTTTCTTTTCCCCCTCTCTTTTTTTACTTCTATGCTGGCAAAGATAAGTTCAGAGACCTTTCAAATTTTGCTTCTGTGCCACCCGGTGTATTTAAGCACATACAAAAGAGCAGCTCAGCTCTGCTATTCACCAGCCTGAGACATGGAATTCCTATTGAAAGGAGGAGGAAAGGCCTTCTTTCAGAGGCAGTCCTACTTTATTTTACAAGGTAAAAAATAACCATGTAATAGCAACGTAAATACACGACTGTTGACAATGTAAGTGCCATGTAACCATCGAGTAATTATCTAGTTCTCTCCTTTTTTAAAACAAAGACCAAGCTGAAAGTCTAAGAGCTGCAAGTTGCATGATGATTATTCCGTTCATTACTTGGTAACTGGAAGTATAATTATCAAGTAATCTGCATGAACATAATTACGTATTTACATAGTCTTTGCCGTGTAATTATAGAGGAGTTCAGTGATTATACAGTACACTCCTTGAAAAAGAAAGTAATACCAAAAACAAAAAAATAAAATCTGTGTGAAGTAGTCATCTCAAACAGAAAGAATTAAATATGAGGATGATTTAACTTACAAAAGTCTTAAATTATAACATAAGTGAACAATAAAATTAGATCAGTTTCCAATTGTGAAATCAGTCAGAGTCCATTTCATGAGTTATGGATCCCTGCTGACACAGTCAAACCATTTCATCCATTAAGGGCTCAAGGAAAATAGTAGCATTTGCTTTCTTATTTCAAAATAAAGGGTTTTTTAAATATATTTATTCATCTAATCATCTTTATCTCAGTCTTCTTTCTCCTGCTACTCAAATCACAAATATCTCTTTTAAATTCCAAGATATTTAATAAGTAGGTAAAGAAAACTGAGAAGGGATAAAGTTGAATAGTATTGATCACTTAACAAAGTTCTAAGGCTTTTTCTCACTACAAAAAGAGCAGTAAGTACTTTGTTTTTGAAGATCTTTAATATGAATGGTTTATAAAATGATGTTCTGGAATTTTTAAGCATTTTGATAACTACACCCTTATTTTTAAAATCTCTCTAGTGACTAGTAACTGACCACAATACCTTTGCTGTTTCTGATGGATGTTCAAGACTACAGTCAATAACTGGATAGCATGTTCTGTAGAGTGAAGATTATCCCTTTTAGGTCATTGTGTGAAATCACTCACATAAGACAATAGTTCAGCCTGAAATGAATGAAAAGCGACTTCTGTTGTATATTCCATATATGGATAAGAACCTGTAAACTGCAAAATATACACATAAAGCCAACACAAATTGAAAGCTTTGATCACTTCAGATCAGTCATTGTCCTCTAAACAGAGATATTCTTCCAGGACATACACTGGCTTACGTTTGAGTCTAACAAGCTTGGCAAGCTGACTTTTTAAATTCTTTAAATGCTATTTAATACATCCATGGAGTAATTTACTGCTATTTTTCATAGTTAAAGCAACCTCAGAAGGTTGGTGACTAGCAGTAAGAAAGTAATTTAAATAGGAGACAATTGGGATGTGAGGCTTTTGTGAATCTTCATTCCAGAAGAGTATATGAGACATTTGATCTGTAGCCATTTTTGCTGAAAATGTTACAAATTAGTTTTTATATTTTGGGTGAAAAAAGCCAACATCGAGTCTTTAAAGAACTTCTCCTAGATTCACAGCATAACAAATGTTCAAGGCCTATTCCCTGTTTTCTATCAAATGTTTGCTTCTTCTACAAGGATAGAATCTTCTTTACTGGGCACAGTATTGATAGCCAGAGTACAGAAAACCTCCAAATATGTTGGAAGACAGTCCCTAACTCCTTGGACGTCTGCTGCTTAATTCAGAGACTCATTTTACCAGCCAAGGAAAATGGGAGTGGTGCTTCGCTGAGAGCCTGCCCTGGGCTCTGCGGATCACAAACGCACGCTAAAATAATTCATACATTAACACACAGGGGTGGCTCCTTGCTGGGGATTTGTCCATGACTCACACCATTCCAGGTCCCTGGAAACACTTCTTCACGGCTCTTATTCTGTACCTTTGAAACAGGATTCAATTTCGTTTGAATGCTGTAGTGGTTTGTGAGATGTGCCTCTGCTCTCCTCCAAGATGGGCAAAGCTTGGAGGTGCAGGGAGGAATTAGACAGCAGAGCAGTTAGGTGAAGAATAAACACATGAATAACATTTGGATTTCTTCCTCTGAGATTGCATATAGTTGCAGTAGATCCTTGTACATATAACAAAGTGCCAGCAAATTAATAGTAACATATCAGATTCAAAATCCACATAGGAGACAGGGAAGAACAGAATTCACACTGAAGAAAATGAAACCAGTAGCATGGAAGGCAAACGTGGAAAGCTGTCCAAGGATGAAGAGGAAAATGACAGAGATGGAAATCTCTAGAGAGAGACAAGTAGCCCTGCGAGAGATACAACATAGACATGATTCATACCCCAGAATATTTTTTTTAATGAAAAGGAAAGGAAAATCAAGAGGAAAAATTTCTTGAGCTAAAAAAACGATCTACAATATTTGGTTGAAAGAATTCACTGCATTGTCTGTAAAAAACAAGAAAACATTTACTACACCTAAATATATCCTGGCCAAAAAGATTTTAAAATAATGACCAGAGGGGGGAAAAAATCCCTATAAACATTGGGCAGAACTGAAGGTGGAGGGAACACAAATGCAAAAAACAAGAATTAAAGTCATCATGGACTTCTGGATAACAAATGCCAAGACAATAGCTAGAGTTCTCTGGAAAAGAGGCTGTGATCCACCAATTGCTTCCATGGCCAAGTTATCTTTCATGTGTGGACTCAACAGAAAGACATTTCAATACACACAGGAACTCTGAAAAGGCATCACTTTGTGGCCTTTTATGAAAATAAAACTACGTGTGAGACCATCAACATTCAAAATTCACCACTGGGATGATCAAGGCAGAGAGGCCCTAATGGTCTGCCCTACATCGTGGTCAAAGGCTCAGAAATGAAGTCCCTCAGCCTGATTTCAATTCCTGACTCTGATACTAGCTTTCAACCTCTATAAATCTAGTTTCCCATCTGTAAAGTGGGGATGGTAGTATCTCCAGAAAATCGTTGTAAGGCTTTAGTGTATGTAAAATATTGATTATAGAGCCTATCAGATACAGACTACTCAGTAGGTATTCAAAGACATTGTTATTGGCTCCACACATGTATAATATTTAAGACTAAAAGGAATTTGGAAAGGAATAGGTACATGTATATATATAACTGAATCACTTAGCTATACACCTGAAACTAACACAACATTGTTTATCAATTATGCTCCAATATACAATAAAGATTTAAATAAATAATTAAATAAATAACTAGCAAAAACCAAACAAACAAAAAAGACTAAAATTAATTGGCCAGCCATTTGAAGGAGCTACTTAAATATCTGCCAATCTCTTCCATGTTTTATGTATGGAGACCTATGCTCACCCTGAAGATTATCATTTTACTTCTGAAAAGTACACTTGAATGATCTCATCTTATATGAATATTTATATACATGTATGTATGTTTTGTGTATTATTGTAAGTATTATTACTTATTATTATTGTAAGTATTATTGTGTAAATATAGTCAAAGGAATAGGATGTAGCAGACCTCTTATTAACTAATCAAGGTCTATATCAACTGGTCACAAAACTAACCACTGAGGAAGAAGTGGATCACATCTTTATGGAATGGGCCCAGGGCCATCCCAACACCTACTCTCTGATAACTGAAACTTCCGTGAGCTGTTAATGTAGACCAAGGTAGCCTCAATCAAGATTCTCACTCATTGACAGAAAAAGGCAATAAAAATGCTGGAATGTAATCCAATGTTTGTCTACATTGGTGTTTCAGAGTCAATAGAAAAGCTAAGTGTTGAGTGATTATCTTTGGAGCCCCACCGAGGGGTACCCCCTGGCTAGTGCAGGAACCTGGACCAGCAATTATTTCCCTGCCATTATGGAGGGAGTGGCCTAGGGAGAAAGGCCAATCCCCAAAAGGACACTGTCTCAGAAAAAATAAACAGTAGTTGCTGACGCCTGGAAACAAGAATGATCTATTGCTTTGGAAACCTCAGCACAGGAAAGACACTGGAAGCTCGAGAGTAACCGGAAAAAAAGAGGATGCGACCACATGTGTACGTACCTAGAGTTGATGAATCAAGTCACACAAGTTAAAAGTGTTTGTGAAATTAACAAATACATGATAAATGTCATGAGAGTTCATGTGTCCCCACCATCCACAGCTCTTTCAGAGAAGGGTCCTGGCTAGGTTTCTTAGTTTAATAAAATCATGCCTCCAATTTATACAGTCCCCCACAGTTTAATTAAACCTGACTTCTTGCCAAGACTTTGTGTTTTCCAGAGCGTCACTCTTTTTAAAATGTTGTGAGCATAACACCCATTTAAAAAACAATTACAATGCACTTCCTAACATAAACCCAAACGTAGTATATTAATATACCAGTACTACTGATTCAGAGTTCATGGAGAATATTCTTCTTGTCTGCAATGGATTACCTGTGTTTTGAGTCCTTTCTGAAAACCTGTCACAACTCAATTACATCCATTACATCCTGGAAAACCTCCCACCAGGTTCTTTGTAATCCATTAAACATCGAGTCAGAAGAACTCCCAAATCCATTAAAAATAGCATTAGACTTTACCAAAACTGAAATACAATTTTCTTCAAATTCGGAAACAGAATTGCTGAGAAAATCAATTACTGGAATTTTCATGTTCTTCTGTGATGAAAAATGTAAATATAAGCCAATCCTGAGTGAAATTGTTAAACAGGCAAAGTATCTTGAAGACTTTTCCATTTTCGGGCATTCAATGTTTTCATAGCGTCTATTCTTCTCCCATCGCTAAGAGAAGAATTTGTCAATTTATTCATACCAAGGTGTTGTGAATTGACATTTAGATAACCTCAGAATTGAAATATATGTCAGAGGCCATCCAGCCCAGACTTCTACCTAATATAACAATCTGCTCTTCAATATCCTGGAAAAGTAAACACCTCTGTCACTTCCAAGGATCAACTGACTCCCCACCCCACTGCCCGGCAAGCTCTCTCAGAAAGCTCTGACCTCCTATGGGTCAAAGTCACCTTCTTTAACTTTCATCCGTTACCCACCATTTGACGCCGCAGACTATGTCCAGCCTTATGTGTGACAGCTCTCCGGGTATTTGAAGAAAGTTATTCTTAAGTGATTCTTTCACTGACTTAATTAACTCCAGTAATTTCAACTTTTCCTCTTATGCCGTGGTTTCTGGACAACTACCAACTTGATCACTCTTACTTGAATGTTTCTTAATTTGTAAATATTTTTCTCCAAGTATGCCACTCAGTAAAGCTTCATTCTGATAACAGTTTCTGGAGCGGTGTCACAGTATTTTTGGAAAGAGGTCAGACATCGAAACCATATAGACTCCTAGTTTTGAATCCAGGTCTTACACTTACCAGCTGTATGATCTTGAACAAGTTACATAACCTCCTTGTTTTCTCATCTGTAAAAGGGAAATTGTACCACCTGATAAAATATAGTGAGAACTAGAGAAAATCAGAGTGGCATCAAAGCATACACCCCAGCACAGGGTGGTAAACCCTCAATTAATAAGTATCATTATTACTTATCATTTTTGCATACTAAAAAAGGGTGACATCAAAAGTTTACTAAGTTGTCATATATCCAGATGGGTATGTGAATATTCTAGAAGCAAAAAACTGAGTTTGTATATCCCCCAAGAATGACTTCTCTGTTTTCAGTATTCTTTGTCCTGGCTCTAATTCAAGGGTACAGATTAATCCATTTTTTTTTTTTTAGTAAAGTGACACTTTCTATATGTCAAGTATTTCAACTCTGGGAATTGAACAGTAAAGTTTTCCAAAATCCCTAAGTAGTACTTGGGTTTTCTAATTTTATTTGAAATATATGATCTCCCAGGTCATAAATTCTCTCTATCATCAACTAGTTCTGCCCACAGGTGCTATGAGAGAGATTTGTGTTATTGATGACACTAAATCTACACCAAACACCTCTTTCCTTTTCTATAGAAATTACCATGAATATGGAACAATTTAGCAGTTCCACTTCTAAGTGTTCCATGATAGGGCTAGTGTCCAGAGAAAAAAATCAGAGAGAGAAAGGCACAGCACTATTTGATCTGCTCACGCAGTGGAGATTAAGAGCCCTCCCATACCCATTCTGGTCCCTGCACAGGTGGCCTCTGTGAGACCATGATCAATCTAAAATGGCATTGAAATTGAGTCAATTGGATTTTTAAACCCGACGTGCTCTGGAATGCAAATGGATCTCATTTCAAACTTTATAGGAAAAATCTGACCTTAAAAACCTCTTCCTTTTCTAATTTCCCCATCTTGGGATCTGCTGGTTTAGAGTTCTGAGGGCAAATGGGATGTAGAGGAGGTATCCTAAGGTTGTAAAATCCAGAGAGCTAGTCCCGGCGTACACAAGAGAGAGTAATTGGTTAGAAGGGGCTGGAATGATGTCTGGATCAGTGAAGACAATCAGAATCATGTCCACTGGCTCCAGTTCTATTCCCAAGGAAACCAGAGGTGCCTCCCACCACCAGACTTCAAGGCTTCTGAAATTTCTCACAAACATTATCTTAACATCTCTCTAAAAATACTTAGCAAACCTCCAAGCAAGCAAGACTTGAGAACTTATTTAGAAATATGAGTGAAAAGAGCAGAGTCATAGAAATGCTGTGGACTTCAGGGAGGATCTCAAGCAGAAGAATAGAAAGTGACAGAGAGGACAGTGACCAAGAAACCAATCTCCTTCCCAAAAGAGGACGTTACCACAAATAATTCATATCTAGTTGGCGCATGAGGGTTTCCAAAGTCCTTTTCTATTCCTAATTTCATTTGAGGTCACAAAGTACAATGGGGCACAGCCCGCAAGGTACTTTCATGAATGAAATAATGGAGCCATCACAGTGCAGGCTCAAGCAGACAGGGGTTCCTTCTGTGTAAAATCAGGGAGGAAGGGGGCCTGGGAAGGCTTTACAGAGATGGTGCCCAGAAGCAAAGGTCTATGTTTAAGAAGTCCTGGGTGACTTCCAAGGGCACAATAGTTATGTTCCAGAGTCTGCAATGAGACCCTTGCACTGAGAGCTTAGGTCTGCCTTTTACTGGTTTTGCAAACTGTGATGCGTCTGTACAATACCAGTCACAATAGGGTCCAACCTTTCCTAATGCTCTCGGTGCTCTGAGCTCCCGATCTGCCCCTTCCCTCTCACATCAAGCCGTGTCCTATTTAACACTCAGGTTACAGATAAACTCAGAGCCACATGCTGGGCATAGAGGACCAGCCTCTCCTTCTGTCTGGAGAACCAGAGCCACTACAATGAGGCCTCACGCATCTCATGAACAACCGGACAGGATTCATGTATCTCTAAACTTCAGGTAAGACTTAACTCATTGGCTTAAAAATTATTTATGCCCTTCATGCATGCATTTTGAGCAGATTAGAAAACACCGGTACATATCATTTTTTTCAAAAGGAGCCATTAAATATCGTGAGAAAATATATGCAGGGTAGGATAAATGTTAGTATGTGGAGGGAATTGCTCATTGCTTCCCTTCCCGGTTGCCCTACAATTGCTTCTTGTATTTGCTTTATTCTTATCGATAAAAATATTTGGGAAAATTTTTTACCACATCACTCATTTCTCAATTGTTTCTAGGTATTCTTTAAAAAATAGCCCAATTTAATTCCTAGGAGTCAGATTGTTGAATCAAAGTTTGTACGTATTTAATTTTATGAAACACTGGCAAAGTCTTTCTCAAAAATGTAAGATAATAATGTTTAAGAACTCTTTTCCCCACACTTTTCCCCACATTTTTGCCACCACTGGATGTTATAACTATTTTTAACTTCTGCCAACACAATGGGTGAAAATTGGTATTTTGGTTTTTTATTTTCATTTTTTTAATGTTTTTTGTTTGTGTGTGCATTTCCCTAACTACTAATGACATGAATGTCTTCATACACGTGTTGGTCCTTTGCATTTCTTTTGCTTTAACAAATCCTATCCTTTTACCTAGATGTATGTGGAATCATTCGTCTTTTTCTTGTTCATTTGCTTATTTTTCCCTATAAAAAGAAAAGACCCAGCCCATGAATTTACATGAATAAGTTTGCTCCCTTCAGCACCGTTGGAAATGATTGCAAACCAGGACCAATCTGAAGAGCCATCAGTTGGGTTATATTGTTTAAATTATGACGCATATGTCTGAAATGCTTTTGGGGCCTTCAAAGATTAAGATAGATTGATACATACTTAGTTGGAAGGACTCCATGATAAAATTGTTCGGGAAAACCTACTAATTTTAGGATGTCATATACAGAATGTTTTGTAAAACAAAAAAAACAAAAAATATTTGGACATGTTTGTACATACCTTAATATGCAAAGGAAGGAAAAGTACACAGCAATTGTTACCAAGTTACTACAAGGGGTTAACACTGGAAAAGGAAAGAAGGAGATAATTTGTTTCAATTTACACCTACAACAGCTTGTGAAGTCCCTAAAATGAGCATATATTATTTTGTAAGGCAAATGACTGAAATAAATTTTAGATTATAACATAATTAAAACATAGAATTGTGAAAGTTTTAGTATAAGTTTTCTGTACTTATCTATGTTTTATGAGAAAGAAAAAATTGAATGTAGAGATAGAAAATAGTGTATTTTCAAATACATTGAAATTTTTTCCATCAGAAAAGAAAACCTCCTTCCACTGACAATGGACCATTTATGGGGAAATATGAGAAAACTAGTTTCACAAGATGAGCATGTTTAGAACGTTGAAACATTTTTTAAAATGCAAAGACAAGTATCGACCCATCACAGACAGGTATATTTTAGCACTATGGCATTGCAAAAAAATAACTAAAGATTTGCCAGCGAGATAAACTCTCTGATGGGAAAGTCAAATGTTATTAGTTAATAATATCAAAGGAGTTAATTTTTTAAGAGATTCAAATGATTAGTATTATCGTGACAAAGAATCCAAAGAGCCTGAATTTCCTCATACAAGTTTCAATCTTCAAAAATTTAACTCCCTTAAATTTGTTTTTGTAATCCTGGCTTGGTATGGAATTTTCTATATTAATCATCAATATTGCTTTGATGAGGATCTGTATATGAGATGGATCTTACTGGATCTGATAGGCTCAATTGCCATCCATTGTATGTCCCGTTCAGAGCCCCCAACCCACCCCCTCCACCCTACCCCACCCCCGCCTCCTTCTCTCTCTCTCTCTGTCTCTCTCTCTCTCTGCCTGTCTCTCTCTCTGTCTCTCTCTCTCTCTTTCTCTGGTCCCAGAGTCCACACTACCCATCAGAGACTATCTCACCAGCACCTCCAGCTCAGCAATTGAACCCTTCATCCTCTCTCCACACCTGCTCTTCCCCCCACGTAGTTCTCCTCCTCCGTGAAAGAGCAAGTTGGGGTATTTTATTACATCACTGTATAGCAAAAATAAATAAATCTCCTAGGAAAGTGTGAAATGAAACGTAATACGAAGCTATGATTTTATAGGAGATTAACACGATGATTAATTGCACATCCGTTGCACCACAGCTGCACAAGCCAGAGCCAGCGCCTCTGACTTGACCTTCCCTGGCTCTCTGCCCCGACATCCAGTCCATTGCCAAGTCTTGCCATTGCGACCTCCCAGATACCGCTCCATCCCCACCACTCATATGCCTCTCCACCGTGGCGTGCACAGGACACTGTCACGTCCTAGGTAACTCTCCCTTGTGTGGTCTGGGCTTCCTCTAAACCACGGCCCTCATTGCGCCCGGTTACCACTCCATGCACTAGTTCTCTTCCTCCCTGATAATCTCGTCCTGCAGTACTGTCCTCTCAACAGAGATTCTCTCCACCTCCAGAAATCGCTAGGTTTCTCCTCTGCTCCCAATGGACTTCTTTCCCTTAGCTAACTCCTGTCTCTCTTCAGGTCTGGGCTTAGATGTAACTTCCTTCCTGGACCCTCAGGACCAGCTACGTGCTCCCCAGGTGCCCTGCGGTCAGCCCTCCCCATGTGTTTCCCCTTGGGGAAATTGTACTTGAAATTCCCACTAACCTGTGATTTCCTCCAGGCAGGGACTGAGTCTTGTTTACTATTGGACTCTCTACACAAGACATAGTAGGAGCTCTAGAAAAGTTGGTTGAACTGAAGGAAAATTTACCAGAATATCCAGGGTCACTTGTACAATATTCTTTACACACAGAGGTGAAGCTTATGCCATATTATTGGTAAGACACATGCTTTGCAATGATGCATTCATGAGCTTATGATTTGGTTCAGTTTAATTCTATGACTGTGGAACAGGACAAATCCATTTGTCCCTCCTGACTGGCGCTGACACCGGATTCTATTAGCATACGGAAGATAACAGCAACATCTAATACTTGTACACTGCTTTACAGTTTACAAAGTCCTTTCAAATCCACCATCCTAATTAATTTTACCAACGTCGTGTTCCTCTACTTGTTCATTATCAGTCATGCCTTCAGGATCAATATTCGTGTTCCTAAGACCTCCTCTGTCAGAAGCTTGATACATGATGTGGCTTAGCTTGACTGACCACTCCAAATGGTGTTAATAATTCAACATGCCTTTTCAGTCTCCCTTTGCACCAAATTGCATCCACTCCAAAAAGGTGAAAGGCAGCTTCTCAACCTTCTAAGACTCCCAAACCTTTCAGACTCACTCTCTTCCGTGAGTCATGGTTCCCATTTCCACTTCACAAGCACGAATGTTCTGCCACCGGAGCAGGAAGTTTTCAGGGTGCCAGCTGCGCTGTAGCCTCATCTTTTTCCTAGATCGTTTCATTTTCCTCCTGACTCACCTCTCTGCCTCTAGCCCGAGGCCCTCTCATTCACTCTCCTCTCTGTTGCTGAAGCGATTTTTCAAAGCCAAAAATCTTGGCATGTCACAATCTGCTTTAATACCCTTCAGTGGTTCCAGCGCTCCAAAGAGCTGCCCCCAGTGTGCGCTGCTTGTGATAATATGGCCTCCATCTTTCTCTGGGTTCAGCCCCCACTGTCCACTTCGCAAGCTCCCTGACCCCTGCATTCCACACTCCAGCCACATCAAGCCATTAATCGTTTGTGAGCACATCAGGCTGCTTCCTGCTTTCATCTGTTTTCAAAGACTCCTCTCTATTTGAGATGCACTCTCCTGCTCGATGAACATGGGCAACTCCTATTGATCCTCCAGAAACCTCCCACCCTGGAAAGGCCTCTCTTCTCTCCAAGGCCGTCCCCAATGGAACCACCCTGGTGCTTTGTCTTCACTTGTTATATTGTGTCGTGGCCATGTGTTTACACATCCGTCACTCCTTTCCAGCTAAGAGATGCTAGAGGACCATTCGGGTTTTATTTTGCCAGGCACACTGTAGGTGTGTTGATTACACAAATGAATGAATGAACACATCAATCATCAGAAGTAGCAGAAACTCAGAACTTTAGAATTTTTCCAACCACGTTGTAAAGGCACTGACTCTAGACCCTGGCTCAAAGTTTTCACTTGGTTTTGATTAAGGCCAGAGGCCCAGTGGCAGGGCCATCTAAAGAAAAATCCTAAAAATCATTAATCTTCCTGAGAAATCCTAATTTTTCCTCCCAGTTGTTTTACTAAGTCTTATGACTCTTCACCAGTCTGGCCCATTAAAAATTATAAAGACCCTTACAAGCTGAATACTGTTCTAACTTGTCCTAAAGCACTGAAGTTACCATATAAGACGCCATGGAAAGTCCACCATTAAACAAAGTGATACACGAACAGGAGGAAAATTCCAAGGTGAGGCCAAGAATTGATCTGAGGAAAAAAATGTACATGTGTCTCAGAATTCAAGACACTTCTTAAAAGGAAAAAAAAAACCTCCCACACAGAGCCCCATCAGCTAACTTTGCTGATGAATTTGTTTTCAACAGCCCTGGTACCAAGGGCAGAGTTAATGTCTATCTAGGCATTTAACATGACAGGGAGAGGGTGGGGAAAAACATAAGCTCCTAGCTGTATGCTTCAGTTGACACAGTTTTCCAGAAATTCCATTCGATGGAGAGGAAAATCAATTGGAGCTTCCCCCATGGCAAATGGTATCGTGATTCTGACAGGACACGTCTACAGGAACGAGAAAAGTACACACCTTGAGACTTGCTATCTCCCCACAATCTCTGAGTCTTAACATCCCGTGGCAACTCATTTGGTTTAATAAACTACAGCAACTTATTCAAATGTCTAAGACGCTGCTAAGTCAGATGAGATGATTTGACTGGAATAACGAGTTCTCGCTGCTCTACACTTTAAGAGAGCGTTTACGCTACTTTCCACTGGACCCAGTGCATTCCACAGAGTTTGCCCCCAATTGTGCTAATGGTGTGACCGTAAAGCTTATATAACATTTGCTCTTTCAAAGTCCCATTGCATTTAAAGGGAGAGTCAAGCAGTCAAACATGTGTTTCGCCTGATTAGTTTATCTGGGAGGTTTCTACCTTTTTATATTATAATACATTAATCATTGTCAATATGTGTTATTACACAGACATAGGAGATTTTCTATAAGCTTATTATAAGAAAGTTTTGTATTCACATCCAATTATTTTATCCTATAGCTATTATTGTTACCTAGGAGAAGGAGAGAGGGCTAAGATATCAATGTTTACCAAATCTTTCCATACTTCAAGACAGGTTTCTCTTTCAGTAGGAAAATATTTTTTAAAACAGACAAGAAAATAATTTAATATCAACAGTGAGTCAAGGCTCATCTATTGTCTAAACTCTCAACCTAGAGAGTGCAGGCTAGAATCTATGATTTGGGGCTCAGCTGACTTACAAAAGCTTCATACAGAAACCAAGGTCATTTCCTCTTTGCCTACTATGCAAGAATATCAATGATAACCCACCTCTGACCATACCGTCGTCCAGGTCACGGTAATAGCCCCAGCTCTTAGGGCACATCCCAGGCTCTTTGGAGATGCCAGCAGGCAAGCTATAAAGTAGTATGCATTCATTTTCTTTTAAGAATAACATATTTAATTAAAATCTAGGAATGAATCCATCTGTAACAGACTATTAATACATTTGCTGTCAGAGAACCTTGCAAGGTGCCAGCTCCCTTGTAAGGCTTAAGCTCCAAAATGACCCAAAATACATTACAAAAAAATATAATAAACCTTATATATTCTGAGCTGCCATGGTGTGAAATCTTGAAAAGATTTTCTGTCTCAAGAAGAGAGAAGGTAAAAATAAAATCACCTTTCTTAACTTACTTTTTCATGAGTAGATTCAACAAATGATAATTATTTAGGGGAAAATAACTACTGGTCTTTCATAAGCCTAAAAATTACATTATTAAAAGTAAAAAGTTGAAATAGATTTCTCTTTGAATCTTTATTTTTCTAATGTATTTCAGATAAAAACAAAATTTTCTGGTTTTTTCCAACTATAATCGGCTGCTAATTAATATGATGAATGAAACTTGCTATAGTGAAGAATTCCAGGATAACATAGATTTAAAGTTGGAAAAGTCTCAGTCTTCCAATATCAAGAATGTCATAGAATAATCCCTAACCTACATTGCATCATCTCAGGTGTAAGTGCTTCTACTTCTTCCATGTGCTTTGGATCAATAATATGAAAGAATCAGATCAATGTTTTATAAGGTTTTTGTTCTCTGTTTTTTTTATTGAGGTATAGTTAATTTACAATGTTGTGTTAGTTTCAAGTGTACAGCAAAGTGATTCAGTTATATATACATGTCTATTCTTTTTCAGATTATTTTCCATTATAGGTTATTACAAAATATTGATTATAGCTCCTGTGTTATACAGTAGGTCCTTGTTGTTTACCTATTTTATATATAGTAGTGTGTATCCTTTAATTACAAACTCCTAACTTATCCCTGCCCCCCCTTCCCCTTGGCAACCATAAGTTTGTTTTCTGTGTCTCTGGGTCTATTTCTCTTTTGTAAATAAGTTCATTTGTATCACTTTTTTAGATTCCCCAAATAAGTGATATCATATATTTGTCTTTCTCTGACTTATTTCACTTACCAAATCAATGTTCAATACTCAGAAAAGAATTAATTTTTTTTAACTAAACGCTTATCATAGAACTAAAATGTGAAATAAATTAACTCAAACCTTGGTTTTTTCTCCTGCTTTGAGATTTACAATAAATATAAAAATGTAAATAAGTTACAAACTAGAATTTTACTTAAATCCATTCAAAGCCTCATACTGAACAAAGATTTTAAATCTATAAACCAAAAAAATAAATCACAATATTTCCCATCCAGGCAACACTTAGGTTATAATTAGGAACTTTTAATGAGTTAAAAATGAATTTTTACTTGCTCTAATGCATTCATAAGAAACACGCACTATTGCATGTAGGTAAAGGTCTATTGATTTGAAAGTTTTGCTGATGTTGTTCTCTATATTTAATAAGTTCCTGTAAAAATAAAACAAAGGAGCAAAATCAATATTATATCATTGTGAAGTTTTAGGTAACAGATACTAACTGAAATTAGAATTCAATCAGGAAAAGCCTTTCAAGGGAAATTTAGTACAAAACCTTTAAATAGGCCCAAGGAATAAGACACTCAGTAAATTTGCTTTCCTTCGTTTTCTTGCTTTCTTTCACTATACTTATTTTTTAACGAAGGTAAGAGAAAGAGCAATAACTGCCCAAGAGTAAGAAAAAAGGGACTTTAACAGTGTTGAGAAAGTAAGACTGTGGAAAAGAGAACTGCAAAAACGAACTACAACTTTTGGTAAACATTGAGTTTAACAGAACAGATTTCTGACATCTCTAACTTGTAAATCAAAATTAGGTTCTTCATCCTATATTAACATAAAATAAGAGATGCCTAGGTTTAGGTGGGGCAAAATAAGCAGACACTGGTTCTGGTCCAAGGAGAATTGGGCAACTCTTTTAAGCAATAAGAACACAAGACCCTCTATGTGAAAGCAAGGAGGTTGTTCATGTCCAGTGAAAAAGTAGGTACTGGACCCTATTTTTAGCAAGTTGCCTATGTTGTAAGGAAAGCTGCCTGAGGATGTGGTAATAACTGAGAAAATGTCCCAGATTGTATTCACTAGCCAATAAGGGGGAAACATATGAAGCTCAATGATTAGCTCACATTGTGAAAAATGGACCATGGGAGGAAGGTCAGCCACCAATTGACCAGAAGCTCTAGGACTGCATCTATACCAAGACATGAGCAGTGGGCCAGGTGGAACAATAAGGCTGAATCCACTTCAGAACAATATCACTGGCTGCCTCAACTACAGAGCAGAAGTGTATCCCACCATGTTTGCAATCCTGAGTGTACAGTGTGTCCCAGTGGCAGCAGAGAACAGGTGAGAATAAAAACATGGGACTTCCACATGAGAAAGAGGCAACTGGGAAACAGACATCTCCCTAATATGATTCATATTTTCCTTCTATAATTTAATTCAGTAAGTTAAGTAATTTAATTCAACAATGTACATGAGATGGCAAAACCAGAACCTGTTTAAGAAATACTATGTATAAGAATTTCGTAAAATATTTAGTAGAATACTAGGTAAGTAGCTAAACATATCTTTTTAGTAAATTATACATATATTCACACATTACCTAATAAAATATAAAATATACTGGAAAGTGATCCTACAATAGGGAATGTTTGGACCCTTTTTTCCTTTTTTTAATGTTTCTCCTGCAAGAGATGCACCTGTTATCATACATAAAGAAAATTTGCTTTTTCATTCCTGGTGTATGTCAGTTACTCATAATAAATATAAATCTATTAGAATGGAAAATGCAATCTGAATAGCATTCTTGTCACCTATGAATTAACAGCAAATTTAAAACTGCATGCTATTGTACTATGACACATGAAAGCATTTGGTATGCTAGCCGAGTATTTTTTAAGTCCTTACAGTAAAAATCATTTTACTTGCACAAAAAACTTGCAGTGGAGTCTACATAATTATTCATGCAAAATACTTCATACAGCTTCTTACAAAAACAAAGTGATTAAAAGGCTGCCATTGTGGGGGCGAAAGAAAAATATGTTTATAAGCTTAGTCATTTGGTGAAGATCAAAATGTATATAAATTCCAGACTTAAAAATGAAAATTTTGATTTAGTGAAGTCGAAGCTTTGAATCGTGTCAAATTGATGCTCCTTAAAATTTAAGACACATTTTTCCCAAAAGGCAGTATCAGAGAAACTCCCATCACCTTCTTCTCCCATCACACACTGACTCTCCAAAGAGCAGAGCTTTCAAGCTTGTCATAATTCACTTCCAGCCCAAGACACTCTTGAATGTAGCACTGGCTGGCATTACTAAATCTATCAGGAGTTGCATTTAGAATGCTTAGTTACTAGCAGGTAATATATTACCAGGCATTCTTTCACCCAGACCGGGCCCCCCAGGTGATTTTGACATAAATCCCACCAAGTTTTCCTCTACATCACTGGTTCTTCAAGTGTGGCCCCTAGACCAGCAGCGGCATCACCTGGGACCCTGTGGGAAATGCAGACTCTCAGTTTCTACTCAGCCCTATTGAATCAAAAATTCTGGAGGTGGGTCCCAGCAACCTGGGCTTTAACACGCCATCCATGTGATTCTGCTGTGCTACAATTGGAGACCCACTGCTCTACATCATATAACAAACAACCTACGTAGGTCCTGAGAATGAAGTTGGGATGAAGGATGAGCTATAGGAGGCACCTTCGACTTGGTTAAAAAATTCGAGGTTTTGGTTTCAAGGTAGTCACAGCTGTTTGAAGCCGATTCCTCTCTTATAGAAAAGAACTAATGAAATGGCACTGGTTTGCCCAAAGCCCACACCAGTTGGTATTCCCATGACCCATATAGCCCTACTCTGCCCTTCATTTCTCATTCTCATCTAGAAAAGAGGCCTTTTCAGCGCCATGCAGTATTTACCTGTTTCTCTCCATTCTCCAGTCACATACGCCATCACAGAGAAAGCTTCTGAGGGTTGGTTGGTTGGTTGGTTGAATTTAGCCTGTCTTTCGAACTCCGGGGAGAAAACGGGCCTCCTCAGTTTATCTTCTTCTGCAGACACAAGAGACATCGGGGCCTGACATAAACCTACCTCTACAATCCCACCCCCTTCTCCTCCATGACTCTCAAGACCCAACTGTCCCTTGAATGTGGCAAAATCCTCCCCCCTCAGACACTTAGTACTCACTGTTCTTTTGCATGGAACGTTCTAGAAACCCGACTTTGCAAGGGCACTCCCTCCTGGTTGTTCATACTTCAACCCCAAATTCCCCTCTTCAGAGACACCATCCCAAGACCACGAAGCCAACCCTCGCCTTAGCCATTCACGGCTTCATCATCTCACTCTGTTTGATTTATTTACTGTCCCTCTGAAATGCTCTCTTTTTATTTATTCCTTGACTTGTTTGGGCTCTCTGGGCATGAATGTAAACTCCATGAGAGCAGAGACCTTGTCCATCTTGTTCACAACAATACACCCAACCCCAAATAGCACCCAGCACTGAAGACTGGACACTCTCTGGATATATGATCAACAAGTCGATGGATACATTGCCATAATTTTCTATGTATCCCATTAGCTAGAACTCTTTTGGCTGAAAGTAATTGAGACCCTTTCAACCTAATTTAGTCAAAGAGAATATTTGTTAAAGGCGACAAGAATATCTGGCAGAAGTCCAGGAAGGGAGCACAGTCAGGTCTTCAGAACATCTGGAATAGGGTGTGAAATGACAGGCTAGCCTCTTCCCTTCTACCTTTTCTCTGATCCTTTGCTTTGGGTCAATCTTTTCTCTCTCGTCAAATTGACGTACCTCACTTCTCTGGTCCACATGGCAGAAAATGGGACACCAGCAGCTTTGAAGATGTGTGTGTTCCCATTTCAGCCTGGAGGAGAAAGAAATGCATCTTCGTTCTCATTCCCACCTCCAAAATCTTCGGTAAAGCATGGCATTTGACCCAATTATGCCAGGTTCCCAACCCTAGCAGAAGGGAGGAGGGTAGTAAGAGAGAGAGTCCATATATACTGTCATGAAAGTTTCTCAGTGACGTTGCAGGTTTAGAGAAATGGCAGTTCTTCAGTAAAGGAAGGTGATTCTCAAAGAGAGAGAGATGCTGAGCAGACAAAGCATGAGTTCCCTCTCTAGTTGAGTAGTGTTCATGACGTTAGGTCATCGGGATGCCCACGGCTAAACCAGTGAAAGGCAACACAGCATCTGGTGAGGGCTGTAAGCTTTACAGCCAATCCTCACAGCTTCAAATCCTAACCCTGCCACCTACAATCTGGATGAGAAAGATTCTCATCCTACCTGTGCCTCAGTTTTTCCTCTGTAGAATGAGGACCACACAAGGCCATTGTGAGGATTAACACGTGAAGAGAACTTTCCACAGTGTTTAGCACATAGTAAGTGCTCAATTTGTGTTAATTGTGTTCTTTCTTACTGATCCTGTGTTTGAATGAGTTAATATAGCTTCCGAAACAGCCTGACAATTCAAAGGAAGCACTGACACTACAAATCGCCGCCAAACAGAATGGCTCTAACATACTAACAAGCCATCTGCAAATGAGTACCGTCAAAAGAAATGCTAGACACACTTCCGTTTTTCCAGATACGTTTCCACGTATTAGTAGAAATACTGTCATCTTGACACAAAAATGGCAATCACTTGGATATGTGAGTGTGGGTTCATGTAGAAGACAGAGAAAGAATGTTTTTCTATGAATGGACATGTGAGGGCACCCTAGGTGGTGAACAGACTTCATGCTCCTCCTCAGGGATCTCTGGGATCTCCTGCAGGACTTTCTCTTCATTACCCCTTCTCACTGACGGGCCAATGTGGCAAAATCCTCCCCCCTCAGACACTTAGTACTCACTGTTCTTTTGCATGGAACGTTCTAGAAACCCGACTTTGCAAGGGCACTCCCTCCTGGTTGTTCATACTTCAACCCCAAATTCCCCTCTTCAGAGACACCATCCCAAGACCACGAAGCCAACCCTCGCCTTAGCCATTCACGGCTTCATCATCTCACTCTGTTTGATTTATTTACTGTCCCTCTGAAATGCTCTCTTTTTATTTATTCCTTGACTTGTTTGGGCTCTCTGGGCATGAATGTAAACTCCATGAGAGCAGAGACCTTGTCCATCTTGTTCACAACAATACACCCAACCCCAAATAGCACCCAGCACTGAAGACTGGACACTCTCTGGATATATGATCAACAAGTCGATGGATACATTGCCATAATTTTCTATGTATCCCATTAGCTAGAACTCTTTTGGCTGAAAGTAATTGAGACCCTTTCAACCTAATTTAGTCAAAGAGAATATTTGTTAAAGGCGACAAGAATATCTGGCAGAAGTCCAGGAAGGGAGCACAGTCAGGTCTTCAGAACATCTGGAATAGGGTGTGAAATGACAGGCTAGCCTCTTCCCTTCTACCTTTTCTCTGATCCTTTGCTTTGGGTCAATCTTTTCTCTCTCGTCAAATTGACGTACCTCACTTCTCTGGTCCACATGGCAGAAAATGGGACACCAGCAGCTTTGAAGGTGTGTGTGTTCCCATTTCTGCCTGGAGGAGAAAGAAATGCATCTTCGTTCTCATTCCCACCTCCAAAATCTTCGGTAACGCATGGCATTTGACCCAATTATGCCAGGTTCCCAACCCTAGCAGAAGGGAGGAGGGTAGTAAGAGAGAGAGTCCATATATACTGTCATGAAAGTTTCTCAGTGACGTTGCAGGTTTAGAGAAATGGCAGTTCTTCAGTAAAGGAAGGTGATTCTCAAAGAGAGAGAGATGCTGAGCAGACAAAGCATGAGTTCCCTCTCTAGTTGAGTAGTGTTCATGACGTTAGGTCATCGGGATGCCCACGGCTAAACCAGTGAAAGGCAACACAGCATCTGGTGAGGGCTGTAAGCTTTACAGCCAATCCTCACAGCTTCAAATCCTAACCCTGCCACCTACAATCTGGATGAGAAAGATTCTCATCCTACCTGTGCCTCAGTTTTTCCTCTGTAGAATGAGGACCACACAAGGCCATTGTGAGGATTAACACGTGAAGAGAACTTTCCACAGTGTTTAGCACATAGTAAGTGCTCAATTTGTGTTAATTGTGTTCTTTCTTACTGATCCTGTGTTTGAATGAGTTAATATAGCTTCCGAAACAGCCTGACAATTCAAAGGAAGCACTGACACTACAAATCGCCGCCAAACAGAATGGCTCTAACATACTAACAAGCCATCTGCAAATGAGTACCGTCAAAAGAAATGCTAGACACACTTCCGTTTTTCCAGATACGTTTCCACGTATTAGTAGAAATACTGTCATCTTGACACAAAAATGGCAATCACTTGGATATGTGAGTGTGGGTTCATGTAGAAGACAGAGAAAGAATGTTTTTCTATGAATGGACATGTGAGGGCACCCTAGGTGGTGAACAGACTTCATGCTCCTCCTCAGGGATCTCTGGGATCTCCTGCAGGACTTTCTCTTCATTACCCCTTCTCACTGACGGGCCAGGTCATCCCTTGTGGACACAGAGACGAAGTCTGTGAAAGCTGCTCTAGACAGAAAGGTTCAGAGACAAACATGAAGAGCCTGTTTCTCCAGTCCTAAGATGAAATAAATGATGGTAGCCCAGAGAGAAGAGGAGGAAGAGAAGCATGGGGACAAAGGAGGCAGGAGGGTCGCCTTGAAGTTGGGAGGGAGCAGACCCTCAACGAGGTCCAGGTGGAACATGGGAGCAGATGCCCTCCAGGGCCGACTGTGCCCTTTCTCCCATCAGGGAGACCCCAACTCCCAAAGAGACATGAAGGGCAGAAATAAGAATAAATAAATAAATAAATAATAACTTTCGCCACAAAAATTCCACCAACCACAGCCCCCATACGCACCCTCACCAAGTTCTTGATTGACCATCTATCCATTGGGCACTTGGAAGCGTGTCCAGAACTTGGACCCTTTCTTTCTCTAGATCTCAAAATCCTTCAAAACAATTTCCAACAGCTAATATTTTCAGGCCACACAGAAGATATGTGATTTTTTTTAAATTCAAGAATTCTTCATTGATATCATAAATTTAAGCATCTATTAATAAATCACATGTGCAGATGTAACAGTATTTGAGAAATTGCCACTATCTGAAGCAACAGGACTCTCTCCTCAAGTTATAATAATCTGACAAAATAAGAGGCTCATAATAAATGCAATTAAAAATAGGATTGTCGTTATGTATTTTTTATTTATTTATTTTTTTTGCGGTACGCGGGCCTCTCGCCGTTGTGGCGTCTCCCGTTGCGGAGCACAGGCTCCGGACGCGCAGGCTCAGCGGCCATGGCTCACGGGCCCAGCCGCTCCAC
>NC_041226.1:76090592-76119404 GCF_002837175.3 Physeter macrocephalus
CTCCACGGCATGTGGGATCTTCCCGGACCAGGGCACGAACCCGTGTCCCCTGCATCGGCAGGCGGACTCTCAACCACTGCGCCACCAGGGAAGCCCTATCTTTTTAAAAATAATCAAAATATCTACCTTGAAGTTATGTTCTCTTATCACTGGACATGCTCCAGAATTTACTGTCAGATACAGAGTGATATTTTTTAAATATTTCAGTGTGTGGCCAGGAAAACATTTTCTCATGCTTTCAAAGTCATGCAGGACAAAAGATGCTGAACTTAAGGCAAACTGATCTCATTTCATCTGTTGGCCCCAAACTCCTGAAATCAAGGCTGCTCTTGTTGGCCCAGACTTGATTTCCCATCGGCCACTCAACTCACAACAGCTTGTATTTTGAGACCTTTTACTTCATTGTGGTGCTTTGTTAGTATCCACCCTCTGCTTCTCTGGAGCATGACTTTGCCTTTGCTAAGAGTTACACAAGCTGAGTCTGTATTTTAACCAGAATGTGTGATTCTGTGCTCCGCTTCATGCCCATCTGATCCACAGCACTTCACAGGAGTGTTGCAAAGGAGAATTCCTGCTGAGGGGATTGGGTCTAAAACTACCTTAAAAACTCTTTAAAAGCTAAGATCTTTATGAGTCACCGAATGCATGAATAGTCAAGAGTAGACCCATTCAATTGCTGGTGATACGAACAGACTGTGTCCAGGTACCACTCCTCATAAAGTTGCAGAGAGCCAAGCGGGAATGTTCCCTGAAAAAACGTGGGCAAAGTCATTCCCTAAAGGATCAGCTGTATCTGGAAACAATAAAGAAAAGCCAGGCATCAAAATCACATCTGTGGTAACTCCAAAGATTAACTCTGTCATCATTGCCCTCTTTAAATATGAATAAAAATACAAAGCGTGGTTGATATTCATTTTGCCTTATAGAGTCCTAGGGAAGATGAGATATATCTTGTTTCTTATTATTCATCAATGTTTTTAACATGACTTGCAATATTGGATTACTTCATTCTTGAAAACATGCAAATGTCTGCCAATGACTAAAACATTTTCCAATTTAAACGTTGTACAAATATTTATGACTAACCACAAAAAATAATAATTTTAAAATTGAGGATGCCTTCTGGTTGGTCATATGGAAATAACACATTGACATTAATAATGCTGTGAAGGACCCTAAACACAATAGATTATTTGAATTTACAGTAGCAACTCAATAGCTGTGCAATTCAAGAACATATTTTTAATATAATTTTGTTTTCTTTTAGATTCTCCAAAGGTATTTCTGCACCACAGCTTATGTTTTAAAAAATCCCAAAGTTGTCATGGTACATACCAGAGTCGTGAAGCATCTCCCACCTGGGGGTTTCTGATATGTTTTGCTGCATATTACCATGTCTCTTCAATGAACAAAAATTCATTTGATTTTCCTTATCAAATCCTGAATGTCTACAAAAGCGGGGTGGGGTGGCCTGGGGGGAGCCTTTATATATTCCTGTCCAACAGAGCAAAGTACAAGTTTTATCTTGAGCAAAATTCCACTCTGCCTTACCCACCACACCCCCAAATTTTAAACAAATGTGTGAGGCTTATCCATGAATCTCTAACGAAAAACACAAGGCATAAGCATCATTTCTAGGCAGCCAACTGATGAAATTTCTCTAGAGTTTATTTGTATTGCTCTTATTCTGCTTAAATAGGATTGAGTATGTCAGTTCCTTCTTGCTTCCTAATCCAGAATGCTGAATAGCAGATTCTGCTGCAGTCAAATCCGTTCAGTGTAAAACTACTGACAGCCGAAGAACAGTGTACAATCCAACTACTTCAGCCATTAACAAAAATTGTCCTACCAATATGCAGAACCATGGACCAAGATAACATATTTGACTGTTTACCAGGGTAACCGTTGTCATAATGAAGATAACACACGTTTTCTGTAATGGACACAACCTTAGAGCAGAACTGAGCTGGGTGAGTGTAATTACCCCACTTACTTTCCCCCAACTTCCTTACAAAAATCACACATTCTGGTTAAAATACAGACTCAGCTTGTGTAACTATATATATTCCACATTTTCTGTGATCAGCCAGCATATCATATTTTGAGTGATCAGAAGTATTGTCAAGCAAAGGGTTTCATTTTTCTGGACATTTATATCCATTTCTGATCACAGAAATAGAATTTCTAGAAAGTGCTGTCCAAAAACATATTGGTAAAGAACACCTATAGAAAGGAGCTATTTCTACACAATCGATTTGGTCACTGGGGTTAGTTTTTTGCATGTAACAACATGAAAACAATTTTGATGGTGCCTTGGAAAATATCTTAAACAAGCAACGAATCATAAACACACAAACCTTTTCTAATATTCTTTTCTATTGTCATGTAGTAGGCACTCTTATGTTTTCTCCAAACCAATTTTGTATCAAATATTTCAAAAAATATATATTCTAAACCTCCAGAAAATACCTCAGATGCTTTTATTTAAAATCAGCTTGGCCACCAGGGAACCGTTACTTTATAGTGGCTATTGTCAAATAGAAATTTGAATGCCCTTGCTACCCATTTCAGGAGATTCCATAATAGTCAGATACACATGACTTTCCAAAGTTAGTTTATTTTGGATTACAGCTTGATTCCCCAAAGATCTGGATATTTAACAAGGAATTACTACTGACTTAAACAAGTTTATGAAAGATACCAAATAGGCTATGTGTGCTCCACACACAAAACACAGTGAAGTATCCACGACGGCCAACATTCCAATAAATGTGCGATTCATTTTAGTCTAATTAGCAACGGTTTTCAAAAACGGCTTCATTAATCCTTACACCACCACCTCCCACCTCAACCCAGAACCAGGAAAATCTTCAGCTTATTTAAGCTTGAAACTTGAGAAAACAATCTTGCACTCTATTGGAACCCCAAATGCAGCTGTACGTATCCCTCTGAGACTTTCACGGGGCTGGTAGACACTTCAGTAAAAGAGTTTTATTAGCATTTAATTTACTTAATTTTGAAGGGATTAGACGAAATGTTAGCATAACGGACAGCCATCCACATTCCACCATCACCAACCTTCTACCAAGAAGATGACCATGTATTTTGAGAATGGCTTTCTATAATTAGCATGTTTTGCAGCTTAGGGTTTCTCTGCCAGGAAAAAAAAAAGACGAATACTTTGAGCTTTTTCAGCTAACTAGCTCCTTAAGAAGGAAGCAGGCATAAGCCAAAACCTCAGTGAATCAGGTCAACCTGTTTCAAGGCAAATCCATGTCTTTCTCATTTCTATCTAAAAAAAATTATTCTTCTCAATTTATTATACAAGTTTATGTTCATTGCCATGCATCATAGGGGTTACGTACAAAATTAGAATGCATCGGGAAAAAAGAAACCTTCAGGTTGTAACTGAGCATTTAAACAGCTTTTCCGATTTCACTGGCATAGTAAGAAAAGCATTAACCCTTGCAATAAAGCCTTTCAGGTGCAATTTTTCAGGAAGCAAATCGGTCAGAGCCCACGTGGGTGATATATCTCACGCACACAAAACAATCTTGATGAAATGCTTTTTTTACTGATTGCTTCCTATGTACCTGGTACTTTATGTACCAATGTATCATGGACACAGTATTTCCAGAGAGTGTTTCCAGCCAGAAAATTAATTGTGAATCATGAAAGGGGTAAAAAAAAATCATTCCTCCAAACAAAGAAAAATTACCTGCTGGTTTCATACAAATCAGAGCTGGCATTGGAAGCACAGGATTCTGGCTTTTCTGGGAGCATCCAGTTAAGCTGGCATCTGACGGCGGCGAGCCCATTGCCAACATCAGCTGCACGCCAACCCCATCACTAGTCAGGCTGGCAGCCCTGAAATAAAACAAAGACCAGATTACTGGCCTTGAAAATATCAAGAGGGAGGAACTGCTGCTTAAGAGGCATTTAAATAATCTTCCTCTGTTTCTTAACGAGATTACCCTTAAAAGCCCCTGAGAAGCCAGGTCCTTCTTCCTGCCCCATGTTTTGTGCTCTCCTGGTTAGAAAGCTTCATTGAGACCTGTTCTTAGCGCACCTCTCCTCCAAGTGTAGAAGTTAGACCCCACCAGCTTGGCTTGTCACTCTTAATAAGGATGTTGTCAGACAACCGAAACCCGTGCCAAGAGGCTGGGGTGTAATACACCTCTCATCCAGCCAACAGGAGGGACTTGGCTGGCTGGTATACTCCAGGGTTGAACACAGGTTCCCTTCATTGACCTAGCATTTTCCTTTTGTGGGAATGCACATCTTACCCAGCAAACCTGTGATGCAAAATGAAGGTTATTTTCCCCATTTCCAGTTGGAAAACATTGGGACGGTAAGAGCCAGGTGGTTTGCTGGGAAGTGCTTTTTTGCACGGAGCGTCACCTCTCTACCTGGGAGCTCCAAGCCTTCTCCCTGTACAGTTGCGAATGGGATCAACTTACACAATGTCTCAATGGCAAGTGCATGAGAGAATCATACATTTTAGTCATATTCAACATCAAGATGGCTGGCACTTCCCACTTTAGGTTACAAATGTCAACTTAAAAGGGCTACTGGTATACCACTCCATGGAAATAGAGAACTCATCTCCCCAAACCATCTTCATCATGCAGGATAGAACTCCCCTTCCAAATCCTGGCAACTCTATTAATTACTTTTAGGATTAACTAAATCCCTATCCTTTTAAATGCCTATCGTTCTACCAAATGATTTCTCAGAAAGAATTTTAAATAACAGGGACTCTAGACCGTTCATGGGAGTAGCCATATCACCTCCAAGTTTCCTAACATGTTCTATAGAATACCACAAAGAATTGCTTTTAGGATGATAACACATAACTATAAACCATGAGAATGGAGTTCAGGTCATTTTCTACACACATAGCCATAGTCTGTAAAATCCGCTAGTGAAAACGCCCCGCTCCGCAAAAAAGGTAGGACATAGATTCTAAAAATATAGAAACATAGATCAAGTCCGCTGTGGGATATTGAATTTCTAAGATTCATGTTAATCCTCAATTGCTCAGAAACATTGTTTGTCTTTAATTATTATAATATTCTCATTCAATTAAAAAAAATTAGGTGCTATAATTCAAACTTTTAATTAAGCGAATTAGCTTTTGACATTTTCTTGGAAAAAGATGTTCCCAGTGTGGCTTTTTCCCTTTACTTGCAATTAAACGTTCCTTAGCACTATTTAAATACTTTGGTAAGAAATATGCAATTTATAGCAATATGCCAACTTTTTTCAGACACTGACGAGGCAGCTATTAACCTCAGGCATCATACATTTTAGGGAGAGGTGGAAACTTGCAATGAATCTGAAAGGATTTTTATAGTGATGGATGCAAACAGCACAGCAGCACCTGTAGCAAAATCATCTTTTGATTCTCGATACAAATGCTGCAGGTCCTCCTAAAACTGCTGTTCCATTTACTGAGGTGTATCTTGCCCTACCTAAGGATGTCTTTACTTTGCTTTCATGTCTCGACCATACATTTCTGCTGCCACATCCTGTTGTTTGTTACTTCAAGTTGTCAGAGGAAAAAGTTAACTCTGTCATGGAACAAAGGCTTCTTTATATTTGCCTGAAGTGTAGCTGAAGGAGCCCTGCGAACTGAGCATTAACTGCAGGAGAAGGATTGCTTTGGCCGCATGTGTTATAAGTCACGTGATATCACACTGCCCCTCATAATTGGTAGGGGACAAACAAAACCGGCCATCAACCTGTGGAGAGATCATTAGCAATATATTCTCACTGCCTCTGTCATTCGAGTGTTGGTTTTTATGTTGGAGCTAATGAGTTTCATTCTTGGAGCTCAACAAAGGTAAGTCTTCGTATTTTCGCAAAAAAAAAAAAAAAAAAAAAAACCCATCATAATAATAATACTTTATTTCTCTTGTGGTAAGTAACCACTCTGACATTTCTCTAATTAAGAAGTTAGACTCCTAGAACATGTTCTGTTTGTCGCCTGGGTACAAAAGCTTCAACAGAATGAGGACGGTTAGTGAGGTGTGGTCTTGAAATAAGCACTTTTGCCTCTTGCACAAGCTTTTCATTGAAACGCCCCTTCCATTTGGGTTACTTGATTCAGTTCAGGAGCACGGAGAACTGATCTGTTATGACTCATAAAATATTTGCTCCTTCAAAAAGAATGAAGGAAATAAAACACAAGCGACGGTGTAGATGTGTATTTGTGCCTATTTGAAATCAAGCTCTTTGATATGCAATACCGATCTTATCACCAGGGGAAAGAAAAAACATTTTAAAGCACTCTTTTTTTAAAAAAAAGGTCCCACTTCATTTCATAAAACGTAAAAAACTCTAGAAGTCTATCTAGTTATTGATCTTTGAAGTCACCTGCTCAGTCAAACATTCTTAGCTGTATATCTCTGGTTTCAAATGTTTGCTTTTGTAATAAAACAATTCTAACCTTATGAGACTGTCAACTCTACAGAATCAGATCAGCTAACTAAAAGCTTTTGCTTTAGCTTTTCAACAATGCAGTAGGAAAAAAAAAATGAAAAGGAAGACGAGGACAAGAACCACATGGTATTCAAACGACTCGAATGCATATGGCGAAAGAAAATTAGACTACTGAAGCTATTGAATAAATGGTCTGTGATCTTATCAATTTTCATAAATTAAGCAGGTTGAAACTGGTCAGTGTTTAGCTAGTAAATCTGAGTGACAAAAAAAGAGACTGATGAAAAGTAAAAACCATCAACTAGATTTTATCTGTGGGCAGATTTACCAACCTGTGGGTTAGCAATGCTATCTGATCTCTCGCCCACCAATGGGCCCTTGTATTGTTCTGAAATCCCAGCCACCTGGGACTACTAGGAAACCTCTTGTCTGTCCCCACTGGGCCACACTGGTTATTTACACCAACTGAAAACCATCTCCTCTGGCCAATCACTGCAGTGAAAAGAACGAAGAGAAATTACTTCTCCCGATTCAACACCATAGGCATGATTCCCCACGTCTTGCTGTATGACACTTCTCTTTTAAAAACGTGTCAATTCTTGCACACTTCGTGTCAGGCACTTTGCCAAAGACATATGTTTGTATTATCTCATTTAATCCTCACAACAACACTATAAGAAAGAAACTACTGTAATTTTTCTTTTAGAGGCGAAGACAGTAATTTCAAATAGAGTAAAATCACACAAATAGTGGATGGGAGAGGGAGGATTAGAACCCATTTGTCTTATTCCAAAGCACTTTTGAAGAGGACATCTATAACTTTGGCCCATTCACAATTTCTTGGCCCATTCTTCTGGTACCTCCCACTTTCCTTTTGGAAACGATATCTTCCTCCTTCCGTGTGGTAGAACCCATGGTCTCAGAGGTGGCTCATGGCCCAGGCTGGGCTAGCCGGATTCTCCTGGGCATTTGTATGCAGAGCACAGACCTTGGGGCAAGAAGGGAACTGGAGGTTAATCACCAGGTGACTGAACGAAGATAGTCAAAGAGCCCCTACAGGGAGATCAATGAATTGCTCTGGTGGTCATCTTCTCGTGACCTGGCTGTTCACCTCTTTGTTTGATTCCAGGAGCCACTCAGGATCTTTCCATTAAACCCCCTTTCTTGTGTTATTCAGCATTGGTTCTGGTACTTGTGAGCAAAGGGTACCTCCCAGAGGCTCTGTCATAAGGATGTTCATAGCACATGTACTAGGTACTTAGTACCCAGGAATAAGGAAGACATGTTCCAGCTCCTCAAGGAATTCAGAATCTAGATGGAGAGACACACTTGGGTCTAGTCCAAGCTCTCTCAGCGGTATGAAAATATATTATCCGAGCATACTTGAATCAACAGCTACTTCTGCTTAGCAAACTTCAGAGAGAGTTCATAGAGAAAAACTGGTGGTTAATAGAATGTAATAACTATGTTCTCCTTAGTACATGAGATCCCCTGGCTGAAATGTCATACCTCTTTGTTGGGAGCAGCAATAGAACTTGTTCATTGACTTATTTTTATATATATATTTTTAATTTTCATATAGTGACCAACCCTTTTATTCTCTTGGATCTAGTACTATATGAACAGGGAATGTTAAAAATAAATAAATAGCAATAAACAAATAAACCTACCTTCTGGTCTCAAAGAGAGACACACGTGTATCAAATACTTCCAGTGATGTTTTGGGTACCTGGTAGGCTGAGAAGCCATTGTAGAAGGAGAAAAGAGGGCAGATTTTACAAGACAGGCCTGAGTTCACGGGCTGCTCTGACATTAGCTCTGAGTATTTAGACAAGCAACCTAAAAATCTCTGAGTCTTGAATTCTTCATTTGTAAAATAAAAATCACGACCCTTGCCCTGTATACTTGTTGAAAGATTCAATGAGAACACCTGCGTCTGTAGGTTAGATGTCTGATAGGTCTCACTGGGCTGAAATCAAGGTGTTGGCAGGACTGGTGTTGGCATTCCTTTCTGGAAGGTCTAGGGGAGAATTTGTTTTCTTGCCTTCTGGTGTGTAGCAACTTCCCACATCCTTGGTTCAAGACCCCCTTCCATCTTCAAGCCAGCATGGCTGGTCAAATCCTCACAGTGTATTACGCTGACTCTCTCCATTTCTTCTTAGTGCCTCCTCCACTTTGAAGGACGCTTGTGATTGTGGTGGGCCCGCCTGGACAATCCAGGATAATCTAGGATAACCTCTCCATCTCCAGGTCAGCTGATTAGCAACCTTAATTCCATCTGCAATCTTAATTCCCCATTGCTGTGTAACCCCAAATATTCACACATTCCGTAGAGTATAACATAAACATCTTTTAGGAGCTGTTATTCTGTCTACCACAGTAATGAAATGTATAAACCACAAGCAAGCCAGTACATATTCTAAGAATTATGTTTACCATTACCAGATTATTTATTTAAGAGTTATCAATATTTAGGAAGTCTGCTTATTTTACCCATGCATGTGTGCTCACTCATACAAGTTTTGGACACAGTACTCTAAATAAATTTTGCATTATAGAAAGATACTAGCACCAATTTTCTATCACATGACTTAACTGACAGTATGTTTCTGTTTTGAAAGTCTATTCTTTCTGTGTGCACGAATTAAAGTTAGTATCATACAACTTGTCTTTTGCTTTGTTGGTTTGTTCATCACTTTGGTCTAATCCACTTTCCTGCCTTTAGGAAATCTAGCAGAACTGCAATTATCATATTTCACCATTCCCTAAAATACACTTTGAAATCAATGAAGTGCCTAATAAGTAGCTGAAACAAAAATATTTCCTTCAGGGCTTCCCTGGTGGCGCAGTGGTTGCGCGTCCGCCTGCCGATGCAGGGGAACCGGGTTCGCGCCCTGGTCTGGGAGGATCCCGCATGCCGCGGAGCGGCCGGGCCCGTGAGCCGTGGCTGCTGAGCCTGCGCGTCCGGAGCCTGTGCTCCGCAACGGGAGAGGCCACAATAGAGGGAGGCCCGCATACCACAAAAAAAAAAAAAAAAAAAAAAAAAAAAAAATATTTCCTTCAAATGAGCTTGACAGTTTGCCCGTGTACTGATAAGAAGTGCTAAGGAAATTAATTAACATAATATTTTCTTGATTAACTCCCAAATTGTAGGTTGCAATATAAAACACAGTCAGTTGCATGTGGTCCTCAGAACACTTTGCAGAATGGGCAAATAATCAGTGAGAGGGATGTATAAGGGGAAGATTTGGGATTAACATATATGCACTACTGAATATAAAACAGACAAACAAGGACCTACTCTATAGCACAGGGAACTTTACTCAATATCTTGTAATAACCTATAAGGGAAAAGATTCTGAAAAAGAGTCTGAAACTGAATCACTTTGCTGTACACCTGAAACTAACACGACATTATAAACCAACTACATGTCAATGAAAAAAAAAATTGTCACAAAGGTTCAACTTTGCCTTTCTAAGTCAAATAAGAAAGAAGATTAACCTTTGGCTTAAAATTCTTTCCCTTTATAAGGCAAAACACTATTACCTGTTTAGCAGCTTTTTGCTAATCAATAACACATAGGGCCATGGCATTATTTTAATATCACTCTTTAAAACTGAAGCAGTGAATACTTCTTATCGGATGATGTAATGTCTTAAAATACCAGTAAGTCCCCTACATATGCACCTTCAAGTTGTGAACTTTCAAAGATGTGAACATGCCTTCACATGTCCAGTCACGTAAGTTAGGGTCTGGGGTACATTGTCACATGCATGCATCCTCTACAAGTGGTTGTGCTTTTGTGTACTTTACTGTACAGTACAGTATAGAGTACAGTAGTAAAGTATCTTTATTTAAAGCCTAGGGTGTCCAGAAGCAAGTGTAAAAGCAGCGGTATATTAGCCGATCGTGTTAGTTGGGTACCTAGGCTAACTTTGTTGGACTTACAAGCAAATTGGACTTAAAAACGCACTCTTGGAGTGGAACTTGTTCATATGTAGGGGACTTATTGTATTGGTAATAACATTTCTAAATGGCCAAAAATTCAGCTGAAGTGTTTAAGTAAAAAATTAATATTAAATAAGTAATTATTTATACAATTAAATTTTTATCGACATAGGATGTTAAAACTGGACATATGATTTAATATCATACAGTGTTGCAACTTTTTCTTTTGCCTCCTTAATTCTCTGAAAAAATTAACTTAGAATAAATATGACTAGTGCTATAAATATTCAATTAAAAGAGACACACCTGTCTTTTATTTTTTTAATTATACTTCAGAAATTGTAATATTAGTTACAATTAGTAACAGAAAAATAGTTAGTAACAGAAAAATAAAGCTGCTCCCCCCAAATTATATCAAGTCCATGATTAATTTGTCCTGGAAATAAAAATTACTTCTCCATATTTATAGGAAAAGTATAATACTAAACTTCAGTAAAAAACTGTGATCAAGTTCCTAGTCCCACAGCAATGCTATATGTGGTATGAAAACATCTATGGATGAACAAAAATGAAAGCTATGGTAATACATTCATCTCAATGTCTGTCTCAGTGTTTATCTCAAGCATTTTTTCATTATCACCCCCCATCTAAGGAAACTTTTTAGATCCCTTTTTTCCCTAACTGCCCCCCACCATGAAATTGTAATGCAGCAGGTACACTGTATATGTTTATGTACTATATGTATACCTGTGCTTTATACATAAAAAGAGTAAGATATTTTTGCTCTCCTCCCCCAACCCAGAACTGACACTGTCTTGTGGAGAAAGCACGCTTAGGTGATGCCTACCTACATTCACTTGTTAATTTACCCCACAAATGAGTATTGGATGCTTCCCATGTGCCAGGCACTCAAGAGTAAACAAACCCCATTCTCATTTTAGTAAAACAGACAGATTAAGCACATCAACATATAATGAATCCCAATGTTGATTTTAAGAAGAAAATGTCAGGAGCAATAAAATGTTTCTGTGGGCAATCTCTTTTAAACAACAAGGTCCTACTGTATAGCTCAGGGAACTATATTCAATATCCTGGGATAAACCATAAAGGAAAAGGATGTATATGTATGTATAACTGAACCACTTTGCTGTACAGCAGAAATTAAGACAACATTGTAAATAAACCATACTTCAATAAAATAAAATTTAAAAAAAAAAGTTGATCGCCTGCCGCACTCCCTTGCTGTTATGTCTAAGGAAATCATGGATTCTTGAAAGTAGCAGGAGGCTGACACTAAGAGGGGTTTTTCAGAGCTCTGGATTTGTGAGGGTCCCGACCCCCTGTACGAGGCTGGCTCTGTCACAGAGGGAGGGTCTTTGTCCAGCCCGTTCTGGAAGGCACAGAACTTGGAGGAACAAGAATTCCTGAAACAGGACGGTAAATAAGGTTGAACTCTATGAAGCCGGCCAGATTCCTCTTTCTTTCTTAACAATGTTGAAGACAGAACAATGAAATCTATAATCTATCATTAATTTTTAAAATATTTGAGAACTATCATGTAGACAGACTCTGATATAAAAAGAAAAAATGACCATATTTTAGAGTGAACGACCTCTGGAATTTTGCAGTTTTTTTTTTAAAGTATAACACATGAAAATGTCCACTCCCTTGATAAAATTTAGAAGCTAGAAGTAGAAAAAAATGAATGATGACCTCAGGTCCTATTCCACTAATAGAAGCAAATTTAATATTCAGTTTGAAGCCAGGGAGAACGCACATCATCAGGAAGCAGAAAGCAGGAGGCAGAGAGAAGGGAGAGGACCCAGGAGTCAGTGCGGGGAAAGGGACATGGCCGGAGGGGCTCAGGCATGAGGCTGGTGGGACACCGCTGGTCACCGAGCATCATGGCCACTGCCAGCTGTGGTCAGAGCAACTGCGGTGCCCTAAACAGCAATGATTCAACGTTCGTGGCAGTGCATTTTACACCATCCCCGCGTGATCATCTTCGCAGAGTAATGCCACTGTTGGCGCTGTCCCTCACTGGTGTTCCTGGGAATAGGTGACCTACAAAACTGATGCTCCTACCACAGTGTGAGATTGATCATTTTCAGCAACTGCAACAACAAGACACTCCATCGGGGACTGGTGTGTGCAGGGAGCAAAACTCCCATATTATGGGTCTATTTCTCTCGTTTATGATATTTTGGGAGGTAGCAAGACTTTCATTCATGCTTTCTCATGCTATGCTCCCCAGCCCTTGGACTACGTCCCAGAAGAATGGCGTTGGCGGAGCCCCTATCTCACTAGGAATCTGTAGACTTCTCAGAGACCTCTGTTTGTCTCAGCAGAGTTTTCCTGAGTCTCCATGAGATGATTCACAGACTATTTTTCTCTCACTACATCCATTTTTTCCTCTCCAGTATGTTTCCTGTTTTACTATTGATACATTCCTACATGAGGTACATGCCAGTCCATTATTCCTATTTAAAATATGTCTATTATATTCCAGGCACCATATTAATTAGCCTCTAGTGCAATATGGTGGACAAGCTAGTCATCTCCCTGCCTCCTGCCTGGACTGTATGGACAGGTGTATCAGTCAGAGCTCTCCAAAGAACCTGAACCACTAGGGCGGGGATAGACAGGTAGGTGGATGGAAAGATAGATAGATACATAGATATATAGATAGAGGTTGATTTTAAGGAGCTGGATCATGTGATTTTGGGGGCCAGGCAGTCCATAACCTGCAGGGCAGGCAGCAGGCTGGAGATGCAGGGAAGAGTTGATGTTGCAGTTTCAGTCTGAAGACATCCTAGAGGCAGAATTCCCTCTTCCTTGTGGGATCTCAATCTTTCCTCTTAAAGCCTTCAACTGATTGGATGAGGCCCATCCACATCACGGAGGAAAACCTGCTTTACTCAAAATCTACTGATTTAAATGTTAATTTTGCCTAAAATATACCTTCACAGTAATATTTAGACTACTATTTGGCCTGGCCAACTTGACACACAAAATTAACCTTCCCAAGTGGCAAGTGGCATTTTTCATCTAACGTGAAGGATGTCCAAACTCAGTACTATCCAAACACAAAGGAGAAACCCAATCTCAGACTCCAGGGGTCACAGGAGGTTTCCCTGAAGTGTGACATCTGATCCAGGGGTCAAGTTTAGATGTAAAAAATAACATGTACTAAAGTCACATGGAACATGTGAAGACCTCAGAGTTATCTGATGTACTGGGAACAGTGTGAGTCTTGACTCCAGGAGCTAAAGAGAGAGAGTTCATAAAAGGTTCTGTTGACCAAGCCAAGGAGTTGGGTATTTTTCCTAAAGGCAAGGGGGAGTCACTGAGGGATTACAAGAAGCGACATGAGGAGAATTAGATTATACATAGTGACTCTCATTGTATTGTGGAGAATTCGATTTGGGGTAGCAAACAACGAGTTAAGTTGGGATAAATAGCATGAGTTGCTATGGTGACCTGTGTGTGAGTATTCCTTATGACAGAGGTCAGACAACATTTTCTACAAAGGGCCAGATAGTAAATATTTTAAGCTCTGTGGACCATATATTCTTTGTCATCAAAATTCAACTCGGCAGTTATAGCAGAGAACAGACAGGCAACACACAACAAATGGGCATGCCTGTGTTCCAATAAAACTTTATTCACAGATAAAGAATATGTGGCACATATATACAATGGAATATTACTCAGCTATAGAAAGAAATGAAATTGAGTTATTTGTAGTGAGATGGATAGACCTAGAGACTGTCATACAGAGTCAGAAAGAGAAAAACAAATACTGTATGCTAACACATATGTATGGAATCTAAAACAAACAAACAAAAACATGGTTCTGAAGAACCTAGAGGCAGGACAGGAATAAAGATGCAGACATAGAGAATGGACTTGAGGACACGGGGAGGGGGAAGGGTAAGCTGAGATGAAGTGAGAGAGTGGCATGGACATACATACACTCCCAAATGTAAAATAGATAGCTAGTGGGAAGCAGCCGCATAGCACAGGGAGATCAGCTCGGTGCTTTGTGACCACCTAGAGGGGTGGGAAGAAACTAACACACCATTGTAAAGCAATTAATACTCCATAAAGATGTTAAAAAAAAAAAAAACTTTATTCACAGAAACAGACGGTGGGCCAGATTTGATCTGCAGGTCACAAGTGGCTGGAGGATGGAAAGCCAGGGACTGGTTCAAAATTATTTAGGAGAGGCAATCAACAAGAAGTGACCAATAATGTGTGAGGGGGAGAGGAGAGGAAGCATCAAGAATGATACATTTAGGAATGCATCCAAGTCAAGATGCTCAGTTAACTCTTGAACGTAAAAGCCTAGAACTCAGAAAAAAGTCTGGACTGAAGGTTAGAGTAGGGAGTTTTTGCGTATAGATGCTCATTGAAGTAAACAAATTAGGAGGAAAGGGTAGCTGGAGAATGAATGAAACCTCAGAAAAGATATCAGGCAACTCCTAGCATTCAAGAGAGGTACAATGGAAGAGGAATGAACAAAGGTGCCTGAAAAGGAATGCCCAGAGAGGGAAGAAGAACAGAATCTTGGTGTCCAAGGGACAGAGGAAGAGAGGTGTGCTTTGAGAGAGAGGAGAAAGAGCAATAATAAATGCTGCTGTGAACAGAATCAAGTCCAAAAAACAAGAGTGGGTTTAGTAAGAAGGAAATGTTTGACGAGTGTGATCCAATGGGTTTCCCAGTGAAACAGTGAAGGAGGACTCCACCTTTAACCCCTTTGCTGATATCTTAACTACAGTGTCTTCAGCAGCTCTACCAACACGCAGTTGGTATGGTTTTGTGACTGATTATCACATTCTGTAAGTCTTTTTTTTGTCCACTTAAAAATTTTATTAATATAGCTTTTTTATAATTGAAGTACAGTTAATTTGCAATGTTGTGTTAGTTTCAGGTGTACAGCAAAATGATTCAGTTATACATACATGTATATCTATTCTTTTTCAGATTCTTTTCCCTTATAGGTTATTACAAAACATTGAGTATAGCTCTCTGTGCTATACAGTAGGTCCTTGTTGGTTATCTGTTTTACATGTAGTAGAGTATATCTGTTAATCCCAGACTCCTAATTTATCCCACCGTAAGTCTTATTGCCTTTTGTTCTTTTGCTTCCAGTTCATGCAAATTCTTAATTGTGCAAATTTGAAGAAACAGTGTGGGAAAACCTTAACCAGATACAACGTTTCTCCAAGCATTATTTTTAGAATCTCCCATTAAGGCTCTGCTCTTACGATGCCAAATTGCCCAATGAAAACTGGAAGGAAAAAAAATCTTACTGAGTTTTTCAGTTATTTTAATACTTGGCATTGTATGTCTTAACTCTCTATGGTGCATGATAGCCCGTGGAAAACAGAAGTTTCGTTGAAAAACTATATACTATTACAATTATCACAATGATTAAGATAGCTTATTATATCTTTAGATTATTATATATTTTAGATGTAGAATATGAGTGTGTGTGTGTGTGTGTGTGTGTGTGTGTGTGTGTGTGCGCGCGCGCGCGCGCACCAGGCTTTGTTAGCGTTAAATAACCCCAAAGAAAAGTTCTTCTGCTTTAATTAATATGTGTAGGATAAAAATCTGATGAGGAAATTTTAAGTGTGTTTCATTAAGGGAAACCTGTCACAATTTTTTTCAGGTGCTATTTTCAGCCTCCTCTGCTTGCTCTGAAGCATCTCGTATAAACAGTATCCTTTCTCTTCACACCTTTCTTGAAGCTTGTGGGAGTGGAGGTGGAAACAGATCTAGGCGGAGAGAGCAGAGATGTGCAAACGTCCTTGCTTTCCTAGCCCTGATTAGAGAATGGGCTTGAGGACACGGGGAGGGGGAAGGGTAAGCTGGGACGAAGTGAGAGAGTAGCATTGACATATATACACTCCTAAATGTAAAATAGACAGCTAGTGAGAAGCAGCTACATAGCACAGGGAGATCAGCTTGGTGCTGTGTGACCACCTAGAGGGGGTGGGATAGGGAGGGTGGGAGGGAGACGCAAGAGGGAGGAGATATGCGGATATATGTATACATATAGCTGATTCACTTTGTTATACAGCAGAAACTAACACAACATTGTAAAGCAGTTATACTCCAATAAATATGTTTTAAAAAAAAAAGTAGCGTTCATTTCACATTGGCCCCAGAAAGACAAGAGCCCATTTTGCCCGCACAACCAACATGACTGACATTAATTGGCTCTTCACCGAGCTTAAGAAAAAGCAAGAAAACTCAAGAGTCAATTTAACTATTGTAGGTAAGGTATATTTTTCCTAAGGTCCAAACAACTTTTGAGGTTTTCAAACTTTGAAGTAATCCTCAAAGCATTTCACTGTATTTTCCCATCAGTTACTTTCAGAAAGAAATATATATTTCCTGTGAAACTAAAAGTAACCTAAGGATTATTGTTTTAAACAGCAGATTTTAAATTATTTATTAAATGGAAGAGTCCAGAAAAGATCATCCTTTGGATGAAATAATATTTAGAATTAGCATGGTTGAATAAACTTTAGACCCTTCTGTCTAGTTTCTCTAGGAAATAAAATGAAGTTCAGCACCGCATTGTACATAATGACTTTTAAGTGCATTTTGCGACTGTAGCTTGGCTATTAATTTAATTTGAAATAAATTACAATAATGGAGTTTCTTCAACCTTATATGTAAGTTAGAAACTTTTTCCATTGGTCTCAAAATGAGAGTTTACAACCATTCTAATAATAAAAAATTTGATAAGAAATTAAGAGCTTGAATTTTATTATGTATAAATCAATGTCTTTATTAGAATTTCTCCACAAAAGGTAGTAGGTAATTACCTTGCAATTCATGTACATAAGGTATCTCAGCGATGAAGGTTAATTGAAGCTCCCTCCTCATCTTTGTAAATGTCTCTAAACTGCTTTGTCTTGGGCAAATTAAAACAAAAGATATTCTTTAATAAATGCTCAGAGAAAATTGATAATGGAGCAATACTAACCTCATGAATGATGTTCCCTGATATATTTAAAGTTTCATTTAAACTTTTATTTTCCAGACTTGTTTTATATCAAGCATAATGCATGCAGACAGAGCAAATAAATTTATGGGTCATATTTTATTTTCTTAATATAAAAATCCAAGAGAGAAATAAAAATTACTAAGTATCTTTCTAACAGTTTGATTTTACCAGGTGCCATTTATTTCCCTTTTTTCTTTTGATTTTATTTGAAACTTGTGCAAATAATCAGCATACACTAATATGTATAAAATAGGTAACTAATAAGAACCTGCTGCGTAAAAAATAAATAAAATTAAATTAAAAAACAATGACTTTTTCTAATGTGTTAACAGTTTTATCATATTTTCCTGACTTTTGTTATTTCGTAGTGGAAACTTACTTAATTTGTTATTTTCTTGTATTTTGTGAACTTTTTAAAAGTAACCCGAGTAAAAATGTATAGTGATTTGTCTTTTTATTTAGAAAAGAAAAAAAATTAGTTGCACATACATTATTTGTTAACATGTCATTAGGGGATGCATATATTGTCAGGAACGAATGTGGTATTATCTGTCTCTCGGGAGCAGGAAGGAGAATTCATCTAATATTATGCCTTTGGAATCTTTTTGTAATAATATATCTCTCCCTTGCTTATTATAAAGGCTGCTAGATAATGATTCTAGGGGAATAAAGCAATTATAAAAAGAAAATCACAAAGAAATAATTACAAGTTTTCACCTATTACATAAGATTAATTTAAAACTGAACATCAGTGGAAATAGAAATATAGGAAATGTCTTTAAAGATTCCAACTCAAATTTCAAAGAATTGACAGAAATAACCAATCCAGGGAAGTAGCTGGGTGTGGAGGAGTGGCAGGGAATCTTTGCCTAGATTGTCACATGAATGGCTAAAATAAAACAAAGTCCTCCAAATAGCTGTAGATTAATATTATTAATAAAGTTACTTTTTCCCTCTTTCTCTCCTCTGATACCCAGTCTTATTTCAAGTCCTGATGAGGTAAAAAAAAAAAAAAAAATGCCTAAATTTAACATGAGAATAAAAAGAAATAAGTTCTTATTAACCAAAAGAAACCCAGCCGTCAGTAGGACACTGCAGTTCAGATAGAGACATTTCACTCGTGATTTACATGCGTTAAATTTGAAGAGCATATATTTTCAGGCACCTTTGTTGTCAAGGTTTATTTATGAAGATGTGGCCTGCTTCTCAATGGAACTTCAAGCACTTTTTTTTTTTTTTTAACTTAATCCACCAGGGCCAGGAAGTGGAATCTTGATTGGAAAGTTCTGTCAAAGCTCGTTTGAGTGATAGTTGCACTTTTCATCAACATAATCCATAATCCCCTTTTCCATTTTCTGCCATAATTCATTGTCACAGACACACACACACCCTCTCCTGGGCTCAGGGAAGGAGCCCATCTCACAGAGAAAAGATGCTTCTGCGTCCAATTCTGGAGCCATTTGCAAGCTCCTGCCGCTGATACATAGGCTGATGTTCACAAATGATCTAGTCAGAGCCTTCCTAAGAAGCACCTGCACGCTGTAATTCACCACCGAATTTACAGCTTGTCAGGAAAGCCATGCCCTTACCGTACTGTGTCAACCATGGCCTGAAACCTTTTACTCAAAACCTTCTAGCTGTTTCTCACACCACCCAAGGAAGTTTGACATCTCTAAAAATCCAAAATGAATTTGTGTCATAGAGAGAAAAAAAAAGACAGGAAGGCTTCCTGATTCAATGAAGACGAGACCCATCGAGCTTCAATACCAAGTCCATTCTCTTATTCCGAACGCTAAGCTTGATAAAATCTTGATCACAGGTTCGTCTCTTTTCTTATTTTACGTATTTTATTTTACTTTTACCCTTTAATAGTGAAAGGGGAGTTAAACAGAACTACATTGGGTCGCAAGTCAGAATTCTATTGAATGTGATGAGCTGGAATTACCGATAATGACAGAACAAGTGGTTGTGTGCACATGTGTGTGTGCGTGTGTGTGTGTACCAGAGTGAGGACAGACATACCTCGATATATGCTTATTTCGGGGGAATTGAAAAGGGGAAAAATGTTTGCTGTCCCTCCCAAAAGCAATGTTACCTACATGAGAGTTGCTGGCTTTATACCCTTAGGCTTTCTAACAGGAAGTTCTGCCATATTGTATTTCGCTAAGTGTCCCATCAAGTGAGAGACTGGGACAGGACAAAAGGTGAGCAAGTGCCAGCATCACAATCCCAATTAGCAGAGTGGGCGATGCAGCCAGGGACCCAGGGGTTGATGGCTGCTTGTGGGCAACTGAGGATCCAGGAGCAGCAGAGAGAGAGTTCTGAATGGAATACAGAGGAGGAGACCTGGGGCCTCAGGGCCAAGGCCCTCACCTGAGCCTCCTGTGAGAAAGCAGCTCCTGGGATGTCCTCACCTGGAGTTGGGAAAAACAGAGCTGCCAGGCAGCAGGACTTTGGCTGACTTAAAGGGATAAGCTCCATCCTCAAAGTGACCTCTCCCTCAGCACAGGGCTCCTCCAAGGCAACCAACATGCAAGAGAGTGTCCCAAAGGAGGGTGAAGGCTGAGCCAGCTCCCATGGATTTGCAGCTATTATTCCCCGGAGTCCAGGCAGCCTAAGCTCTCTCATCCAGTCCTCGGAGGGCAGCCCAGTCACAAAAGCCCGCTGCTCATGCATTAGAGCTTCAGAGCTGATGGATTAGTGGACACCTCGCTGGAGCATCTCGGAGGAAGGAAGCAGCAGAAACTCCCCCCGGAGTCACCGATTTTAGGAGGAAGTGGCTCTAAGACTCCTGATCTGGACTTGAGGGCTTTGATTTCAGGAGCTGTCCACCGCCAAGAAAAAAGACACTTTAAGCCTTAAAAAGACAGAAATGTGTAATTAAGAGGCTGGGTGTCTGGGTTGTCACCTTGATGGCTAAGATGTCGATTTTTTTAAAAAATAAATTTATTTATTTATTTTTGGCTGCATTGGGTCCTCGTTGCTGCACGCGGGCCTCTCATCGTGGTGACTTCTCCTGTTGCAGAGCATGGGTTCTCGGCACGCGGGCTTCAGTAGCTGTGGCACACGGGCTCAGTAGTTGTGGCTCGCGGGCTCCAGAGCGCAGGCTCAGTAATTGTGGCGCACGGGCTGAGTTGCCCCGCGGCATGCGGGATCCTCCCGGACCAGGGATCGAACCCGTGTCCCCTGCTTTGGCAGGCGGACTCTCAACCACTGCGCCACCAGGGAAGCCCCTAAGATGTCGATTTGACTCATTGCCGAAAGGATGCTCTGGACAGAGCCTTTCCACCAGAATTCTTGTTTTTCTTTTTTCTTATTCCACATACTAGGGAAAAGCTTTCATTCCATGTGAAGTTAGGAATTCTAAATTATTGTGTGGCATCAATTTGAAGTTTTCTTCCTGGGTTCGTGTAAATCTGTTTATAAATACATTCAAAAAGTAGTTTTACCACAGAGCAAATGACTCAACACAGGTTCTCACTAAATATATTAGTACAAACAGCATGGCTAATGCTCAAAAAATGCAATACTTCGTAGTTGTGGTTATAAAACCTAAATACAATTTAAGAGCTACCTGTGAATACATCTTTCTCATTTCTTTGAAAAAAGGTGCCATTCTAAATAATAGTTGTGAAGGAGAGAATATACCATCATAATTAAATATAGTTAAATATTAGGCAATGGGGGATAAACAATAGGTAGATGAGGCCAGTTTAGTAGCAAAAACCACATATTCTAAAGCCAGACAGGCTGGGTCCCATCCCAGAGCACCAGTTACCACTGTGCAACCTTGAACAGGTGACTTAACCTCTCTGTACCTCAGATTCCTTATCTATGAAACCATAAAAGCAGAAGACTCACAGCTTCGTTGCGCAAATTCAATAATGGAATGTATGTTCCAACACTTAGAACAGTTCCCTAGATGAACTGGGAGATTGGGGTTGATACATATATACTAATATGTATAAAATAGATAACTAACGAGAACCTGCCGTATAGCACAGGGAACTCCACTTCGCTGTACAATAGGAACTAACACAACATTGTAAAACAGCTATTCCCCAATTTAAAATATTTTTTAAAAAGAACAGTTCCCTAAATCAACATTAAGTAAATCAGTTTGGTCCATGGACATCTTTCAGGGAATCCTTGCAGGGGACCCAGGAGGTCAAAATCGTTCATAATGATTTGAAGATATTTCCCTTTTCCACTGTCCTGACAATTGCACCGAGGAACCAAAAACAAGGGTGGGTTAAACGGCTGTCACCTTAGCCTGACTCACGCCACTGGGACCCAATGGTACTAGCAGACATGTTATTCTTCACCACCATGCCCTCACAATAAAAGAAAATGACCCGTTTCGTCTCTGGTGTTCTTGATGGAGCAGTACGAACTATTAACTTTATAAATCTCAACCTTTGATTACCTGTCTTTTTTGATATTCTGTGCTGCAAAATGGAAAGCACTTCTGTGGCAGACCGAAGTACAGTGGTTGTCTCAAGGAAAAGTGCTCGACTAGTCAGTACTTTTTTCAGGGAAGACAATTTTACTTTAAAAATGGGTAAAGGAGTCACTCAAAGTGCAAGATAGACCAATAGGTGTTGATGCAATGCCTCAGGAAGTTCATTTATGCAGTTTCAGAGTCCACGTGATAAGTAACGTGTACGTGATGACCAGCTGTTGAGCTTGGTGTGGCGCCCACGTAGATCGATCATAGTTCCCTGCTCCTACCACACATCTGGGTGAGGCTGGATCTTCTTCATATTCTTCAACCAAGACAACATACGGTAAAACCAATGAAAGAGAAGCAGCTACGAGAATTCAGCAGTTCTTTTCTGAATCTCGGCATTAAAGAGAGTTGCAGATATGTCAAAAATGTCGTTCTTCTTACCATTTTTTTTACGTTAGAAAATAGTTATTTTTTCTTAAAATTGTGTCATTATACCCTAAAAATCTCAAATTACTTGAATCACAGGGAAAGTGAAAACACTGACCATGTGAACGTGGATAATGTGGAAGGACGCGGTAACAAATCATGCCAAACCCCCAACAAGTTTTTCACTGGTCATGAATTTTTGCTATTATCACTAACAAAGGGGCATCAATCTCTTAGTTTCATTTATTAATGAATTTTCTTTTTATGTTTCTGATCTCTAAGCACAGCAAAAGTCCCTCGGGAATGAACTGAAATGACCTGATTTTCTGGTTTCTGAGTCTCGGTGTAAGAAGGTTTGGCGGGGCGGGGGGGAGGGGGAGGAATGTCCTTGCAATCCTGGTCCCTCATGCAGCTTCATTTCAGACAGCTCTTTTCGCTGCAGGTAGAACGGTTTAAGCCCATCCCCCTGTTATGGGCTGAATATTGTTCTTCCCAAAATTCATGTGTTGAAGTCCTTACCCCCAGTACCTCAGAATGGCACTCTTCCAGGGCCTTTAAAGAGGTGATACAGGTAAATGAGGTCATATGGGTGGCCCTAATCCGATATGACTGGTGTCCTTATAAAAGAAGATTAGGACACAGACAGACACACACATAGGAAAGACCTTGTGAAGACACAGGGAGATGATGGCCATCTAAAAGCTCAGAAGAGAGGCCTCAGAAGAAACTGACCCTCCTGACATCCTGATCTCAGACACCTAGCCTCCAGAATTGTGAGAAAATGAATTTCTGCTGTTAAAGGCACCCAGTCTTTAGTCTGGTGTCTGTTATGGCAGCCCCAACAAGCTAATACACCCCCTTGTTTTCTCTTCACAGCTGAGGCCCATCCAGCACCACGTCCTAAGCAGACTTTGGAATGTGGAATTTTCACAATTAGAGATTTATCTAAATGTCTGGTTTAGACGTTTGTTTCCCTGATCTTGGAATTTAATCATAAAAAAATCATCATAAGCATATATAAATTCCAAGTAACCCCCATTCATTTTATGTTACATATAATGTTTCCTATTCAATTTAACCTACATTTTTCAAAGAATTAGAAATGGCTTAAAATCAAAACCATGTCTGTAATCTTGCCAATGGTGAGGAGAGGAGATTAGAAGTCGTGGAGCAGGAGGAGCTGGAAGATGACAGAAGACATGATAAGTAAGGAGAGTTGTAGGAACTGGGCAGAAAATCCGGGCTCTGAGCTGTTGTAAACACAGAGAAGTGTAGACTTCAAAAGAAATCTATCAGATATTATAGAACCCCAGAGATTTCTTTGACCTCAGGGGGATTATAAATTAATAGTGCTGAAATACTGAAACTTAAGTTTTCAGTTCCCAAATTATTAGCACTAAATGAATAACCTTCAATTCAATAGGTTTTAGTACTTTCTTGGAATAAATAAATAAATAAATCCAAGAAGTGTAAACATTTCTTCAACCTGCCACACAGACCTCACCGTCACTCTCTGGCTTCAATCAGAGAATACCTGTCACATTTAAAATACCGTGTGCTACCACAAGACAGCAAAACAAAGGCCATTATGGTATAATATCCTAAACAAACATGCCTTTGCTTGTCCAAACAGGGCAAGTGTTCCTTAACTTCAGTTCTCATCAGATGGTTTCCAAATGGTTTCTCATATGTATGATTAAAAACAAATACTAATTTGATATTGACCTTGACCTCCAAACCTCCCGGCTTTTCCTTCCCTCTCAGATGATGGCAACTCCATCCCTCCAGCTACCTTGGAATCATCCTTGACAACACAATTCCTCTCATACCTGGAGCCAATCCAAAATGAAATTCTGTTGGCTTCACCCTCAAAATATATCCCAGTGCTACCACTGCTGTTTACCTTCATTGCCACCGTCCTTGGGTAACACCATCTCCAATGGGGTCTATTGCAATGGTTCCCCAACAACATGGCTCACTGCTTCCAATCGCAGTCTCCTCGCAATATGTTCTCCATGCAGCAGCAAGAAAGATCCTGTTAAAACATGTCAGATCACGTGACTCCTCTGTTTCAACTCACCCAGTGGTCTCCCATTCCATTCAGAGTGGACTCCAAATTCTCTTTCACGACCTACAAGACTCTACCCAACCTGGTCCCCTGCTACCTGTCCACCACATCTCTTTAATTCTTCCCCCACTCCCCCACTCCACTCCATCAGCCAACATGTTATTCCTGACGTGGTCAGGCTTGCTGCCAGCTCAGCACGTTCTTGTCCTCCTTTGTCTGGAATCACTGTTTTCTCCCAAATATGCGTAACCCATTCCCCTACCTCCTTCAAGTCTCAGCTCAGATGACACTTTCTCAGTGAGCCCCGTACCCCTCCTGTTGAATAACGCAGCCTCACCTCTACCACACGTGCTCGTGACCCTCTCTGTTCTTCCTTTAACAGCACTTAATAAATCCTAACAAACTCTGTAATTTCTAACATACTATATAGAAATAATGTATATTTAGAAATAATCTCTTACCCACTATGTACTTTCCTTGTTATAGTCACCGTCTGTCTTCACCCACTAGGAATGTGAGCTCCACAAAGGTAGGAATTTTTGTCTGCTTTATTTGCCAAGGTACCCCCAGAGTCGAAAAGAGTGCCAGCCACAAAAGGAGCTAAACCAAAACTTGTTGAATCTGTTCAACCTTTCTCTACACCACTCAGGTTCAGGTTTTCAGCACAACAAGAGTTCCTGCAGGGCAGAAATCAAATATTTCATTTGCTTTCTTTCCCTAGTGCTTTCTGAACAATAGGCAACGCCAAACAGCCAAACACATCAACGGAGACTCCAACAGGCATTCAGTTATCCAGATGACTGGTCTGTCTCGAACAAAAGTGACACAAAATATGATTTTTCAGAAAGAATAAGATCCTGGGCAAAAATTTCTTCAATCTCCATTATGTAAGTTCTTTGCCACTTCTCCAAGTATTCAGGATTTTTCGATTTCTATCCGGTTGTATAGAGGCCAACACGTTGTAGCTCAGAGAGCTGTCTCTCCTCCAAGAAGCTCCAAGTAACTCTTAATTCTTGGCAAGACCCTCCCCTTAACCCAATGCCTTTGTACTCAGGGAAATTGCACTCCCTAAGGTATTTTGGAGAAAAGCAGTCTTTTTAAGAGTAGCTATTTTAAGATGCAAATGACTAACAGGGTTAACCCTTTCTTGGACAGATGTATTTTAAAAAGAGAATTAAAAAACCCAGCTAAACGTCTGCTTGTGCAGACAAGGGACAAACTTCTGAGAGTCCTTTCTATTCCTGACCCTATCGGGTATGCAAAAAAATAAGTTTTTCTGGCATAGGATGCATGTCGATAAAATTGCAAATCTCCAAAAACTATGATCAAACTTGGAAGTCTGGATACTTGGAAGTTTACCTACTCTTTGATACCATTGGTAACATGATCACAACAATGAGAAAAGTATCTCGTGTTCATATTTGAGCTTGTTGGGGGGATGTTTATATTTGTTATCAAAACATCGTGAAGTGGATATATTCTTCCAGTCTGATCATTGGTCTACATTTAAGTATCAAAGGGGAGAGAGAATGGGAAGGCAAAGGAAATGTGGAAAAATATGGTGTTTAGTGTGAATTGGGGTGAATCATTACAGTATTCACCTTTAAACTCTAGTGCATTGACATTGCATATACACCTAACCAAACACATTTGTGCACCTGACTCTTTTAAAAGTTTTATAAGCCTTTCTTATTGGCATGATTTTTCTGCATTCTAAACAGCCTTTCAACTTACATGTGCTTTAAAAAGGTCAAATGAAATGCTTAATAGTGCTAAATAATATTTTAACAACATTATATGTGTATTAATTAAATACCTACAGTACAGAAAATGCAAGTAGAGTATTCATTTCTTCAACAACTTTTATTGTTGTTAGTAGTCTAGGTGGCTAATCAGTGTCTTTGGGATTGTTAAAGGTATTTTTCCATTGTTATTGTTAGGATATTGTTGATTTGATTTATTACAATTATTTATTTTTTGTCTGTGATTAAAAACGGCATATTTTCCACCATGCTGTGTGACAAAGGCAACAACAAATCCAAACTTGTATTTGTCTTCACTGGAATTTTGTTGAGGCTGGTAGAGTTCATTTTTTAAAAAGTACTATATAAAAGTGGGGATTTTTACTACACAGAAAGGCAATGCAATATTTTGGTGAAACAGCCTGCTATAGATATACTAACCTAGGTTCACAAGATGGGTTTAGCAATAGATAGGTGATGACAGGAAAAAAGGCTGTGAACTTGAAGATAGATAAATAGAAATTATCTAATTAGAAAAAGAAAGAAAATAGTCTAAGAAAAAAATGAACAGAGCCTCAGTGACACATGCCGTAATAACAAGTGGTCTAACATGCACATAACTGGATCCCAAACAGGCGGGGAAAGAGAATGGGGAAGGAAAATATCTAAAGAATTAAGGCAAAATTTCCCAAAGTTAATGGAAAACATCAATTCATAGTTTTAAGAATCTCTGTGAACTCCAAGCAGAATAAACACAAAGAAAACGACACTGTATGAGTTTGCTAGGGCTGCCATAACAAGATACCACTACTGTGTGGTCAAAACAACAGAGACTGATTTTTCTCACTGTTCTGGAGGCTAGAAGTTCATGATCAAGGGGTCGAAGGTTTGGTTTCTTCTGAGAACCCTCTCCATCATTTGCAGATGGCTGTCTTCTTGCTGTGTCCTCACATGGCCTTCCCTCTGTGAGTGTGCATGCCTGAGATCTCTCTTTATGTGTGTTTCCTCTTCTTATAGGGATACCAGTCAGACTGAATTAGGACCCACACTAAGGGCCTCATTTTCACTTAATCACCTCTTAAAAATGCCCTCTCTCCAAATACAGTCTGTTTCTGATGTACTGGGACTTAGGACTTCAATATAGGAATTTTGGGAGGACACAATTCAGCCCACAACACACACCTAACCCTTTTATAGTCAAACTGCTGAATACCACCAAAGATAAAGAGAAAATGTTGAAAGCACTCAGAGAAAAAAGACACCTAATTTATACAAGAGCACTGGTAGAAATGGCAGCTTAATTTTCAGTTAAAAAAAAAAGAAGCTAAGAATAATGACATCTTCCATTATCACCTCAGAATTCTATATGCTGTAAAAATATCCTTTAAAATGAGGAAAAAATAAACAGTTTCAGATAAACATAATCTGAAAGAAATTATCACCAGCAAACCAGAACTGCTAAAGGAAGTTCTTCAGGTAGAAGGGAGATTTGGACCTACACACAAGAATGACAAGCACCAAAAATGGTAAATATTTGGGTAAATATAACAGCTGAGTGTTAAAAGCAAAAATATTAACACTGTATTGTGGTATTTTTTAATGTATTTGAATGCAAGTATATGACAACAAGGGAACAAAGGTCTAAGGGGTAAATGAAATTCTGTAGTTGTAAGGATTTGACAGTTTTTGTAAAATGTTATAATATTAACACTAAGTTAAGGGTGAATATTATAATTCCCAAAGCAACCTTTAAAAAAGAATGTAAAGAAACACAGCTTAAAAACCAATAAAGGAATTAACAATGAGAGCTAAAAATATTCAATATTCAATTAACCCATAAAAAGAAAGAAAGAAAAAAACCTAGGAAAACCAAAAATAGATGGGAAAATTAGAAAATAAATCACGACATAGACATGAACCCAAATATACCAATAATTACATGAAGTGTAAGTGAACTGAACAGTCCACCTGGGTCAGAAATTCTCAGATGGGGGATGGGGAGGGGGAGGGGGAGGGGTGAGCAAGGACCAACTCTTTGCTGCCTGCAAGAGACACACCTGCATATAAAGACATAGGTTAAAAGTAAAATGATGGGAAAATACACCAAACAAATACCAAGCCTAGAAAGTCTGTGTAAATTAGGAGCTGAGGTCCTTTTTCAACATATATTTTTGAAGTTTTTCCAGTTTTTTGGGGGGGAGGGTGGTAAAAACCTTTCCTTTTCCCATTTTCTTTAATGGTTGCCTATGAAACATGGAGACCGGTAGGGAGGAGGCGTGAGACAACTCGGCTGGGGCATGCTCGATATCTTGATTGGGTATTGGTTAGGAAGATGGAATATGTGTGTAAAAACTCATCAAATCACCCATTTAAGATGTGTGCATTTCACTGTATATAAATTAGTCCTCAGTTTTAAAAAAAGAGAGACTGGAAGACATATCAGCTAATCCCAATGGATAGACTTTATTTAGATGCTGATTTAAAATTTAAAAACCTAACGATTGGGGCTTCCCTGGTGGCGCAGTGGTTGAGAATCCACCTGCCGATGCAGGGAACACAGGTTCACGCCCCGGTCTGGAAAGATCCCACATGCCGCGGAGCGGCTGGGCCCATGAACCATGGCCACTGAGCCTGTGTGTCCAGAGCCTGTGTTCCGCAACGGGAGAGGCCACAACAGTGAGAGGCCCACGTACCGCAAAAAAAAAAAAA
>NC_041226.1:76119440-76190417 GCF_002837175.3 Physeter macrocephalus
GAGGCCACAACAGTGAGAGGCCCACGTACCGCAAAAAAAAAAAAATACCTAACGATTGGCATATCTAAGAAAGATAGAAATGGAGCTCTTAGATATCTGATGACATTAAGAAATTTTGGTTTGCTTTGGCTGAGTAGTGGTATTTTATTTTTGCTTCTGTTTTTTAGGGTCCTTATCTATCAGAGAAACATTTTGAATATGTAATGGTGAAGTGATCTAGTGTCTGGGATTCAATTCTAAATAATTTGAGAGGAGTTAGCTGTGGATAAGAGTATATACGAAACCAGATGGTTCAAGAGGTGATAATTGTTGAAGTTGGAAGACAGCCACACACACTAGGGTTTAGCATACCATTATCTTCTTTTTTACAGTTATCTGTAATAAAAACATTTAAAAAGAACAAACAAACCACGTCTTCTTTATTCATTCATCTGTCGGTGGACATGGAGTTTGCCTCCAGAACCTGGCTATTGCAAATAGTGCTGCTATGAACGTTGGGGTGCATGTGTCTTTTCAAATTATGGTTTTCTCAGGGTATATGCCTAGGAGTGGGATTGCTGGATCATATGGTAGTTCTATTTTTTTGTTTTTTAAGCAGTCTCCTTACTGTTCTCCATAGCGTCTGCACCAATTTACATTCCCATCAACAGTGTAGGAGGGTTCCCTTTTCTCCACACCCTCTCCAGCATTTACTGTTTGTAGACTTCTTGATGATAGTCATTCTGACCGGTATGAGGTGAAACCTCATTGCGGTTTTGACTTGCATTTCTCAAAGATGTGGGATATACACATATATATATATATATATATATATATATACACACACACAGACACACACAATGGAATATTACCCAGCTATAAAAAGTAATGAAATAATGCCATTTGCAGCAACATGGATAGACTTAGAGATTATCATACTAAGTGAAGTAAGTTAGACAGAGAAAGATAAATATCATATGATCTCACTTATATGTGGAATCTAAATGATACAAATGAACTTATCTACAAAACAGAAATAAACTCACAGACATAGAAAACAAACTTGTGGGGGAGGAATAAATTAGGACCTTGGGATTAACAGATACAGTACTATATATAAAATAGGTAGGGGCTTCCCTGGTGGCTCAGTGGTTAAGAATCCGCCTGCCAATGCAGGGGACACGGGTTCGATCCCTGGTCCGGGAAGATCCCACATGCCGCGGAGCAACTAAGCCCATGCGCCACAACTACTGAAGCCCGCCGCGCGCATAGAGCCCGTGCTCTGCAGCAAGAGAAACCACTGGAATGAGAAGCCCATGCACCACAACGAAGACCCAACACAGTCAAAAGTAAATAAATTTTTAAAAAATAAAATCTTTAAAAAATAATAATAATAAAATAGGTAAACAACAAAGGTTTACTGTATAGCACAGGGAACTATATTCAATATCTTATAATAACCTATAATGGAAAAGAACCTGAAAAAGAATGTGTGTATATATATATGTACATATATACGCACACACATATACCTATATATATACTAAATCAATTTGCTGTATACCAGAATCCAACACAACATGGTAAACCAACTATACTTCAATTAAAACGTTCCATTAAAATTAAAAGGACACACAAATACAAAACCTCTGCCTTTGTACCCAGTTTTTTCTGACTAGCAGGTCTTCGCACTCACTGTCCCATTTAAAGTGTGGCAAAATGCTTCTCCTGCTTTAAACTCACACGCAGGTGTCACTTCCTTGTGAATCATTTATTCTCTCTTGTCCCCATTCTTCCTTAAGCATAATCTGTGATCGCTCCCCAGTGGTTTTCATTACTCCGAGTTAATGGGGCCCAGTTGTCCTTCAAACAAGCACTTCCTTCAAAGTGAGGAAACAACAACCCCAAAGAGATTCCTGAGTCCAGATAAAAAGCTGAATGATTTTTTTATGTTAATAAATCTCTACATGCACCATCCAGAAAACTCTTCTTTTAATAAATATCAAGTACCATCTATATGCTTGATTGCACCAATGTTTCAGAACTAATCCACAAGGTTCAAAGTCAGAGTTACCTGGGAGTCAAAACATTTCCATAATGTAAACACACACATTTTGGGACAGATGTACACAAGCACACTCACACACACACACACACACACACACACACACAGTGTTTAATGAATGTTACGAGTGTGGATGATGGGACTCCATCCCTTGTAAGGTCTTCGCATCCTTTCTCTCCCTGAATGTTTGCAACTATTATTGACGACTTTTATAATCAGAAGACAGAAGAAAACTATTTTTTAAAGTCAGATGAATGTTTATCTTTTAATCAGTTGATGATGAGAATAAGGCACCATTCATTAGACTCAAGAAAGGAAAGAGGTTGAAATACAGTTAAAGACGGTTAAACAAATCCAATGTAATGATGGATCTTAGCATGGCTCATGTCGGGACGGCCATCATGATGTTTCTCCTATGTGACTTAGTGTGAAGTTCACAGTGTCAACTATGGAAAATCTCTTGCTAAAAATATTTAATCTAAATGCAATTAAACCTTTAAACCTATATTTCAGTTAATAGGATATACAGTGGATAGAGAAGCAAGGTAAACACCCTCATGAGGAATCAGTCACACAAATCCAGAAGGCCAGATATTCTATGGGAAAGCAATCCAGGACATTTCAATGCCAAGGGGAAAGGAGAAAGACCAGGAGTGGAAGCATCCACATCAAATGGGATATGGAAACCTTGATTGTGAAACTAAAAAAGACATTTTGAGGGTGAATTAGGAAAAGATGGGCACGGACAGGTTGTTAGATGCTGTTAAGGAATTGACGTTAATTTTGTTAGGTTATGGAATTGTGATTATGTAGGTATACGTTCTTGTTTCCCTGGGATGCAACCTGTAATATTTAGGGGTAAATGTCACACTGTCAACCACTTAATACATACAGCAGAAACAATAGGGCAAAAATTAAATGTAGGTTATATATTGTGGTAGGCTGAAAAATGGCTGGTCCCTTGAAATATATATCCACATTCCAATCCCTGAATGTTACCTTACGTGCCAGACAAAGGGAGCCCTTAATGATGTGATTATGTCAAAGGTTTAGACCTGGGGAGATTATCCTGCATTATCCAGGTCAGCCCTAAATGCAATCACATGTATCCTTATGAAAGTCAGGCAAAGGGATATTGACACTCACAGAGGAAAGGACAATGTGAAGAAGGAGAAGAAGAGATTAAACGATGCTGACCTTGAAGACTGGAATGATGTGGCCACAAGCCAAGGAATACTAGCAGTCACCAAAACCTGAAAGAGGCTAGGAACAAACTCTCTCCTGGAGTCTCCTGGCAACACCCAGATTTCAGGCACGTGACACTGACATCAGACTTCTGACCTCCAGAACTATAAGAGAATAAATTTCTGTTGTTTTTAAACCACCATGTTTGTGGTAATTTGTTACAGCAGCCCTAGGAAACTAATATATATATATTTATAGAAGTTTACTATGATTTTATCTCTTTCTGAAGGCTTGAAATTATTCATAAGAAAAAGATTTAGGTCTGTACATGCTTCATTTTTAAAAAAGCAATTGTAGCTGTTTTAGGGAGAAACAATTTTAAAACTCCTTCAAAGAGATGATACTATATACACCAAAATACAGGCATTAATAACAGATCACTGTCTAGATTACTTGTTATTAATGATACAAAAAAATTTTAAATCATCCTTTTCTCCATTCTTTTTTTTTTTTTTTTCAGATCACGGGCCTCTCACCGTTGTGGCCTCTCCGTTTCGGAGCACAGGCTCCGGACGCACAGGCTCAGCGGCCATGGCTCACGGGCCCAGCCGCTCCGCGGCATGCGGGATCTTCCCGGACCGGGGCACGAACACGTATCCCCTGCATCGGCAGGCGGACTCTCAACCACTGCGCCCCCAGGGAAGTCCCATTCTTATTTTTAATGCATCTTTCTTATTTGACAATCATGAAATATGCGTGAGCTGGTGAACCACATATTATGTCATGGAGATAAAATATGAGGAGCTAACCTTTCCAGAGCCAATTACACCCAAGTGATATGAAAAATGGCATTTGTAAGCTATCTGATTTTTTTAATATTGTGGATTCCAAGTCATTCTTAATTTGTAAACTGTGTTTTTTGTGAATTTCCTCTCCTCCAAAAATTATAACATAAGTTATCCAAATTTACTGCCATAATCCGAGTGTATTTTGGCAAAGAAAGGTATTGGCATGAAATGAAAATTGCGGCTCAGGAAAGTATGGAAACCCCTTCAAGTGATCTATCATATTGTGCATGAGCTCCCCCCCCCACATCACAAGATATTTTGGCCTGCAATTTAATAACCTAGCAAGAACAGATGAACTGTTATATCGTAACACACTAAAGGAAGACAGAATAGAATACATCTAATTTATAATGAATTTTCAAATTAATTTCCTTTTTTAATGGCACTGGATTTTGCAATGTCGATATACTGGTAAGAGGTTGGCACAGATGTACAAGGGTGAGCCAGTAGAAATTTAGAAGCAGCTTGAAAAGAAAAATTATACACTCACCCTTTTTTAAGCCAACTGTTTTTTCTAAGAAAGAGGACATATTTTAATCTGTGTATGAAACAGAATTATAGGTAGGGAATTGGGAAAGAAGGGAGCTGGAAGTGGAGTGAAGTTGTGGAACTATTTAAAGACAGTGGATAATCTCAAATGTAACTGAATTTAGAGTGCAAATTCACTCTTACATTTTAACGTAAATGTGTCTGATGGCCTTGTAATTCACAACACATAAACAGAATTACAAATCCACATTTTGCCAGGACAACTAAGTCTTGAGTCGCCGGGAAAAGGCCCCCCTTTCTCCACTTTCCCGTATTTTCACCTTCTCTCCACTTTGCTGTCTATGTTAGGAAGGCTTAGCCCATCTGTCAGGTTGACGTGATGCATTAGGGAACCACTCCTCCCTCCGAGATCACTGTCCCAGACCCTCCGTTTATGATAGGTAGAGAGAGTAGAGAGAAATTCCTGTTTCCTGATACACAGGGTTAACAGTTTGACTGGACTTGTGCCACGAGCTCTGCTTGATTTGTTATGTATGTAGTGACTTAGGGACCACTCACATGCAAATCAAAATACATGCCAAAGCATCGAGTGGACCCGTGCGTGAGGACTGTCAACACTTCCAAACCATCGTGGAACCGCCTCGTACAAGGAGAGGATTACAAATTGGCAGAAGCAAAATCTTCAAGTCAAATTCAATTCTGCTGCCATGTCTGAATATTCTGTAAAAAGAGTCCCAGTCTAATGTAATATGAAAGTCCAAGGCACTAGATCAAGCACGCGATACAATTCTCCTGAGTAACATATAAAAGTTATCATTTGTTTATGAATAGGAGTACTCAGTACTGTGAAGACATAAATTCTCCACTAATTAATATGATGGTGAAGCATGATCATGGTCAAATTTCTAAAATGATATTTTTTTAGAATTTAATAAAATTATTCCAAAGTTTATTTCGAAGGATATATTCTCAAATAATCAGAAAAATTCTGAGGCACAGAGAATAACAGAATTCTAAATAATAATTAAAATGGCACAGTGGCGATACAGAGCAATAGTGATGGGAGAAAATATAGAGTCCAGAAACATCTACGTATGTGGATATAGTAAACAATCAAGAAAGCATTGCAAATGACCTGGAGGAAAATGCTTTTATTTTTACAGTGTTGACAGAGCTCACTAGCGATCTGAAAAATAAACGAATAAATCTGCAATTTTTTACCTCACTTTCTTACACTAAAATAAAATCCAAATGAAATTAACACTTAAAGGTAAAACGTTAACATAACGGAAGAAAAACATCTGAATATTTTTGCAATTTTGGTGAAGTAAAAGTTTTCTACACCCAAGGCAAAGCCTCTAAAGTAAAAGATGCATATTATATAATTTATATAAATAGATCTAAAAATGGAAATTAATTCTGCGTCAAAAAATAAACTTTAAAAAGTGAAGGGGCTTCCCTGGTGGCGCAGTGGTTGAGAATCTGCCTGCTAATGCAGGGGACACGGGTTCGAGTCCTGGTCTGGGAAGATCCCACGTGCCGCGGAGCAGCTAGGCCCGTGGGCCACAACTACTGAGCTTGCGCGTCTGGAGCCTGTGCTCCGCAACAAGAGAGGCGGCAACGCAGCTAGGCCCGTGAGCCACAACTACTGAGCTTGCGCGTCTGGAGCCTGTGCTCCGCAACAAGAGAGGCGGCAACAGTGAGAGGCCCTCACGTCGCGATGAAGAGTGGTCCCTGCTTGCCACAACTAGAGAAAGCCCTCGCACAGAAACGAAGACCCAACACAGCCAAAAATAAATAAATTAATTAATTAACTTAAAAAAAACAAAAGTGAAGGGAGGGACATCCCTGGTGGCACCAGTGGTTAAGAATCCACCTGCAGGGGACACGGGCTCGAGCCCTGGTCCGGGAAGATCCCACATGCCACAAAGCAACTAATCCCATGCACCACAACTACTGAGCCTGCGCTCTAGGGCCCGCGAGCCACAATTACTGAGCCCACGCGCCACAATTACTGAAGCCCATGCGCCTAGAGCCCGTGCTCCGCAACAAGGGAAGCCACCCCAGTGAGAAGCCCGCGCACCACAACGAAGAGCAGCCCCTGCTCGCCGCAACTAGAGAGAGCCCGCGCGCAGCAACGAAGACCCAATGCAGCCAAAAATAAATAAATTAATTAATAAAATTTATTTTTTTAAAAAGGTGAAGGGCGAAACTGAGAAAAATATTTACAACACTTCTGACAACAGCTAATTTTCTTGATATTATGAAACCTTCTTATAACTCAATAGAGAAAGGATGCCTGATCTATTTTTAAGTGGGAAGGGATATAAAGAGTTATGTCACAGAGGACAAAACAGAACTGGCCATTAATCATCTGAAAACCAATCAAACTCACAAATGATTAAATTCAAATAACAATGAGAGATCATTTTTCAACTATCAAATTGGCAGTGGTTAAAAGATTAATAATTCCCAGGGTTGGCAAGAATACGGGAAAACAAGTTCTGTCATATGCTGCTAGTGGGAGTACAAAAATTTGCTAATTTTTCGGAGGGAGAAATTGCAATATCTATTAAATGTCTAACATTTGCATTCTTTAACAGTTTCGCTTCTAAGCGTTCACCCAATTGAAAAACTCACACAAAGTTACAAAAAAAAATACGGACGCTCTTTCCAACATGGTTTCTAATGTTGAAAAAAAAATAGAAACTATTTGAATTTTTATCAATAAAGGATAATTAAATATGCTGACACAGAAGGACATCCAAGATACAGTGCCAAGTATAAAAAGATAGTTACCAAACTAGATAACCTCTATGAAACCATTTTTGTTAAGAAATTGTATGTTTGGATGTTTATGTGTATGCAACATACATATATTCAGATCAGAAATAATACACACCAAACTCTTAACAACAATGGTTTCTGAATCTTAAAACTGTGAAAGATAGTTCTGGACAAACTTGGAACGTGGAAATAGAAAGTATAAACTAGAAGACCGTGCAGGAAGGTGAAAACAACTAGACCAGGACAAAGGCAGCCCCCCAACACAGATAAGAACAGAGACCTGAGTCAGCACCACCCCCCAGCCCTCACCCCCCGTGTGTCCTCGTCCTGACCTTCCCCGAAAGACTGAGCCTTGGGCTGCCAGCACAGGGAGGCACTGGTGGGAAACTGGAGAACAAGAAGAGAGAGGTCAGGCTACTTCCTGCCCACTTCCTTCCTGTTTTGATGCTGTGTCTTACCAAAACTAAAATAAGATAAAATAAGTAACTAATGAGAACAGACTGTAGAGCACAGGGAACGCTACTCGATGCTCTGTGGTGACCTAAGTGGGAAAGAAATCCAAGGAGCAGGGGATGTATGTATACTTGTGGCTGATTCACTTTGCTGTGCAGCAGAAACTAACACAACACTGTAAAGCAACTATACTCCGAGTAAAAAAAAAAAAACAACCTGGATTTAGTAAAGGAGAGATTTTATTCAAAAGCATCACTGCAAGGGGTCAAGGAACTATTGCCATACAGAGAATGTCCTGGTGAGATCTGCAAGCATCTCCAGAGTTAAGCAAAAGGGGGTTTCCCTTTTTTTCTAGAAGGGAGTAAACAAGTCTAGGAAGATCCAGGTGTCAGGGGTGGGGGGCAAGGGGGGCTAATCAGATAGGAGATCAGAGGATGTTCTATGGGGGCCAGCCTGTTCCCAAGAGGAGCCGTCTGTGGGCTCCGGCTGGGGATGGGCAAAGTTCAGGCCCCTGGGGCAGGAGAGAAGCTTAACCAAAGTTTAACTAACACGCATTTTGTTTCCATTGATCCATGGGAATAAGCAGTTCGGCTAATCATTTATGAGGCAGAGAATGGGAGGGTCTGCATCTGGCTTTGTCCTGAGCAGACAAAGAGGCTTCTGAGCCTTATCTAGCCCCATCGGGAAAGGCGGATCCCAGCAGGAAGCCGCTCCCAGAACACAAAGGGTGGAAGGTCTCTTAACTCTTGCTGTTTCCCAGGGTCCCAGGGCCTAGGTAAAGTTCAAGACTGTGGGGCCCTGGCAGCGTCTGCATCTCTGCAACCAGAGCTCTCCGGGGGTCCCCCTGCACGGCCCGCTTCACCGAGCCTTGAGGACGTTTCCTCTGGCTGCCTCCCTGGCCTAGAGATGGGAGGCTTCCCCTGATTGCCGGTGCCTCTGCATCCCTGTAGGCTTCCCGAACCCCGTCTAGAACTGTCCTCCAAGAAGCCCTCATCATTTGTCTGCGTTTAATCACTTGTGCTGCCGTGGCCCTAGCGGTTTGTAACAAGCACTTGCAAAATTGATGCTGCCTTCCATTTCTGGCACGCAGTTTCTTCTGGAGAGGGCAGCCAGTTACAGGAAAAACAAGGTTGAAGTTGAGGTGCCAATAGAGAGAAGAACCTTGTTTCATCTATTCTGGAAAATTCCCTAAGATATCACAGCCGTATCATGGTTAATATATTGTAAACTAGTCTGAGAAATGGAATATTTGCTGCCATATCGGTAAACAAAGGATGTCACTGTCCTCAGCGATTGCAGCCACAGCCTGCGGTGAGCTGGTGAGCCCTGAGGGAACACAGGATGGGAAGACAGGATGCTGGCCCCAGAAAGCTGAGGGGCATATCAAAGGAATGGTTTCAGTGAGCCCAGGCTCTTGCATCTTCCATAGGTAGAAAAGCGCTAAATTCCTTAACTTGGGATATCTGGGTTTTTTTTAACAATAATCTTTGGATGTTCCCAACTACCTGCCCTTTGTTGCAAAACTTCTATATAATCCTAGCTCCCCCCTCACCTCCTCGGAGCAGTTTTCTCAGGGTTACTTGAGATGCTGCCTCTGGGCTTGAAGTCCTAAAAATTCCTGCTGAATAAAACATAACTCTCGATTTTTAAGTTGTGAATAATTTTTCAAGCCCACAGGTCCTGATTAGCTTTCTGCTTAAATACAATACTTAACCATGAGCTGGCTCATCATGATCAAAAAACGTTATGAGACATCTGTAGGAGACACTAATAATTAGAAGCATAAAAATAAATGAGTAAGTAGCGCAATTTAGGGATGATAGGGTTTTGTTGTTGTTTTTCAATGCATCACTCTCCCCAGACCGAAGCCAGGAGGGGGGAAATTGGGAGCCACCTCTGCTGGCTTACCTGGCCTCCACCCTCTCCTTCCTCTCCTGCTGCAAGAGGGAAGAGGCCCTTCTTTCCCATCTTTTGCATCATACCCTCCTCTTGCCCCCAGAAAAGCCTTCCCGGTTCCTCTAGACAGCAAGAGACTCTATCAGTCACAGTCTCCAAGCTCAGTTGTTAATATGGCCAATGTGGAAAGAGGTGAATTTGGAATTCCATTCTCAACATAACAGCCTGTCTTACCAGGCTATTGTTTTCCGAAACGCTTCAGTTTTGAACATCAAGAGCTGAGTGTCTCCTTGGTCTTTCCCTCTGCATCCCTTTGGTAACAAACCTTCACCTCTATCCAAGCAAGAGGATGTCTCAGGTGATGCAGACTCAGACCATACTCATTATGGCAAAGAAAAAGCTCATTACATGATTTTTAAATATTACCGTCATTACGTATCGCAGCAAAGCACAGCATGTAAGTTGAAATGCGCTGGTGGCAGTTATTACAATACGAGGATTCAAGAACACTTCAGCTACATAACAGAGGGCAGTGCCACGCAAGACACACAAAGCTCATCCTCACGTGTGATGCAGGATACCTTTTTTTTTTTAATTGAAGTATAGTTGATTTACAATGCTGTGTTAGTTTCAGGTGTACAGCAAAGTGATTCAGTTATACATATATATATATACACACACACATATATCTATTATTTTTCAGATTCTTTTCCATCATAGGTTATTACAAGATATTGAATATAGCTCCTGTGCTATCCAGATAGGTAAACAACAGGATACCTTTTGTTGTGATCAATTAAGGCAGAAGAAGGAGGTGTCAGAGTAACACACAATGGAATTACAATTCTATTTATATAGACAACAATTACGTACAGAACTATCCCAGCTAAGGTTTGTGCGGCATGTTTGTATTGACACAGCGGACAGAAACCATCAAGAATTACCAGTCCTTAGTAGATATGAAACAATTAGACAACAAAGCCCCCGGGACCTAACATCGTATTACAAGACACTCCAGGAAGCTTGAAAATGAGATGGGTTTGCGGCCTTTGAACACACAGCCTTGGAGGCATCCTGCATAGCAAACTCACCATCACTCTCGGAAAGCTTTTGCGCTCAAAGGGAGCACGAGATTCACATCTCTCCACTTGTCTACATAGTTTTATGCAACAGGAAGACGAAGAGAACAACAGAGCAATCGAAATGAAGTTTATCAAGTTTTATAGTTGTGGCAAAGAGGTTCTGAATCTTAAGGCTGGACTTTAATCTTTGCAAACAAGGCAGAAGATCGTGCAAACCAGTGTGAAGCCAGAAAAAAAGAGAAGCATGGACCAGGGTTATTATTCAGCCAAATTCTGGAAGCTTCAGTGACCTTGAAACTATGTCTCCTTGATGCTCACCAGTCAGTCATCAAGTGGCAACATCCAGTTTCAGAAATCCCTTTCTGTCCAAAGTGCCATCAATACGCATCCTTCCCAAATCCCTCTCACTCACTAGCAACCGAGGACCTATTATCAAGTTGAACTGTCAAGGATTTTTGGCAGGTTCCTTGTGAGGGATGGCCTTCCGGTTCTGCAAATCCACTAAAGCCCAAATCATGGGCTCACGTGAATCATCAGTGTCAGGGTCTGAGAGCTTATACGGAACCTCAGTGTTGGAACATCAGTTTCCAAATGGTCCTTCTTGGTAGAGGTTAGTTGCTGTGATAGGACACAGAGGACCTGTCATCTCACCTGAGACACAGGCCGCTCTGGTTTTCTACCGAGACACCTTGCAAGTGAACACGGCCAACTGAAGACAGAACCAAGATGCCCAAACACAGGAAGCAACCACGGGACCCAATCCCGGCCGGTTCTGTCTAAACAGTTGCATGGATAACCATGCGAGAAGAGAGGTTTTTCGTTAACCTATGGTCTGCGAGGTAATTATGCATCATTTTCTTCAAGTATTTGTACATGATTTAGCTCTTAAAAACCTCTCTGGAGTTCTATGCGGTTCATCCCCGAACATGAATTCAGTTCTTCACAACTCATCCTTTTGTTTTGCTTTTAACCCCAAGTTAAAAGAAGCTACTTGGATATTACAACAGAAAGTTACCTCAACTTCTGGCACCATCCTAGGGTCCAGATTAAAAGCACAAAGTAGCACCCAGCCCATAGACAAGGGGGCTCAATTCAAGACTGTCCCTCTTTTATCAGCACATAGAATTTCAGGAAAGAAGAAACTCAATCAAACTTATGTATATCTTTTAAAAGCTATAATGAACATCCAAAGCATTAATGCTATGACCCAGTCACTAATTTCTTTCCGCTATTTAATTTCAGTGATTATCTTCAAAGAGTTCTGATTCATAAATAACCCCAAAGTGGAGAAAACTGAAATACAATTCATAGCTATATCATCATTTGCGTATGATGAGAAATTGGGCAAAACAACTCTCTTAACCAACTTCTCAATAAATGAACCTGAGGGACTTGATAATTGTCTGTGCTTATTTCATGTAAAAATAGGATCAATAGTCAAAAAAATAAAGAAAACAGTACTGAAATGTTAAGGCCAGGTGAGTGCTCTTTTTGTTTTTTTTGTTTTTGTTTTGCGGTACGCGGGCCTCTCACTGTCGTGGCCTCTCCCGTTGCGGAGCACAGGCTCCGGACGCGCAGGCTCAGCGACCGTGGCTCACGGGCCGGCTCACGGGCCCAGCCGCTCCGCGGCACGTGGGATCTTCCCGGACCGGGGCGCGAACCCGCGTCCCCTGCATCGGCAGGCGGACTCTCAACCATTGAGCCACCAGGGAAGCCCAGGGCTCTTATTCATTATAAAATACTTTTTTGGCTGCGTTAAACAATGAACTTGTCCAATTCTCCCACTAGCCGTTACTATCTTATTTTATAAATGGAAGAATGAAACTATTCATACAACTTGACATCAACCCGGCCAGAGAATGTCACTCTTTTAACAAAGATTGAAATGTATTTGATTCTTAGTCTTGCGTTAGGCCATCTCTTAATACAAATGCATGAAGAGCATATCATTTGAAATCTGTTCTGATGCATTGAATGTAATGATCTAATCACACTTTCGTCCGTATTATGAAGAACTAACACTTGTCAGGTAATGGAATTAAATTCAAATAGAAATGCTCATATTTTTAACTGCTAATTTGGAAGAAAAGGGTTTTAAAATTCAAAATTCATTTAACAAAGAACTATTGAGTACTTATGTTCATGAATATAACACTCTAATCTAAGAAACGAGTGTTTTAAACATTGAACATTTTAGAGGCACACACTAAAAAAAAAAAAAGCCGTCTGTTTTAATACACCTGCCCACTATTCGGTTGGTTTCTATCTCAAATTTTCCTACTGTTTGACAGATCTTGCGACCCTCTTTTTTCCTTAGAGCGGATCTGCGCAGCTCCTGAGTTCACTTTAGAACCGACGTTTCATCCACTTATGCCAGTTTCTCGTGAATTAGGTCAGCGTTTTCGTATCTCCAATCCGAGTCCTTTTCCCTCTCTTGGGCTTCCTTCCTCATCCACTATGGGAGATGGAGGTTATTAAAACCCTGAGACTCGGGCTTCCCTGGGGGCGCAGTGGTTGAGAGTCCGCCTGCCGATGCGGGGGACACGGGTTTTCGTGTCCGGGTCCGGGAAGATCCCACGTGCCGCGGAGCGGCTGGGCCCGTGAGCCGTGGCCGCTGAGCCTGCGCGTCCGGAGCCTGTGCTCCACGGCGGGAGAGGCCACAACAGTGAGAGGCCCGCGTACCGCAAAAAAAAAAAAAAAAAAAAAAAAAGCAAAAAAACCCTGAGTCTGTTTCACGCAATGGGATAGGAATAGATGACAAGTGATGCTCTTTTATGCTTCAGTATCACAAAGGGTCAAAGCTAAGGTAAGAAGTGTATCCTTGCGCTGCAGCTGACTCATTACAGTGGCTCGCAAAAGCCAGCTGGTAAACTTTCAGGAATTTTGCAAGCAGGCTGTTAAACCATTGGTAGCTTGAAATTGAGCATAATAGGAATATTTAGACAATTGCCCGCATGGAAATCAGCAAGCATTACAACCAGAGTTTGGGCGAAGGAAGGGGAGCCCGTTTTTAAGCATTTACCAGCACGCCACTACGTTAGAGAAGCAGCAGTTTAATGAGTGTCTACTATAGGATGTGCCACTGTCATTAAAAAATCATCGTACTTAATTCTCACATTGACACTGCAAAACAGGCACTGTTACCGTCAATTTTTTTTTCAGTTTTCAAACAAACTGAAACTCAGAGAAGGTACTTGCCAGAATGTAAACTACTGCCCGAAGGGTTATAAAGTCTAAACAAGTTGTCTGCTTTGCCTCACTAATTTCTATCAGCTTCACCCTTTATTCCCATAGGCTTTTTGGACTTGAAGACATCTTAAATGTTCTCTGGTCCGATCAGCCAGTCACTCAGATCTGCATTATAATAAATCCCAAATGCTGCAACACATACAGTGACAGAATTCACATTGAGAGCCCCTGTTCTTAGAAAGTGCTTTCCTATTTTGAATAAAAATTCCCCTTTGCCTCCAACCATTGCTTGTTTTTTTTTTTAACATCTTTATTGGAGTATAATTGTTTTACAATGGTGTGTTAGTTTCTGCTTTATAACAAAGTGAATCAACTATATCCCCATATCCCCTCCCTCTTGCGTCTCCCTCCCATGCTCCCTATCCCAACCCTCTAGGTGGTCAACCATTGGTTCTTGTTCAACCCATAGAAAATTCCAGAATGGTAGATGCTCTTCAGGTTTCTGTAAGCCTAGCATCCTAGGAGACCCACAGATAGAGCAAAAACACAATGCACTTGTCTCAGCTTCACACCCTGCCTTCACATGCCCCCACCACCCATCCTGCAAACATTTGTTCATCAGCTAATCAGAGTCATTTGCCAGACTACATGCTGATATACAAAGATGAGTACGATAGTGCCTGGCTTAAGAAGCTCTCCTGGTGAGACCCTGCCGCTTCAGATGTGGTCCTCAGATGAGCAGAAACAGTAGCACTGAGTATCTTGTGAGAAATGCAGAGTCTTAGGTTTCTCCAAGAACCCCAGGCCTCGTGAATCAGAATCTGCATTTTATACGACACAGATGAACTTATCTACGAAACAGAAACAGATTCACAGACGTAGAAAACAGACTTGTGGTTGCCAAAGGGGAAGGGGCTGGGGGAGGGATGGAGTGGAAGTTTGGGATGAGCTGATGCAAACTAGTATATACAGGATGGGTGAACAACAATGTCCTACTCTGTAGCACAGGGAACTATAGTCAATATCCTGTGATAAACCAGAATGGAAAAGAATATTTTAAAATGTATATATATGTATAACCGAATCACTTTGCTGTCAGCAGAAATTAACACGACATTGTAAATCAACTCTACTTCGATAGAAAAAATTTAAAAATAAAGAATCTACATTTTAACAAGATCTCCAAGTAACTGTTTTGCACCATAAATGTTGAGAAGTCTTAGCCTCGGCTGAACAAAATACTTTACTTCTCTAAAGCAAGATGCTTCCATTATTCTCCATTATGAATATTTTCATGAGGTATTTTTCTTCAGATCCAAGAAACACCTACATAACTCTGGAGCTGGTGGTCTTTATCTACATAATTCTCTTTCTGTTTTGAAAGTGGTTTTGAAAAGGTGACAAACTTATTCCACAAGCGTTTCACCTAAAGTTCACATCATTTGTCAGAGTTCACGGACAGTTTTCAATGACCATCGTCAAAAGCACCCAAAGTGCTGTGATTCCGATATATGAGGCGTGGATCAGGGGTATTTTTATAGCTGTATTTGATTGCATGTGTAATATGTTCACACTGCAGTTTGCCTTTGAGGGTGTCCTGCAGGGAAGGACACTGCAAACGGGGAAATTCTCTTCTTTATCACACAGAAACTGTCAGCCCTTCTTAAGGGAACCACGGCAAGACCCATCCAGCGTCGGAAGAGACGGGTTTTCTTTTTTGCTCTTCAGGAGTTACTAAACACATTTATCTAGTCTTTGAAGAAATGGCCTTCGACCTGGGAGTTCACCCCCTAAGAGGTCAGAAGTCTTTTCAGTCTGTGATGGTTGACTTAATACTGAAACACGGAGACAGAAGAAAAAAAAATCCACAGTAAATACACATGACAAAGCAAGGCAGGGTTCAAGGTGACATATTAACCTGGGACCTTTCAACACATTTTAAATGTACAGGTTTGCTTTAAAACCTAACACATCACAAGGAACTGCCCTCAGCTATACACACACATCACTGTTATAATAAAGGTCATCTGCTTTCAAGCCTGAACATACACACGTGCTCTGCACCAATAATACCATAACCAATAATCTGCCCTTTCCTCTAAGAAGGCAGTTTTGTTGCTAAGATTACACTCCTTTTTTCTCTGATACATAGTAATTAAATTAGTCTTGAAAAGTAAGAACATCACATTTTGCATAAGAAATCTTCAGAAAACTAGTCCTTCTAAATGACTAAATTTTTAGCCCAATTTACATCCCAAACCACTTTTTGGTTTGTTTTTTATTCAACTCACTTTTGCTTTCTTTACCCCTTTTCATTCTTGAAGTAGACGAAACACAATTCACTGGCAATAATACCAAGCCCTCACTTTGCTCTGTGGAGTAGTTTACTAGGGCCACCATAAACAACATACCACAGACTGGGAACTTACACAGCTGACATTTATTTTCTCGCAGCTCTGGAGTCAGGAAGTCCCAGATCGGGTGCTGGTGGGTAGGGTTGTCCTGTGGCCTCTCTCCTTGGCTTGCATGCGGCCACCTTCGCTGCTTCTTCACACGGTCCTGCCTCAGTGCATTCGTGACCTTGGCATCTTCCTCTTCTTATAAGGACGCTACTTATGTTGGATTGGGGCCCCACCTTAACAGCCTCGTTTTAACTTCATCACCACTTTAAAGACCCTGTCTCCAGATATGTTTACATTCTGAGATCCTGGGGGTGGAGACTTCAGCAGATGGATCTTGGGGGGGACACAATGCAGCCCCTAAAACTCTGCCAGGCATTCCCTATGCTTCACAGTAGGAGCTCATTTAACTGCTTGACAACGATTGGAGGTAGACCCGGTGAGCGCCCCCATCTCACAGACATGAGACCCAGCACAAAGGCATACAACCAACCCCAAGTCGGCAGGGCCAGGAGCCTGTTCTGGGGTCGAGACGCCCTCAGCCACGCTGGCTTTGATTTTTATTCAGAGCATCATCCGCATGTAATCAACGCCTGTGTCTACACTGAGAAGAACAGCTATTGGCTGCCATATTCAACAAGTCCAGAATGCTGAGCTTTCTGTGGCCTTCGGACAGTGCTTATTGTTTTCTGGCTCCTTCTTCGATGTGGTCCATTCTTGCTACTGTCTGTACAGAAGCCTGGGGGAGCTCCTGGTGCCTCCTGGAAGCTGACCACGCCCTCCTCTTCCCTCCCCACCTTCAGTGATGTCATGCTGGCAACGTGAAAGGGGTTGTGGAATGAATATTTACACAAACACCACAAATCAGGGCTCACGCTTTGCTAGAACCCAAACCCTTTCCCCTTGTCATTTGCTCATAAGGAAAGTGATGATCTCTAAGAAGAGCCCCCTGTGATGCATCCGTACCCTGAAAGTGTATTTATTTAACGCATGAACTTTGCCACAACTTTTTATTTTTCTCTTTAGAGATGATTTTTTCCTACTTCATCTGTTAGTAAAATATATAAATATTCATAGTGCTGATTACAAAATGTTACAGTGTGTGTTCCTTAAATGCAATTTAACTACCCTTTATTACCTACAGATGACCAAAATGTCATAGATGTTACAAGCTTTTCATACAAAAATTTACCTGTTATGTAAATATATATACATAAATTCATAGGTACATGTGTATAATATATGTACCAAATTCATTTACTCATGTTCAGTTAATGTAGAGTTACATCACTGAATATAATCCTAAATCAATGACATCAGAATTATCAATATAAATTTTACACCACAGATGACTATGATGAGGTTTTCTTCAGTCTCTGATCATATACACTGATTTCTCTATTAATGAAGCAGATGAACATCCCTGACATTTTTGGGGTAAGTGTGCATTACTACAGAAAGAAATAACAATGTCCCACACTGGAAGTATTATTCTAGGAGGGCGCCAGAAGAGAGGACCTCAGATATCCCATCCAGCACTATTAGGCTAAGATTTTTATTATTCTTTTTAGATCCAGAGTCCCTCCTATCTGGTCATGATACTAAGTCTTGCTTCTCTCCCAACCCACATTCCATGAGGTCTTCCAGGGTAGAGGAAGCAGCTCAGGACACCTGGCCTAGGATGGTTCCTCATCCTAACCACCCATGTCATGCAAACTCCCCGCTAAGTTGCCCCTGGCACTAGCCCCACACTAAGTGCCCAGACATCCTCCCATCTGTACACACACTTTATTAACACAGGCTGGGTTCAGAGGTATTGTGTTTAGTTAAGCCATCTGTATAATAACTAAGCCTAAAAAGGAAAACTGATCTCAAATATTGGACTTTGTAATAAGAAGGGACAGAATTTCCAACTCTTTTTAAAAAATATTTTATTTATGGCTACATTGGGTCTTCATCGTTGGGTCTTCGTTGCCGCGCACGGGCTTTCTCTAGTTGTGGCGAGCGGGGCTACTCTTCGATGCGGTGCACGGGCTTCTCATTGCAGTGGCTTCTCTTGTTGCGGAGCACGGGCTCTAGGCGCAAGGGCTTCAGTAATGGTGGCTCGCGGGCTCAGTAGTTGTGGTGCAAGGGCTTAATTGCTCCATGGCATGTGAGATCTTCCCGCACCAGGGATCAAACCTGTGTCCCCTGCATTGGCAGGCGGATTCTTAACCACTGCACCACCAGGGAAGTCCCAGAATTTCCAACTCTTTAGCTTGTATTAGAAACCTACCAAAAGGCTGGGTCCTTGTATTTTGGTGACAGAGGGCAAGCAGGAGAAAATCCACTTTCCATCTCTGCCACCTTCACAAACAGGCTACACTCACTGGCACGTTTGCTGAGGACCTACCATGAGCCAGGCTCTGGGACCAGGGCTTCCTCACATCATCTCACTTGGTCCTCAATGCAAGCACGTGAGGCAGAGATTACATTTTCATCTCGTGGAGGAGGAAACTGCAGCTCAAATGAACTGACTTACTTGTTCAGATTCAGACCCAGAATTATCTCGTTCCAGAGCCCGACCTCTCTCCCTCAGTCACACCACCTGCAATTCTGGAATCCAAGGCAGAATTTTAAAACTGGAAGGTCATCAAGTACAAGATCCTGGGGTCCAGGAAAATCAGAGGTTTGGAGGGGAAAATCCCTGTGGATGGGATGAAATGGATCTCTTTCCTTACACCTTTGAACAGACAGGGGGGTTCCTGCTCTGTCATTACCCGCCTGTGAACCTCAGTGGAGTCCTGCTCTGTATTCCTTTACTCATTTGTAAACAAGATTCATTCTTACCCCCAACCTGCTTCACGGGTGGTGCACATGAAGTATATAATGTCTGTAAAAGTCTTTGAGCACATCAAAGACATCACTGTATAAATACTATATTATTATACACGTTCCCATAGGAAGCATCTCCAGGACCCTTTGATCCATAAATATTTCATTGACTCAACCCAGCCAAAGCCATCTTAGACTCTGAGGCATCTTAAGGTAATTGACCACAGAAAGAGTTCAAAAAGTAATGCATTCTGTATCCGTCTCACAGCTGTCTCTCTTCTTAACTCTTTAATTTCAACTTGTTTATTTATTTTAAATAATTTTGTGTCATTTTTCGTATTTTCAATTTGAGGGTAAGCATGTACCTACACATAATATATGTTCCATGAAAATACAGTGAGTATGATGCTAATACATAAAGTACATACAACACAAAGGGTGCTGACACATTAAAAAAAATTCATATTTTTAAGGGGTAAGAAACCCTAAAATATTCAGGTCTCTGCCCTCAAAAGTAACATTTGATACTCCTAGATCTATTTTTTCTGCTTTTATAGCTTTTGGGATTTAATTTCATTCCATTTCGAAAGTAAAGGCAGCAAATAGATTTTCACATCATTTGAAGATGGAATAAATTTAAATTATACAATTTCTTAAGACTCAAGTTCATTGTTACTTTCTTTATATCATTATTGGGATGCTCTAACTTATGAGAAAAAATATAAAATATGTTATATTTAACTAAAGTAACTTCATTTAGTTAAGCTCCCCCATCTTCAAACCCAAAAGGAACCCTGGAACAATTAGCAGTTGGTGATAATTTTTACAAGTGACTATTCTTCAGCAAAAATAACGAATTTTAGTGAACATATATAATGCAAATCATTCTTGAAAAGTACTAAATATTAAAGAAAAATTTCAGAATTTTGAAGTAATATTCTAATAACAGGTTAAAAACAGTCTAACAGGGGCTTCCCTGGTGGCGCAGTGGTTGAGAGCCCGCCTGCCGATGCAGGGGACGCGGGTTCGTGCCCCGGTCTGGGAGGATCCCACATGCCTCGGAGCGGCTGGGCCCGTGAGCCATGGCCGCTGAGCCTGCGTGTCCGGAGCCTGTGCTCCGCAACGGGAGAGGCCACAGCGGTGAGAGGCCCGCGTTCCGCAAAAAAAACAAACAAACAAACAAAAAAAAACTGTCTAACAAATATTCCGCAAAAAAAACAAACAAACACACAAAAAAAAACTGTCTAACAAATATAAATGTCTGCAATTCCAGGAAAAAAGAGAATAACTAAAAGCTACAGTTAGCTGGCTTGTTTCATCTCAACCATTTATCTGGCTTCTACTGTGCTGACTCAAAAAAAGAAAAAAAAACAAGGAAGAGGAACTGATGAGGGTGAGTTCATTCCTCTAAAGCTTACATCAGTGGGAGTAAGAGTTCCCACTCAGCTTTGTAGCAGATGCGGACTGATGCTTGTAAAGAAATGTTAATCATCAAGACCATTACCAAAAAAAAGGAAAAAAAATGATTTAACAAGCATGTATTTGCATATGGTATTCTATTAGACCAACATGGCCACAGAAAACACAGAATTCTGTTTATCTTCCTACTTTGATAATGTGGAAAGTTCTAGAAGAATACTGTATTATGAATATTTAGAATATTTTATTCTCCTGCCCCCAACCCTGTTGGTCTCCTGTTTTATTCCAGCAATACCTGTTCTTTGTTCTCCCAGCCAGGATACCCAATTTAGAAGTGTTTAGTTACCCATCGATTCACGGACGTATCACCAAATCCATTACGACAAATCATGCTTAAATCAACAATAACATTTCAAGGACACGGATGAAATTTCACATGCAATTCACAAGTCACTCGGGCTCGCATGTGCATATTCAGAAATCTCCAGCAGTCCTGTGAAATGTTGCCTCCTCCGGGACTTAGAAATGCTTCCTCGTGGTCTCAGCTCTCATCTTGGACCATGGCCAGTATAAAGAGTAGTCATATGTTCACCAAAACGTGCTCAGTATCCACCAGACACATCAAATTTGTCATTTTTATTAGCCCCTAAAACACATCCACTCAGTCATTACACAAATAACCACTGAGTATCTGCAAATGTTCTGGGTGGTGGAGATATAACACAGGACGTGGAGCCACCTTCCTGGATGAGGACATGCATCATTAGCAAGCAGGCGAATTATCAATAGTATAAATTCAGAGACTTGGATCATTTACGAAGGAACTAAAACATGATCGGAGGATATGGACTGTCCGGTGGGCTGAGGAGGTTATCAAGAAAACTTGCCCAAGGAGGTGACATTTAAGTGGCAACTTGAATGGAGAAAAGGACCAGACTGTACAGAGATCTGTCGGAAGAAGTCCAAGGTCAGGCAGAGCTGGAGTCCCACTGAGACAAGAGCGTGATGACACAGGGAAGGGATTAGGTTGTAGAGGAAGACCAGGATTTGATCCTGTAGGTGCATTAAGGTTTGGATTTTCATTTCAGTGTAATGGAGACCCTTTTGAAGTTGTATGCAGGAAGTGAAAGAATCTATTTTACATGTTTGGAGAATCGTGATCTGTGTGACAAATAGACTGTCCAAGAACAAGGATGCATGCCAGAAAACTATGTCAATGTTACTGGAGGGAGGGATCCAGGAGAGAAATGATAGCAGCCTGAGGAGGGAGGTCAGAGTGGAAACTGGGGGCGTGTTGATCTGGGTCTTCAGAAGCAGATGCCAAGATGGGATACACTGGGCAAGGATTTTTTTTTTAATTTTTATTGGAATCTAGTTGATTTACAATGCTGTGTTAGTTTCTGCTGTACAGTAAAGTGAATCAGTTACACATATACATATATCCACTCTTTTTTAGATTCTTTTCCCATATAGGTCATTACAGAGTATTGAGTAGAGTTCCCTGTGCTCTACAGCAGGTCCTTATTAGTTATCTATTTTATTTATAGTAGTGTAAACTGGGCAAGGATTTTATTACAGGAAATGCCTTCATGGAAGGCAACGGAGAGGGAGTCAGAATAGGCTGGGAGAGTGGTCCGAGGGCCATGCAAGTGACGGGCTGGGTGGAAGCATCCTGGACCCCGCAGAGTCTCCGGGAGGCGAGCCTGCGAGGAAACCTTGAGCCAAAGTCAGCCGGCAGGGAAGCTCACGTCTCCCAGGAACGGCTGCTTTAGTACCTCTGCCACTCAGGCCTCAGCATGGAGCAGCCCTCAGAGGTTTGGTTTTGGCACAAACACAGCAATGGCTCTCAAAGCCCAGCTGGGGCCCTTGTTCAATTACACTCCCTGTAGGAGGTCTGTGAGATGCATGCTCAGAGCCACCAGTGGTAGAGGTCAGGGCCAGTGTACGGGGAGGGGGTGGGGGGTAGGCCAGGGCTTGGGCTATGATTCCAGGAGACGTTAAATGATGGTGCATCCATACAGCAGATGACCTCACAGCAGTGGAAACAAAGAAAAAGTTTCCCGGAAGCTGGCAAGGAAGGACTTATTAAGTGAGAAAAACAAGGTGTAACATCCATACGACAGAATACTATTCATCAATAAAAAGGAACATACTACTGATACTTGGTCGATCTGGATGGAGAGGTAAAGCACACTAAGTGCAAGAAGCCAGACGCAGAGGCTACATCCCCTCTGGAACAGGGCAAAACCGCGGCGATAGAACTCAAAGGACAGGTTGCCGGGGGAGGGCTGACTTCAAAGAGGCACGATGGAACTTTTATAAAGGGTGATGGCCCATTCGATATCTAGATGATGGTGGTGCTTACACAATTGTATTCATTTGTCAAAATTCATAGAAAAATACACATTTTCACGGTCCATTTTACTGAATATAAATTACACTTTAATAAACCTGACTTTAAACAAGGTGCGGCAAAAGAATATGTTTCATATGCTACCTTTTGGGTAAAAAAAATAAAGGAGAAAATTAAGAATATAGGTTTGCATCTTCTTATGTAGTTATATAAAAGTCTGGAAGTATAGGTAAATGAACCAGAGTGGTTATTTGTTGGGAGCTGGAACTGGGTGAATAAAAGGAAGGTAGGGTCTTTTGTCATTCTTGATCAGAGGGATGGTTAATTTTATATGTCAACTTGCCCGGACGAAGGGACACCCAGATAGCTGGTAAAACATTGCTTCTGGGTATGTCTGTGAGGGCGTTTCTGGAAAAGATCAGTATTTGGTTTGGTAGACTGAGTGAAGATCACCGTCACCAAGGCAGCTGGTGTCATCCAATCCATGAGGGCTTCAGTACAACAAAAAGGCAGCAGAACAGAAAAGGGACTCTGCTTGAGCTGGGACGTCCATCTTCTCCTGCACTCAGATGCTGGCCTTCCTGGTCATCAGTCCTTCGGACTCAGACTGAATTACACCACCAGCTCTCCCGGGTCTCTGGCTTATAGGCAGCAGATTGTGGGGACTTCCCAGCCTCCATAATCGCGTGATCCAATTCCTATAATAAATCTCCTCTTATCTCTATAGCTCCATATCCTGTTGGTTCTGTTTCTCCGGGGAGCGCTGACTCACTGAGACGCCTGTTAGACTTCGGATGGGGCAGGTGAACAGGCTGGGATCTGTACTCTCACATTCAGGGGCAAGCTCCAGGGGGGAGATGAATGTCATCAGCATATTGAAGCCACCAGACAGGATGAACCCTTAGAGACAGGGGAGGTAGAGAAGGAAGCTGAGGCCTGAGGCAGTCCCCCAGGAAGCATGCATGGAAAAGGATTGGCTGGAGATGTCAGGGAGAGAGCTGTCCCGGGGTCAAGTGAAGCCTGTGTCTTAAGAAAGAAAGTCTGGTCCAACATGTCAGATGCCTCTGAGATTCCTAACCAAAGGAGAACCAGAGCTGATGGCTGGACTTCCCGTGACACTCATTGGTAATTCTGACAAGAACTGTCTTAGGGCAAGAGGTCGGGGCAACACTTGGTTGGAATGAATTTATTAAGGGGAAGGTGGGAGGTAGGGATTGGTGGCAGTGAGTACACACCACAGAGCTGTCCCTGTAAAGGGATATTAGGTTAAGAAAAATTGGTTTCTGTCTGATTCATGTCACCCCATGTCTGTGCACTGACAGAAATACCACAGTGGGGGGAATAAGAGTTTGCAAACCACCTGAAATTCCCAATTTGAGTGAAGTTATTTTCAAGATGTTGTTCCAGAAATTTCCATATGTAAGTTCTGTGTACCCAATATATTGCCTGAAAGAAATACTCTGCTGTGGGTTTAAGCATCTATTTGTTATGGCCTAGAAGAGCGCAATCTCAAGCTCTTTCAAAATGAATGATTCCATACAGAAGCAGCTATTAATTTTCAAAGTCTCAATTTAATTAAGGTCTTTACAGCTATTTCAATAATATAATTTTCATTTGCTTTGAATACATCTCAGCATTTTTCTTTCTTTGAAATTAGGTGACCTTTTAGGGTATATCCTCCTTGGGCACAATGGGTCTACGGTGGCTGTCAAACCCTTTACCTAAAACCAAAAGTATTCATTGTAGCGTGGCTTTTATAATAGTCCTTTTTAAAAAAAAATTTATTTATTTATTTGTTTGTGTTGGGTCTTAGTGGCGGCTCACTGGCTTCTTAGGTGCAGCACATGGGCTCCTTAATTGCAGCAGGTGGGCTCCTTAGTTGTAGCTCACCAGCTCCTTGGTTGTGGCATACGAACTCTCAGTTGCGGCATGTGTGTGGGATCTAGTTCCTGGACCAGGGATTGAACCCAGGCCCCCTGCACTGGGAGCGCAGTCTTAACCACTGCGCCACCAGGGAAGCCCCTATATTAGTCATTTAAAAACATCATTCTTTCAGATAAGGAGCACAAGAAACGTAAAAACAGATAAAACAGTATCTTCCCATAGGAAATTTATCATCTGAAAATAGGAGTTAAAATACATTCATCAATCCCTAAAACATGTTATGTGTTAAGTTCCCTAAAAGAGGGACAAATCACTCCAGGGACTTGGACGGAGGAGAGATCAATTTCCACCCAGTGTGAGGAAGGAAGATGTGGCCGTAAGTGTCTCTGGAGAAGACAGACGGGCCTTGCAAATTAGGGAAATTTGAGAGTGTTTATTTACAGGAGGAGCTCTGTAAATAGAGGTGTGGGTGTTGGGAAACCACAACCCGGTACCCGGGGGCCCCAGCAGCAGGAGCTGTTACCACCCGAGCTCAAAGGGACAAGCGCTCACTCAGAGGTGACCAGAGAAAGATGGGCTCCTGCAGAGAAGCAGCGAGCTTTAGTCAAAAGCTGTCGCCAACACAAGTGACCTCACAGTGGGAGCCAAGGACAAAATACCCGGACCTCTTGCTCTGCTTCCCCTGACCTCCCACCAGGGTTCCCCACAGGCCTGAGGACCTGTCCACGCAGCCCAGACAGCATCCTGAGACCCAGAGATGGGGGACTCACAAGGGGAAATGGAAAGAGCTGGAACAGAAGATTTCATGAAGGAGGTAGCATGAGGCCTGAGATTTAAAAACAAATAAACGGAAGGAAATGAGAGTGTGGGATTAGCAGTGGCAAACAATTATATATAGGATGGGTAAACAACAAGGTCCTACTGTACAGCACAGGGAACTCTAGTCAACATCCTGGGATAAACCAGAATGGAAAAGAATCTGAAAAAGAATGTATATAGATATATGTGTGTTGATACAAGTGAGTCACTTTGCTGAACAGCAGAAATTAACACAACATTGTAAATCAACTATATTTCCGTAAAATTTTTTTTTAAAACAGACCTTCACACACACACACAAAAAGAATAGAGACTAGGTGTGCTCTTCTTCGCAGAAGCCATAGCCTGACCAAATGTTGAAAACTTCAAACAAGAATTATGGTTTGGGGGCTTCCCTGGTGGCGCAGCGGTTGCGCGTCCGCCTGCCGATGCAGGGGAACCGGGTTCGCGCCCCGGTCCGGGAGGATCCCGCGTGCCGCGGAGCGGCTGGGCCCGTGAGCCACGGCCGCTGGGCCTGCGCGTCCGGAGCCTGTGCATGGTTTGCCATCAGCTTTGAATACACGAAGGGTTAGATACAGAAAGAAGAATAGGAAATACAGTTCGGAGGATTTGGACAGGGCAATAAATACTGTGCTCAGGGTTTCAGCTTGATTTTGTAGAAAATGAAGAGTCACTGAAAATAACTAGTCTGCCAGTGAAGCAAAGAGGAAAGGAGAGAAGCAAGAGATTAGAGGCCGAGGAAAGAGAGAGAAACTACCTGGGAAAGTGCCGAGATGTGGACCATTGTATTTCTCTATTGTTCTCCCTAGAATAATCTAATTAAAATCGTTGTCATCTGAGCAATAATTTAAATGAATTTCCCAGAATACCAGAGATTCAGCTATAGTCCGAACATTTCCATTACCATTAGCATATGATGAATAAGAAATATTTGGAGGAAATAAAATGACTACCTTCATTTTATGGCAAAATGCACTTTAGAACTTGACCAGATTCAGAATCCACATTTTCACTCTACAAAAATGGTACAGTTGCTATGGAAAACAGTGTAGCACTTATTTAAAAGGTTATACGTAGAATTCTCACGAGACCCAGCAAGTTTACTCGCAGATTATAGAATCCAAAAGAGGTGAAAGCAGGGGCGCCAATAGATATTTGCACCTCATGTTCACAGCAGCATTATTTACAAAAACCAAAAGGTGGAAACAATCCAAGTGTCCATCAACAGCTAAATAAATAAACAACATGTGGTATGTACATATGATGGAATATTATTCAGCCATAAAGGGAATGAAATTTTGATATATGGTACAACTTGGATGGATCTTGAAAACATTACACTTTGTGAAATAAATCAGACACAGAAGGACCAATATTTTATGATTCCACTTATCAGAGGTACCTGAAATGGCAAATCCATAAAGACAGAAAGTAGAGTAGAGGTTATAAGAAATGAGGGAAGGGATTTTGATTGTTTAATGAGTACAGAGTTTCTATCCGGGACAATGGAAACGTTTGGGGTATAGATAGTGGTGACGGTTACACAGTTTTATGAAAGTATTTTATGCCATTGAATTGTACACTTACAAATGGCGAAAATGACAAGTGTTATTTATATTTTACCGCAATTTAAAAAGTAAACTACTGGCACTTCCCTGGTGGTCCAGTGGTTAAGACTCTGCCCTCCCAATGCAGGGGACAGGGTTTGATCCCTGGTCAGGGAACTAGATCCCACATGCATGCCGCAACTAAAGATCCCACATACCACAACTAAGACCCAGCACAGCCAAATAAATAGATATTTTTTTAAAAAATAAAATAAATGTAAACTACTGACCCACATAACAAATATATGCATCAATATTTATTTGTGCAACAAATACGTGCAACGAATCTTGCAAGCAATATGGATATAACACTACATCAATATTTCTTCTTGATGTAATTTGCATCAAGGAGAAAGAGTCCCTGTGTTAGAATGTTTTACTCACCTTTTTTCTGTTTTTGTTTTTTTTTTACAAAAAGAAAACTCGAAGTCTAATTTAATTGTGTGAGTGTGTACCAAAGATTAACAATGTGCAGTAAAAGATTTATAAACGTTTTTCCTTATGAATAAATTCATTGAGCTGACTTTGTCAAAAAATTGTAATATAGCTCTTTTTTTAAAAAAAAAAAGCATTGTAGGTATACACCAAGTCAAAAACATATTTTTCTCAATGAGTGTGTTTTTGTTGGTTTTTTTTTTTAGTAGCATTTCTTAAATTACCATCCCCTATTAAGGGAGTGTATACCGAGTCCAGGCAGCCATTGCTCACGCTGTAAATTCTGGAACACCACTAATAATGCTACTGTGTAGCAAGCGTATTGCCCTTATTCCCTTGTAAACAAAACAAAATCACACACACACACACACACACACACACACACACACACACACCCCAGGAGGGGACTCTTTTCTTTCCTTATTCTAAGACGCTATTCTAAGAGACCAATTCACATGGAAGTAACGACCTAGTTGTACAAACTGTGGTAATTTTACAAACCACACACTCTCTGGGCTTCCGTTAAGGAAATACTGTGATTTTTAACGTTACACAAGAAAACCAAAGAGGGATCATTCTGATGCAAATAGGTCCTTCCAAGCCATTCACCAATGGAAGGCTTCTTGAATAGTGCAAAAGTTGAGTTGTTAATAAGGTTTGTTTAATTGCCTTTAGTTGTGTTTTTTTTTTTTTTTAGTCTGTTTTACTTTAATCAGAGTAAAAAATAACAGAGAAAGAAAAAGGGGTTAAAAAAACTGGTGCTATAGTTCAGAACTTTTAAAAGTGTCTATTTTACATTACAAGACACTGGAAGGCACATTTCCAAGTGGAGGAGGGAAGCCAAGAGGAAGAATTGAGTATGGAGGGAAATAGCTCTTCCTTAAGTCAAGACAAGGGGAAATCACCCCGCAAAAGCAGAGACCTAATTTAATGGAAGCATCATTACGTAGCCTGCATATTTAAAATCTTTTCTTAGTCTTTCAGCAAGATTCATTTTCTTCTACTCAAAGAATAAATTTAGAACTTACACATTAAAGACCAAAACATAAAAGACGGACAGCATCTTTATGTCTAAAAACGGCCATTTCTTCTATTAATACATTTTCTTTTTTTTAAAAAAAAAAAAAAAAGGTATTTCAAAAACATCTACTTTATTTTCTGTTAAGATAAATGAAAGGCAAAGGTAACTGTTTTACACCTGCCTAAACAAGGACAAAGGTTGTTTACACCAAATAAGCCACAGAATCTTCACTGAGAAATGAGTGACAATTTCATAAAGGAAAAAAACTAACAAATTTCTAATTTATTTTAAAGAACAGGGTTTTTAAAAGGGAAAATTTCTCTAATATACATAGACATAAAATTTTTTCTAACTAAGTACTTCCTGTTTCACTTTTATTCACCATAAAACAATCCTAAAAATATTAATACTGATTCTTTAGACCCATATTGATAACAATAAAATTTTGCCTCTTTGTAAAGGAAAGCACTGAGATTAAATTGTTTTTTTAAAGTGTTGTCGTGTTATCCAAACCCATACTTGATCCTATGGTAAAGTTTTGCAACTGTGCCTTATGATTTTAGGAGAGTCATTGACGAGGAAGGGTCTCAGTCTCCTGGGTGAATTTCCTTTCATGGCAATTCTGTTTTCCATTTCCTCGGCTCTGAGCAGGCTCCTGCAGTTAGAAGAAGCACGGAGTACCCTGGAAACTGTCGCAGCACATTGGAAACCGTAGTCCACATAGGCAAGATGTTAAAATGGGTCCATCTCAGCAGTAATTTTTTTAGTGTCGAACTTCAGAATTCTACCCTGGTTTCCTTTCCCCTTTCTCTTTGATTCTTAACGGATGAAATAAATCTCCTGAATGACTTATCATCGGTCCAAAAAAACCATCTTTGCGATCAAATGGGCCACAAAGGCAGGAAAGATGACTCTATGGGAGGTCCTGGAGGGACCTGAAATACCATCTCTTTCAGGTAGCCACACTTTGGCCTTTTGAATGCAATGGGATCTAAGAATTTGCAGCAAAAATATTTTTTAAAGAAAAAAATAGACATTTTGTACATGAGCACTCTGATTTTTAGGTTTCTCCTAATTTCTCGAACAAAATTAAATTTCAAGGGCAAATATTAAAATGCATGAGAGCTCATGCCTTCACCTAACAAATAATTTTCTAGTTTACACTCCTCTGACATTTTTCCCCAGCACAACGGCTTGTGTAATGACATAACCACCACCTTCCAAAACAGAGATGATTATTATTCTGGAAACCATCACTGATCATAATTTAAGATTAGATTATTCATAGTGTTCTTTAATGATTACTTTAGGATTAACATCTGACATGTTCATTATCTTCCTTATCAATTAACCATTTTGTGAACGTTGATTTTATTTTTCTGAGCTCTGGGTTAAATGTGGTAAGCTACCTCCAGATTCTTGTTTCATATTTACATACTATTCATAGTAGAAGTCGGAGACTTTTTTAACTTGGCAAACTGAGAGGTATTATTGGTTCCAGTCAAGTTTGTTGGCCTCCTTGCCTCCTAAATATATATAGTAATTGTACTCTTGCTTATTTTTTTAAAGCTTTCCATCAACTTCAGTGATAATTATATAATTAAATTTTGGAGCAATGGATATTATTAACAATGTAGGTTTGCCTCCCATATTTGAACATAAGCTAGATGTCCCAAATTTGCATTTATGCTTCCTTATAATTGGAAAATGTGACTACTATTTGTTCTCTCAAATTTTTAAAAAATGATTTCAGAGTTCAAATAATCTACAATATTTATACCTTTGCTACTTGTAGGAATAAAATGTAATAGTGTTCTAGTCATGTTTTTTATTTTTTGTTTATTGTGTCATATTCATATTTTAACTGATGCTAGAAAATTTTGAATACCCTTCAAAGAGTACCATCAAATGTCCTTTCAACTTTTCCTATTTATGAATAATGCCAATAACTAGCACCCAAAGTCATAGAACGCTTTATATCCATTCTTCTATTACTCTCTGAATTATTTTATATAGATATTTTTAGTAGAAATATCAAAGGCAAAATGAATACAAAGACACGCTAACAAAAATTTCTTTCACTTTCTAATGCCAGGAAGAATCACTCCATCTTTAAACGTCCCTCCTATTAAGTGAAATAATGTCCTCTACTTACCTTCAACTTAAACTGACTACCCCTTAAAAGGCATTAACAGATTCTGAAATATAAATTAACCTAATATTGGTGGGGAAAAAAAACCCACCTCCATAACTACAATGTCCACAAACTAATTATCTTCAATATAATTTAAAAGGGGAACTCTTTGAAAGAATACTTAACGGGATTGGTTTTTTTCCCTTCATATTTACGGTTATTATCATCTTTGACCTCATTCCTTTTTTTTTTCCCCTGAAACATCCAATCACTGTTAGGATTTTAAAGCACACTCTTCAGCCTGAATCCATATACCCATCTCATTTCAAACAGCACTTCTATAAATGTGTGTCAGCATTCCCCATGTACCTTGGGTTTAGTACTAGCTCAGTGGGAACATTCTTTAATTGAGACGGTTGCATTCTGAACATTTCCATGAGACCTTAAATTAGAGTCGAGGAGAAATGTTATTCTAAACTATTTGAGTTGGACTTTCCAAAACTACTATTCTTTTTAAAATAACTTTAAAAAACAAGAAATGCCTTGGAGAAATATAACTCTATTGTCCAAAGTGGAACTACACAAAACTCCCCAGAATCTTCACTCTTTATTGTCATTGTATATTTATAACAATCTTTTACCAAAAATATGCTGAGAACTGGAGAATCTTATTAGTGAGAGGGTCATTTACCTTTAGATGATATTGAAACTTGAACACCCACAATGTTGACAGAAGGGTTATTTAAAATGCAGAGGGTGGGGTAGATAAACAGAACATGACAGGACCAAGGGGAATTCAGCAGCATGTGCTTGTCTTTATTTATTGAAATGTTTTTGGTGCTGTTTAGTCATATCTTTTGAATCCATTTAGCATTGTCTGAGAACATATGACCTGACATCCAAAGAAAACCACAAGAGATGTATAGAGTTCATGCTTTCAGAGAACCAGAGAGGCAAGTTTTTAATCACTTGTTTAGTCTAGTAAAGTTGATATTAAAAAGTAGAAAATGAATAATCACGAAGAAACATACATGTACACAACATTGTAAATCAACTATACTTTAATTAAAAAAAATTTTTTAAATGAAGAAGAAACATACATGCAATTGACCATGGTTCCACATACATTCAAGATTTCTACCATTGAAGCTGATGTAGACGGGAAGCCAGTATGTGAAGACCATTTATTTCCAGGTCTATACCCTTGCAATTTGCATTTTGAAAATGAGAAGTCTAAAGAGGAGAGGTTTACTTACCGTTCACACCAACCATCGATCATATCTGTAAGTTCAATCCTCCATTGATTTTCTCCTCTCTTACGTGTATTGTTCAGTCTTTCCTTCAGCCAACAGCTCCTACCCTGTGATTATATTTAAGCTCAAGTCTCCCCATTTGTTAAAGATAAGAACAACAAAAGGCAAATACGTTTTTTAAATTCCCTGAAGGTTACAAAGGAACCTGATAAAATCACATGCTTTGGAATAGAGAAATTGAACAGCTGCGGGACACGTGTGGGAAAGCAGTTTTTCGCCCTCATCCTTTTGTACCTTCTGAACCATGTGAATGTATTGCCTATTCAAAAACTAAATAACCATTTTTATGTGCGGATTCCTGGACCGAACCCCAGACCTATTGAAACAGAATCTCTAAAGGAGGGCCCTGGAATCTTCATTTTAACAAGCTCATCAGGTGAATCCGATGCATAAGTAAATAAGCAACAAATTATTGCAAATATAAACACAGATGGCCCAGCACTGAGAGGCCCTGGGTCAGGTAATACAAAGAATGCTGAAAAACCACCACTGCCAGAAAGAACCCTCCTCGCCAGCCTGCTCTGATGTCTGAAATTCTTTTGTTAGACGTTCTGTCTCCAATATGTGCTTGTAAAATTGTGATGTCAGGGCAGGGTGGAGAGAGAATTCCTGACTTCACCGAACTCACCCTTCAATCTACTTTCCCGATGTTATCTAATCAGCACAAAATCTCCTTTTGAGAGACAGGCTACGCAAACTCTCCAGGATTTCATCCCCCTTACGTGACCACTGCAGTCACTTTTGATACTTCAGACTTGGCCGAAATGCTTTTCTTGAAGGTCACCAATGATCCTCCACACACCGTGGCTTTTTCCCATTCCTGAGTCTATAGACTCCATTCTTCTCGACACTCTCTTTTCCCAGGAATCAGATCATACTGGGTGGTGCTGATTGTCCTCTTTAATCAACGTGTGCTTCTCCAGAACTCTTCTGCCTCATTCCTTACAAGCCATTCTTCGGACCTCTTCTCTCTACACCATCTTTCTAGCCATCGTTTTCATGCAGTCACCTCATACATAAGTATTTCCCACCCTGGGCTCTCTCTCCTGAGATAAAGAACTGCTTCTCCTGCCCCCTGAGCATCTCACCTGGACCTCTTATGGAAAACTCCACCTCCACAGCTGTATCCACTAGCTGTATGCCAGGCACTTGTCTACATAGTTTACAAATATGAGCTCATTTAATATTCACAACGGTGCTATGTTAAGCATGAGGGAACTGAGATACCTAAAAATTAAATTACTTTATTCAGGTTGCATCGCTATTATATGGTAGGTCAAAGATTCATACCCAGGCAGGCTGAGTCTAGAGCCACATTCTCCTTGATCATGTTATATTACCTCTCAGCATTAGTTTAATATTTATCAGCAAAACTTCAGTCACTTTCTGGTCATAAACTTTTGACGTAGGCTCACTGAATACTGAGATGTTTAAAAATCTGTAAGTGGGAACTTAAACCTGGAATTTGATCTTATTTCTACTTAATTTTACAGACCTATCTCCCATTTTTCTCCTCCACACAGAGTAAGTATGCTGAACAATAAATAATATTGATTATTTACTGGTTTCAGGATTATAATTTAGGTGTAAGCGTAAGATAGGTGCAGGAAAAATAAAAATTCAAACCAGAGGGACGGAAGCATTTATCCTCTCAACTGAAACAACTAGTAAACCAGAAACATACATATGAAATGATAATTTGCAAGACCTCGGACATGAGACGGCAAAGAACAATGATGCCAGAAGACACAAATGGGGTGAGTTCTCTGATGGCTCCAGCTTCCTGCCTGGAGAAAGTTTCCAGGCGGAATCACTGGAAGGGGAAACCCAGGCTGAGTCCGAAGAGCTCCCTGAATTGAGGAGACAACGCTGGATAAGTCTGGAGGTGCTGAGGTGCTCTAGTTCTCAGGCAGAGCATCACCCAGCTACAGGACAACTTCAGGAGTCCTAATGGGAGTGTAATTGTGGTCCCCATAAAGAGAGGGGAGAAGGAGAATGAAAAATAACCAAGGAAGTAATAGCCAAAAACTTTTCAAATTTGATGCAAACTGTATATACACACATCCAAGAAGTTCAACAGGCCCCAAGCAATTGAAACATGGAGAGAACTACACCGAGACACGTCAAAATCAAATTGCCCAAAACCGGTGAAAAAGAGAAATTCTTCAAAGCAAGAGAGAAGAGACATACGATGTACAAAGAAACAAACATGAGAATGATAATGGATTACTCATTGGAAACAATGTCAGAAGACAACGGAACAGCATCTCTAAAGTAATGAAAGAAAAAACTCTTTAAATCTCTTAAAAGCAAACAGACTGTTTAAGGCAAAAAATAATAACAATGTATTGAGAGGTTTATAATGAATGTATAAATAAAACATGTTTTAATAATAGCACAAAATCAAGATGCAATAAATGGAAATTTATGGTTACAAGATTCTTACACTATACATAAAGATTGTTATAAGTTCCAGTCATACTCTAAAGCATATACCAACCACCAAAAAAATCACAACAAAGAGTTATTGTTAATAAGCCAAAAAGGAGAGAAAATGGAATCACCAAAATCACTAATTTGGGGTCACAAAATTGACCCAAAAGAAGGTAGGAAATGAGATAAAAGAAAGCAAGGAACAGATAAGTACAAAACAAAAGCAAGATGGCAAATTTAAGCACAGTCATAATAACTACATTAAATATAAATGGTCCAAACAGGGCTTCCCTGGTGGCTCAGTGGTTGAGAGTCCGCCTGCCGATGCAGGGCACACGGGTTCGTGCCCCGGTCCGGGAAGATCCCACGTGCCGCGGAGCGGCCGGGCCCGTGAGTCATGGCCGCTGAGCCTGCGCGTCCGGAGCCTGTGCTCCGCAACAGGGAGAGGCCACAGCAGTGAGAGGCCTGCGTACCGCAAAAAAAAAAAAAAAAAAAAAAAAAAGGTCCAAACATATCAATTAAATGCAGTAATTGTCAAAATAGACAAAAATTGCAAGTTCTAACTCTGTGCTGCCTTCAACATACACACCTTAAATATAAAACACAAGTAGGTTAAAAGTTAATGGTTGAAAAAGATACCATGCTGACTCTATCAAAAGAAAGCTGGTATGGCTACATTAACATCAGACAAAGCAAAGAAAATTATTAGAAATTGTTTTTAAAAAGTCATTTCATAGTTGATGAAAACTATATAAATTCACATATCCAAGTTCAACTCATATATCCAAGAAGTTCAACAAACTCCAGACAAAAGAAACATGAGAAAACTACACAAAGGCTCAATAAAATCAAACTGCCCCAAACAAGTGATAAAGAGCGGTTCTTAATTCCACACCAAAATCAGCAAATGCACACACCATCTAAAAACACACTTTGAAACAGAAATGTGAAAGCATAGAGGCTTATGTATGGCAGAAAGAGCTACCAATGGCTCAGTGCTGAAACACATGCCAGATTTATAGGACCCAGTGGGGGAATAGGATAACAGGTAGGAGTTAGCAGTAGCTGGGATTGGGGGAAAAAGTAAGGGCAGGTAGGGATGTGAGTGGTAGAAAGATCAGGGAAAAAATTATTATAAAACTCCAGAAATAATGAGCCTTATAACTACTCAATTACAGTCTAACTTCTCAATGGCACAGTGAACATCGGGGGGGCAAGGAATGTCTTTTATCTTTCTCTCTCCAGCACCAAGCACAAAGCTTGCCATACAGATTTTCAGAACATAAATTAATAAATTTGATTAAGACTTGTACTTTTATTTACTTCTTAAGTCAGAGACTCTAATATTTATAATTCTAGAAGCTTCTCATTTGTAAGTTTTGGGGAGAAATAATATGCTCCATCTAATGTTAGTCATAGCTTTTCTTAAACATTGCTCAGATTGTATAAGTAATATTGCAGATTTAACTACGATAAAATGATACATTATATTGGTATATGACTCAAGAACAAAGCCATAGGTTCGGTTCGTGTCTTTTGAAAGCAGTATCATAATTGTACTGTTTCCTTGGGAAACATCACACCCCCTAGTACACAGGAAAACACACACACACCTTATTTAGAGCAAAGAATGGAGGAAGAGAACAAGAAAAAAAACTTTTTTAGTCATAATTTCAGGCTAAAATTTTACCACTGGCAACATTCCCATTTTTCATTGAATTTTCTTTGATCTCTACTAAATTGAATATCATTTTAGAAAAGGAAACTTCAACAGAAATTAAAAGGCGTTAACTAAAATTTGGAGATGTTCATGCTGTGTTACAACTTTTGCACTTGAATTTCTCCCCAATATAAAAATGTTGCCTTTTTTTAATCTCAACTATTTTTCAATCATTTTACTACTTTTTCACCCAATCATCTAAAAGTGTGCAAAAATCACACTTTTAGCAGAAATAAATACATCCTTAAGCACAGTGGAGGAAAAACCAAAAAAAGAAAAAAAGAAAAAAAAGAAAGCATAGTGGAGGAGATTTGCTCATGATTAGAAATTATATAAGAGAATGGAAAAAGCCAAGCTTTGGAATCACAAAACCTCGTTCTGTGAGTTAATAGCTAGGTGGCCCTGATTACTCTCTGAGACACTCAGTTGCCATATCTGTAAAATGGGGATGTATTAGACACTTGTACGTGACTCCAAATATTCTCTACCCCACCTCTTATTCCTGCCACTACTGGAGAGAACAGTTGGGCCCAGCTCCCACCAGCTTTAAGGAGGTACAAGGGAAGCATCTCAGGTCAGGCCTGTTGTCAGGGTGTCCTTGGCATCCCTGCAGGTGGTACCCATGGGAACATACTCAAGCGGGTACAGATGGGAGGGGTGGGGCAGTTACCAGACGTGACTGATGGGAGGATGGAAGCTGATGGATAAACATTCCCCGCTTTGCACCCCAAGCAGACAGTTCCTGAGTGTGTTTCTTAAGCCTTTTCAAAAGGCCCCACGGAATCACGCCCAACCTGATGGTACACGACAATGTGCATCCTTAAGTTGATTTTCCCTCCCTCCTTGTTTCACTCCCCAGTCCTTGAGGCCTGCTCTCAGGGATTATTTATTGGTCACAGGTTTTGCTTTTAAAGGACCTCAGGCTAAGGCAGAAGATAAGAAAGAATGCTTCTAAGCTCACAGGGCAGGTAAGGGTAAAGTAAGATGATTTATGTGCATAGAGGACCTACAACATTCCATGCATTGTTTTAAGTGCTTTGTATACGTTAACATGTGTAAACCTCCCAACAACCCTATGAGGTGTGTACCACCATTACCCCCTTTTCATAGAGAAGAATGGCACAGAGAAGTTAAGTATCTTATCCAAGATCACACAGCTATCAAGTGGCTCGGTCCTCTCAGCTGCTAAGGCATGCAGTAGCTGCCAGATATGGGTGGCTTAACATTTTTAGGGTACTATCTCAGGCTTAACAAGGGCTTTGAAGGTTGGAAAATTATGAGGAACACGAAGGAATATAGAGCAATTGGAAATATAAATCTGCTTCCACCATAAATCGGTATCGGCGTCCACTTTGATCTCTAAGAGATGAGACATGAAGCTGGGCTCTGTTCCGTACCCTGGCAAATAAAAATAGTAGTAAGACTAAATTGATTTAGATGTTGACTTTCCTGATTAAATTCCACTTATCCTATTGACTTTAAACATAGCCTCTTGCTTTCAGTGTAGATTTTCCCCATTATCTATCCCCCAAGGCAGCTCCCAGGAGCAGATGTCTATCTAGCGCCTATATACTAAAGCTTGAGGTCCAAAATCCCCTTATCAAAGGAGATTGCAGCCGTTTTTCCCAGTTTAAAGGCAACTGATATCTAGGTACAAGACATAAAGATAGAGCCCAGCAAGTAAAACCCACGGCCCCCAGATCCCGGCTGTGTAAGCCAGATACTGCTCTCCTGACATGAAACAAAGATAAGAAAAGCTTCTGGGGTAGCAGCAGTCACCTCCTCGCTTCCCTCCAGAACTCTGCCCAGGGGACACGCAGTATCCAGGTATCTAAAAGTCCAAACCCAGGAAGTGGAAACACCGTAGCTGTTCCTGAATCATCAGTGTTAGCGTCAATTCCCTTTCGGTCACAAAATCTACGCATCAAACCGTCATTTTTGAATTTCCAGGCACCGTAAAACTGAGCCCACGGGGTCTCCCAATCTGAGCCGGCACTCCGATCTAGCCAGAGATGCGGGCCCACTTCACCTCTGGGACCCACAGGAGCTCTTTTTTGGTCTTTTACATGAAAAAGGAAAGACATTGCACTTCCTTTTAAGAGATGCAAATCAGAAAGGCAAAAATTCAATTTCATGATAGGCCTTTAAAGTTATCACCCAAGACCATAAAAATTTAACACTGGATAAAGAAAAACAGACTCATAGAAGACATGCAGTGAGCTGTAAGTTTATAGGATTTCTCAAGTTAAAATGCTGCTTTTGATTTGTAAATGGAGAAATCCTATAAAATATTTGGCATCCAGAGACAAGGAAATAGCAAGGGTTTTCATAACTGTAAATAAGGCTGCTTTTATTTTTCAAAAGGACTAGCTGTCCTAATATATCCAGGGGATGTAACAGGCTATTTGGTCCTCGCCCGGCCACTAGTCCAGCCCTGCCTTCAGGAGATGAAGCTTGACAGGCACTGGGTGGTTTGTAAAGAAACATGCAAATTTAAACAAATTAAATTAAAGAGAAAATTAAATTTCTTAGGACTGCATTTTCTTCTTTAAAGCTGTGCCGATTTTATTAGGAGGGAAAATATCTTCTAAATATTATAAAGGAAAAGACAAGAGGGCAGATTAATCCACCTGATGAAGAGCTACTCCCCTGTCAGCAGGAAAAGCAATTTTCCAAATATCGCCCAATGAATCTGGTCATGACCTCCACGTTACTTTTAAGTTCGTTTTCATAGAAAATGATCAAAATTTCAACTCGAATGTTTTCTGCAGCTGCTGTTGCTTGCTGTTTCCTGAAATCTGGAATTTTACTTTTTGAGAAAAGATAATTTCTAAAGGATCTTTTTTCAGAACTTTATAGTATATTCCCCTTGGACATTTCTTTTTTGAGCCTATAAAATATTACCATATAACTCAGAAGTGACACTCTGAGTATACATTTGTCCCCGGCAGAAATATATACATTAAAGTTTAAAAATAAACTGAAGAATATCAAACATTAAAAATAAACTTGATTGTAAAACATCTCAGTTTACCATGACTTGAGAGACATTTACAGAGTCTACAAATATAGTTTAAAACCTGCCATGACTACTACCACTCATCTGAGAAAAGCTTTGCTCTCCCGTTTACAGACTCCATTTTTATAGAAAGTAAAATCAAATAAATAAGCCAAACCAACAAAAATTCCTGTATAATTTACCTAATACTTTACCACCAACTAAAAGAAGAAAGCATTTTACATGAAATTCTCTTAGTGGACCAATCTAATAATTTTCACCACCCAGTTGCTATTTTAATTTAATTCATGGGGAAAATCAACTTACAGCACAGAAAGGTTAGTCACTGACAAGGTCTGAACTGTTCCAACATCAGTAACATGTCATTACTGTTAGTAAAACAATTACTTTGAACACGCTCTAAACCTTATTTACACTAAATGAATGCAGGCAATGAAATGTGCATTCAGCAGACCCTCAGGTATAGCTCTGAAACAGGTAAAATGCAACAGAATACAGTGCTCTTATATAAAATAAATCGAATTGATAACCAGAGACTTTGTCCTAGCCCCAATTTAAGAAGTTACCTTGTAAAATTAGTAAATATACAATGAATATATTTTAAAATAATGAATTATGCTTTACCCTAAAAAATAGTCTTTGAGAATGTAATACATTCAAAATCTGTGTTACTTTCGCCAAAAAAAATAGGTAGTGATGAGCATTCTAGAGAAATATGTATGATATCTGCTTCAAAGTCACTTAAATCCAGGAAAGCTTTGCCTTCACATATAAAAACCAAGCTGGCGCTACGTACCAGGAGTGGCAACCAAGAAGCAGTCCAACACAAATGTTAAGTTATCCAGGAATCCTAATTCCTGACCCTTCTTCCTAAAGGTCTTGCATTTGATTAAAAAGATTACGAAAAGATTTTCTGTTTTGCCTAAACTCTAGCTTTAAGGAATAATTTTTAAAAAGACTAATTAAAAGACTGGTATCAAAAATGTTCAGATTCAAATTCTGTAACCATTTGAAAGCATAATCTAATTATTAGCTTAGGAAAGTCCATATCTAGATTTTAGAAGTTGGTGCCTTGTGCCTTTGGTTGGAAAGTATTTAAACCTCACATACAGCCTTTGCCTTGTAAAAGGAAATTATGCTGAAGCAGTCAATGGGTGGATTTGTTTTAACAAATGGCATACCATTCCCTACCACCTCTTGGAACAGACTTAATAGGTGTCCTATGCATATACCGGGTGCGTAAGTATCGACGCTTTTAATAACAACCACAGTTATAAGCTACACTTAAACACTATTTGTTAAAGTTACTTTGTTAACATGTATGATGTGTGTATTCTACTGTTACTCAGTGCCTTTCATTTATATATTAACTTAGTGCCAGCGACATATGATGTCTTAGTGAACAAGCAGAACCCATGATGTGAAAAGAATGAAATAAAGAGGATTTTACTTCTTTGTTTTAATACAACTTTTGGTCTAGATTGAAGAAATAGTAAAGGGATGAGCTGGGGAGAAATCAAAACTGTAAAAAATAACAGAGTTTCATAAAAGTAATAAATACATAGGTTGTTTTCATTGAAACAATCTTGATGGGAGCATTTAACTCAAATTTTGTCTAAAATTCTTTTTAACTTACATATTTTTTTAAAATTTTTCTCTTCATCTTAGCAAGCCTAATATCAAATATCTTTCAATAAAGCACAATGATATTAAAATGTCATCTGTAGTTATTTGCACGATTTCTGAAGAAATATTAAGAAATTGAGAATATTAACTTTATATTTTAAATGCTTCTACTAAAAAAATTGGCCAATAAACAGAGAAATGTAAAATAAAAAGTAAAAGGATATTTTATTTTAATTTCAGTCTTTCTAGTTTTCTAGGACATGAGAAATTGTTAGTCTTAATCTCAAGTATTCTTCACAAAATTGATTATTTAGGAATTTTTTAAACAATCTATGGTTAGAAAAGGGTCATAAGAGCAATGTAGCTTTTGAACTGTAAGAATTCTCACCCTCTCTAGGGAAAAAAAAAAAAGTCCCATATCCCACAATGCCAATGTTGCACCACTAATGGAGCTTGCCCAGTAAAATTAATAATGTCATTGTATTATTTTCTATCTAAAATGGACACAAACAAGTAAAAAAAAAGAGAGAGAGGGAGGAATCTGGCACTTCCAATTGATTCTGGCCTCTACTTATTTTTAAAGGTCTCAGGTTAAGCAACAAACACACATTTAGTTTCTGACAAAAACATATCTTCTCTTCCTTTCTCTCTTATTTAACAAATTAAAGTACCAGACCTGGCTTGTGTGAAGCATTCAGCCAATTGAGTTCCTGGAACCGACAGGAAATATTTATTTTTAAAAGCTGTTTATCAATCTAAAAATTTTAACAACTGATGATGCCTTTCTTTTAAAATATGGATTATCCATTTTTAAATAATGCAAACAAGAATTTCTGCATGGAATACTGTTAATGTCAATTAAGTGAGTTCACAAATAAGTTGTTCTTACTTTTTAAGTTCCATAAAGGACTAGTATTTCCCCCTAGTCACTGTGAAATGTTTGAATAACAACACTCCCTATGTGAATGTGTCTTTTTCTTTTACTGTTTTAAGGCTGTTTCAAGTTAATTAGTCCACATGGCTAATTACAAACACACACACAAACAGATACTGTTGTTTCTAAGCTTGTTCTCACAGATGAAAAGAACCAAGCTCCTGGCATTGTGCAGTGTACAACCTACCTGAATGTATATGGCAGACCTGTTAATTCTAGATTTAATCATTTTATGATTATTATTTCAAGCAAAATTGTGATGCTATAACTAAGTCCCTTTTGGTCAGGGCCGTACTTCAGATATATTACCCATATTGTGACGTGCCACAAAAGAGAACACAGGGCTCACAGCAACAGAGGCAGAATAAATGCCTCGGTGAGATTCCAAGAGCGTTAGTCATTTGACAGCTTGAGCTCGTTCACGACAAAGCAAGGGCAAGCTCAGTACCTTCTGATACACTAGAGGACAGGAGCAGACAAAAGGCTGATGCTAGAGTCGATATTAAGGAACAAACGACAACTCTTACAACGTGCCGTAGCTCTGAAATGCTCGAGAAAATATGAAAGTCATTTTCCAAGCCTATTCCTTGATGCTTCCTTTCTAAAAGAAACATGATCTCTGGAGCCTTTGATTAAAGAAGGGTGGAATCATTCTTTTTAATTCACTCTGATTTCACCTCAAAAGGGACGCCCAAGTTCCCTTTATTCCAGGTTGGCTCACATCAAGCCAGAGGAAGGCAAAAAAAAAAAAAGGCAAGTGAATTTGAAGAGCCCTTTCCAAAACTGACATACACTCACATACTCAACTGTACTGTGAAAAAAAAAAAAATAAAAGAAGAAGAAGAAACTGATGGTCCTTATCTGCTACGGGATAAGTCAGAAGAATTTTTAGAATTTTCGTTTAAATAGTGTAACACGGAACACACACAGCTCTTCCTGGCATATGGAATAACACTTAAGTCAGGCACCAAATATGTATACTTCAAAGGTCACTCCCGTTGTGTATCTGCATTCGCTCATATCTCTAGGGTGAACATGGATTGCTTTGAAAAATAATAATAATAATGAAAGTTGCCCTTATTTAAAAAAAAAACCTAATGATGAATTATATATTATGTTTGGAGATAAAAATCTCAGAATCAGCATTCATTTCAGGGCCAGAGGTGAGAGATGCTGCTTGATACAGCAGGATGCCAGGAGGAGGAGAAGGAGAGGACCGTGGTCCCCGCGGTGTTAATTGATAAATACACGGCCGGCCGAATAAAAGAATGGAAAGGGGCTGGGAAGCCGGGGCAGCCAGGGCAGTTAACACTCCAGAGCTGGGGAGAGCCTGTCCAACTAATCGGCCCGTTTGTTTTCACAGCTTTGCTGGGAACATTTGCAGGGCTGGCCCGGCACTCCCCGCCGAGCCTGAGAACGAGTGGCCGGCCAAGATACCAGCAGCACATTGTTTCACCTGCGCTGCCAGAGACTCGGGCAGAAAAAACACACACACCACTCTGTCAAAACAGCCGTGGCCGCCGCGCGCTCCTTTTTCCCGCAGCCCCGGTCCAGGCTGCCAAGGTACACGGCCCGGCTTTATCTCCCCGCGCCCGAGAGATGCTCTGTGAGATTCCGGGCCAGGCGGGGGGATGTGACTTAGGAAAGGAACTGGGGTGCCCTCCCCCGCCCCCGCCCCCCGGGGATGCCGGCTCTACCTGGGAAAGCCTGCGCCAGACACATTAAATCAGGTTCCCATAGCCCTCAGCCTGAGTCAGCACCTGGCCGTGAAATGACTCAGACGCAAGGAGACCAGAGGATCAAGGAGGGGCTCCCAGCTGCAGGGCTTTTTAACTCCCCTCCTACTGCTGGAGTCACATGATTAAAAAAAAAAAAAAAATTTCAGCCCGCACAGAAACCTAAGGCAGAACTGGTCTGCCTTTGTCTTCCCTTTGTTTTCCTGCACAGCCAGCCTCGGGACTGCCTGGGTTGGGTTTCCAATCCATCGGCCGCAGAAGCCCCTGTGATAAGAGCTTTCTGATTAAGCCCTAAACCTTTGGTACATACCAGCTATGGCTACTGATGAAAGATCTCATGGTATGTTCTTGTGTTTTTCTGACAACCATATGTTCCGCCTCCCGGAGGCATCTGGGAGTCCGGAGAGAAACCTAAACGACATCTCACGGCGCGGGGGCGGGGACCTCCCTTAAACCGTCCACACGCGAAGGAGGCTGAAGTCTTCATCAGACGGACACCTAGCGAAAGAGAAAACAGCTTATACACCCAAGCCGTGCGTTTAAAGTAAATTTTGTGTCAGGTTAAAAAAAAAAAAAAAAAAAGAAAACAACAAGTGTTGCTTGGCCATTGAAATAAGCAGAATGAGGTTATCTTTTAATTAACATTCTTCAAGTGGCAGGGGATGTTCAGATGTTGCCATTGTAAGATTTCCTGCCTCATCTTCTGTCTTCTTTATGTATTTCTAAAAATACCTTAGGTGGCAGTTTAACAGGCAGGAGACTGCAGATCGTTGCACTACACATATGGAAATAAGCTCTGGCGCGATACCTGGAACAATAATGGCAAAATCTATATCAAAGGAGATGGGACCTGCATCGCTTTCCTTTTGTGTGAGGTGTGTGTCAGCCCAGAGCTCCGGCTGGAGGTGCCGCTTGGAACAAATGTTGCTAGGGGTCCCCTCCACTCTCCACCCACAGACTGCCTGAAAAGTATACAGAAGGGGCTTCTCCGGAAAGAAATTTACCATGTACACTTGATCAAAGCACAGGCACTTGCCTTCCCTGAAACAGAAGAGACACCAAAAAGCCGTCTCTGTGCCCGGGACTCCAGGGGACTTCCTCCTTAGCCTTCTGGGGAAACAATTATGCAATCCCTTCCCCCGACATACTTCAAAATACACTTTTTAGAAAACAATTGTGGGGTCTTACACGGAATTCAGAGGATGTCCATGAAGCCGTTTTGGATACAGCCTCTGGTCCGAGACACTGGCCAGTTGGCTCAGTGACAGCAAATAAATGGGTGAACCCTCTCCCCCTGGACCCGAGCTTTCACTCAGAGCATCACACCTAAGAACCTCACTGCCACCTTCTCCTCCACGTACATTCCAAGGAATATGAAATACAGGTAATATCCAGATCTTTAAAAGAAAAGATTAAAAACAGAGGACTTCATCCAGCTCCATTTTCCAGATGTTAAAGTCATTATGACTGCTTTTGCTAGCTCACCATGGAGCTCAGGGCTGTACCTCTTCAACTTTTGGACTCAGAAACTCTTGAAAAGTCGCAATCCTGTGACTCTATTGTTGCATATTTTCTGGCCTTGCACTAAATTAGCTCATTGAGACCTGCTATTATAAAATTGATATTTTAAAAATTATTTTTCCCGGATTGAACAGATAGCTGGCTTTTTTTTTTTTTTTTTTTTGGTATGTTATCACCATCAGGTCTAAAGTTTCCATGAAAAAAATTAAATTTCTCATTTTTTCCCTGAGTCATGTGAATTGTTTCCAGCAAAGAGCAACCTTTAAATCCCTGAAGCCCTCCAAATGTTAAGTTTCACCAGGAATCGAAAGAGATTTCCCTTTGCCCTGGAAGTATCACAGTCCATCAATTCCTGGGGATTGGTGTCTGCTGGTCCCTTCAGTGCATGCAGGCACCTCCTGACAGCAGGGCAAAACTCACTTTCACTGATCAAGGAGAGGTGATCCCCAATCCTGAAAACAGTTTTCAAAGCTTCAGCTAATCGTCAGAAATGGCCTCAGATGTGCAGCTAATCTCAGCATTCAAATTTCCTGGTTGTTCTGTTTTTCCCTGCTTGATAAGACTTTATCAGACTGTAATGGAACTTCACTCTGATCTGGAATCAGGCACTGCAACGAAATATATACATACCTTTCATATCTTCCTTTTTGGAAAGCCAGCGAATTTAATTGATAACGTGCTAAAATATGAAGCTGGAGTCCTGAAGTCTAGACTCAGTTTCAGCCACCAAACTGTAACTCAGTGGCTTAGTTTGGTATTAAATACACACAACTGGAAAAATGTGCTATCCTGGGCTTTCCTAAGCTAAGTATGTAAAGCAAAAGGGAAAAATACAAAGGAGAAGTATTTACAAGGAAACTGGAGAGCACTTTTGAAACATTGTATTAAAAATTAAAATTTTAACTTAACTTTAAATTTATTGATACCTCTAAGAAATTAATATATTCAAAAAAGCTTTAATTCTTCTATTTGGATTTTTCTTTAAATTAGTTCTCATTTTAAAAAATTAAAATAACAGATATATGTATTCTCCAAGATCTCTCTTTTTTAAAAAGCAAAATATAGGCAAGAGAATTAATAGAAGACTCATAAATGTTGCGAGCACCTGACTAACAAAAAGATTGAAACCAGGGCTGTAAGTATGAAAACAAAGTCCAAAAACTTAATAACCACTTCGGAAGACTGTTTGGTGATTTCTTCCAAAAATAAACGCACTCATACTATACAATCCAGCATTTGTGCTCCTTGTTATTTCCCAAATGACTTGAAAACTTATGTCCATACAAAGACATAAACATGAATAGTAGCTTTATTCCTAATTGCCAAAACGTGGAAGCAACCAGGATGGACTTCAACTGGTGAATGCATACACAAGCTGTGGTACATCCAGACAGTGGAATATTATTTAGCAATAAAAGGAAATGAGCTATCAAGCTGCAAAAAGACTAGGAGGAAACTTAAATGCATATTACTGCAGGAAAGAAGCCAATCTGAAAAGGCTACATACTGTATATATGATTCTAACTATGTGACATTCTGGGAATGGCAAAACTTTGGAGACAGTAAAAAAGATTAATGTTTCCCAGGGTTCCGGGGGTGGGGTGAAGGATGAAGAGATGAGATACAGGGTTTTGGGGGGCAGTGAAACTATTCCGGGTGAGGCTGAAATGATGGATATATGTTGCTATACGTTTGTCAAAACTCATAGAATGTCCAACACAAAAGACTGAACCCTGTGGAAACTACACTCAGCCCTCTGTATCTGCGGGTTCTTCATTCACGGATCCAACAAACCTCAGATCAAAAAGAATTTTTTTAAAAATCCCAAAAAGTTCCAAAGAGCAAAACTTGAATTTGCCGCACACCTGGGCAACTAGTTACGTAGCATTTACATCGTATTAGGTATTATAAGTAATCTAGAGATGATTTAAAGTATATGAAAGGATGTGATTAGGTTATATGCAAACAATATACTGCTTTATATAAGGGATTTGAGCATCTTGGATTTTGGTATCCTTGGGGGTCGTGGAACCAATCCCTTACAGATTCCAAGGGATAACTGTATGTATTTTAGTTAATAATAATAATAATGTATTAATATTGGCTCATCAATTGTAATAACTATACCCCACTAGTGCGAGATGTTAATAATAGGGGAACCTGGGTGAGGGAGGAGAGTGAGGAAGGTATTCGGGAACTCACTGTACTTCCCTTCCAATTTTTCTCTAAACCTAAAACTGTGCTAAAAATAAAGCCTGTTCATTTTTTAATAAACCGTCCTAAAAATATACACGGAACGTAAAATGTCATTGAAAGTGTCACCCCACAAATAAGCCTTCAACGACTTAGCATTTTTAATATCTATTGTTCAGACTGGAGATGAGAGTCACCACTAATTCTTCTCCTTCACCAATAAATTATTTAATTATTAGCATGGGGAAATTATTATTATAATTTGGACCCCCAAAGTTCTTTATTTTTATCACCTAAAAGAAAAAAGAGTTTCAGTACCCTACTTTCCTTTACCAATATAAGCCCAGCTCAGTGAGATGGCTGCCACTTGCCATACTAAATCTGTTCCACTTTGACAGCTTATTACTTTGTAGACACAACCTTACCAAGAATTCTCTTAACCCCATCATCCTATTCAGTGATGGATTATTATCCATCTCTCTAAGACTGACCTCTCGTTACCCTTAATCAGTGTGTCTGCACTGGCCAATTTACCGCCGGTACATTAAAAACCACCTTGCAGCAGGGACTTCCAGTGGCTTTCACGTGGGGCTTGGGTCAGCCTCTTTGTGTGTGCCAGTCCTCCCCTCACCACCCTCCCTGAGCTGGAAAGGAAACTGGAAGGGTGTTCGGGACCCCTTCTACTTTCTGTTTCCCATGCTGAAGTTCCAAGTAAAATTTCTTTCACAAAAAAAAAAAAAAAAAAGACTCTACTGCCAAGATGCTTTTTTTGAACCATTCATATAGACCATCTTATCTGCCTATCGTAAAGAAATTAATAGAATTTCCCTTTAATTTGCTGTTGAAACTGCTCACTCTGCTACTAAGGTCAATTGCCTCTTTAAAACAAAATACACCAATGACTGAAATTGTAGCTGGTAGCTACCAGCCAGCAAGACATGTAAGGGCAGCACTGGAGCAGCTCAAGGCAGTAGACACTGACCTAGAAAAAGTCTGGGAGCTGGGGACCTAGAGACTTGAAAAAGAGAAGGATTTCCACATTACTTAAGATTAGCAAGTGGCAGGGGAAAACTCTGTGAAGAGAGGGGAGGTAGTAATAGATATTTATCCATCTCAGCAAAAAGATTTTGCTGGAAGGAAAGACAACGTATACCTTGGTAGAACCAATGTCAGTTTTCTCACTGATACACCTGGGTGTCCTGCCCACTCAGACTCTCAGACCGTCCAGTCTTCTGGTAGCAAAATGATGGCCCAAGCCCATATCCCACATAACACCAAGAGCTAAACACGTGTACATGAACATAGAGAAAAGGCTCTGTAAGGACACAGCAAGAGGGCAGCCATCTGCAAGTCGAGGTGAGAGACCTCAGAAAAAACAACTCTGCCAGCACCTTGATCTTAGCAGTTCAGCCTCTGTGCTATGGACTGAATGTCTGTGTCCCCTCATAATTCGTATGTTGAAGCCCTAGTCTCGGGCAGGATGGTATTTGAAGGCAGAGCCTTTGGGATGTGATTAGGTCGTAAGGGTGGAGCCCTCATGAATGAGATTAGTGCCCTAAGAAGGAGAGACACGAAAAATGATCACTCTCCCTGCCATGTGAAGACACAGCAAGGGGACGACCCTGTGTAAACCAGGAAGAGCGCTCTCACCATGAACTTGACCAGGCTGGCACCTGGACCTTGGACTTCCAGCCTCCAGAATTGTGAGAAAATAAGTTTCTATTGTTGAAGCCCCCCAGTCTTTGGTATTTTGTTATGGCAGCCCTAGCAAACTAATACAGCTTTCAAAAGGCTGATAGTCCTAGATATCATTCCATATCCATCCAAGATAGACTAAACCCCAGAAAAGAAAACTTGGAGACCAAAAAGAGAAGTCCTTTTCACATCCACAGGGTTGTGAGGCCAAGGGTATGGCTGACAGTAAGACAAAGGAGATGTTTTAAAAGGCTGAGACTCTCCCCAGCTGTGGCCGTTCCGCACCCCACTCTCCACAGCATCCACAGCTGGACTCAGCACCCAGGCTCCTTCCCAGGTAAGGCTCTCACCCCCATGAGAAGGTCTATAAGGAGAGTCAAGAAAAGCAGCGACAAACAAAGCTATATTTACCTGTAAGAAGACAAAAAACGATGACTAACACCTTCTAGGTGTCTTGTCTCTTTACCTCTGGGTCTAATACTTGTGTTCATCCCCTCCGTTCTCAACAGCAGGGGCAGAGGCCTGTGTGCTTGTCTTAGAGGCCTTGGAGCCAAGGAGAGAGCTGCAGACGTGGGCAGAGGAATTCCGGTGGGAAGGAGGCCGTTAAGGGGAGAAAAGGTCCATCACATGCCCGAGGCCTTCGTGAGAAAAGGGTGAACAAACTTGGCCTCGGGGTCTGGAGGATCAAGAAGGAATTGTCTGGATTGGGTAACAGACCTAAATTCTGAGGGGGAATTACCTCAGAAGCAACCTGCCAAAGAGGATCCTTTCGGAAAAGATTACCCAAGGGTAGGATGTAGAGCAGAATCGGGTAATAAACCATCAGAAGGAATTTAGAACGAAGTCAGAGAAGAGCTAAGATTCTCAAGGAATTCGACGTCATATTAAAATCCACAAAGACTTGGAAACAATATTAGTCTTCTAATTAGGGTCTTTGAATGCAATTCGGGATAGGATATGTTGATAAAGGGATCATTGGGACAAGGAAGAAATAATAGAGCTAGCGTCAGGCAGGGTTCCAGTAAGAGCTGGCAAAGTTCTGACTGAAGCTCATTTAATGGAGGGTAACGTGGAGGATGTGGGCAGGGCCCGGGCAGCACGCAGGGATGCTAAAGCACCCAGGGACCGCAGAAGGCCGATGTCAGCGCCGCAGGCCTGGCGGGACGAGGCGGGGGCATGGTGTGAGCAGGGCAGAGCCAGAGCTACATGGAAGGGGGGCCGCTGGGGGCCAGAGCGGGACCCGTGGAGAGATGCGGCTCAGCCAGAACCTGGGGAGCCATCTCCTGGGAAGCAGAGGGTGTAAATCAATGCCTGCCCCCATCCCCTCCCACCCTCTAAAATCACACGGTCCTCCCATCGGTCAACGGGACTGGAAGCCACAAGGCAAGAGAGCCCGGGGCTTTGGTCCCTGGGCATGACCTCCCCGTGCACGCAGCAGGGCTGGGAGGCACAGGCGGGCTGAGCAGGGGGCAAGGGGAAGGGCCAGGTGCCCAGCCGCCTCTGTTAGATGGTTGCGCTCTAAGAGCCCAAGTACCTTGCCTAAACGTTGGTTAACTAAGAAGGAAAACAGTCTCCTCACAGACAAGGCCCCAGACAAAACCCTCCGGAAACCTTGCCCCTTCTCTCTCCCCAGCGCACTCAGCATTGACCTCAGGCTGGAAGCCCACTGCCAAGAGGCCACCCCGCAGCAGAGACGTGTCAAGGGCGAGGTGGGAGGCGACCGCCTGCGCAGGGAGTAGGGGGTGCGTGATCTGTAGTGAGTATGAAAACAGTAATAAAACCCACCCAAAGCCCAGCTCAAAGTTTTCTGTTATCACCCTGAGCTGGCAAAGCTAAACAGTGTCCGTGAAAAGAATGTTTCCCCCAGAACAAAGCTTTTGTGCCACAAACACTAAGCAAGGGCTGTAGTAACCGTTGAATTTTAGTAATCCATGCGTGCTTCAAATTAGCACATTTTTTAGAAATCGAGGTATAGTCAATTTACCATGTTGTGTTAGTTTCAAGGGTACAGCAAAGTAATTCCATTATACATATATGTATATTCTTTTTCAGATTCTTCTCCTTTATAGGTTATTACATTATAGGTTATTAGTTCCCTGTGCTCTACAGTAGGTCCTTGTTGTTTACCCATTTTATATATAGTAGTGTGTGTATGTTAATCCCAAACTCCTAATTTATCTCCCCACCCACCGAAAAGAAAAGAAAAAAAAAAACCAAAAAGTAGGTTGCGTGAACTTTTTTCCCCAAGTGAACTATTAGCTCAGTAAGGACAGATAATGGGCCATTTTTTGTGTGTGGGTTTTCCTTTCTACCATAGTAATTTCTACATAGTTGGTATTGATAAATGTATTGATGGATGAATTAATTCAGAGAATAATTAAAAGCCTTTAACACATAAAAACATTAGCACAATTTATTACTTATCCCTTAACTAACAAAGTATCAGAAAACCCCTGGGGATATACTTGGTCCCTGATACACCGGGAACCAGTACCGCACAGAAGTTTCAAGAGGAACTTCTGAAAAATTTGGAATAGTTTGAGCTCACATCAGACATAGCCCCGTTGTCCCCAGCCCCTGAGATGCTAAATATTGCAGAATTTAAACAGGGGCTTGAAAATGATCCATGAAAGTGCAGAGATTGTATACATACCAGAGTCTGAGATACTTCACTTCTGTCAATCTACGTGAAAACCTCGAGAGATTAAAATCTCTAACAGTGAAACAGTACAAACCCAAGACGTAATATTTTTATTCAGTAAGCGCAAACTTTATTTCATACATGAACAATTTCATGGAAGTTGACTACCTATTAAAATGGAAGCTTCTTTTTTTACATTGTTAGCTGCTCGTTTCAAAACTAAAGAACAGATCAAGATAATAATTACTATGATTATTAAATGATTATAGCAGAAAAAATTTTGTCAAATGGGGAGGGGGAATCTTAAAAATGGATTTGTTCTGTGTGTCAGATACAGCTGCCAGGCTGTATCAGCCATGTATCAGCTGCCAGGCTGGCAGCTCCACAGTTCCAGGTGGAACATCCACACCCAACAGGGGGCTGTAGGAGAAGGTGTCACGTCTTCTGGGGAAACTTTTATCTGCAAGAAAAAAATCTTACAGAGCTCTTACCAGACTTCCCTGGGGTCTCCTTTGCTGAACTTGCCCTCAGGAGGATGCTTTCATCCATCATGTGCAAGGGCCGTGGTCCACCTGCTGGACCGAGGCTGCCCAGGACCTTCCCAGCATGCGAGAGACCCTGCCTGCTGCTCCCACAGCCGTGGTGGGTGCTTGAGGGAGGAGGGAAAGCTGAGGTCCCAGGCAGACCCACCATATTCTTTGTCGTCATGTTATACCACTGCTTTAAGAATCATGCCCAACACTTGAAACTAACAGAACATTGTAAGTTAACTATACTTCAAAAAAAAAAAAAAAAAGAATTATGCTCAGTCTCATTTACTGTTTATTATTTGCATACCTTTCTGGTTTTAAATGACACGTCGGTGCCAACTTGGGTCTAGACCTGGTGTTGGAATATAGGTGACAAAGGATATCTCACCACTTGGGCTTGGAATTCAGCCCGTTTGTGGCCTTGGGGCCCTTGGGGGACACAGCACAGGTCAGGCACCTGGGAGACAGCCGAGGCTGCCCGCTGTTCACACAAGTTCAGGGCTCCTGAAGGTCCCAAGGGAGCTGCAGACAGAGCTTCATTACATCACAGGCATTTGCATTATTACAAGCAGGGGAGGTGAACAGTTAGAGTACCGTTAGATCCCCTGTGAAACGCCCCCAGGAACCCCCAGAAATGGGGGGTGGGGACTTTGGGAGGAAGGGGTCTGAGGCACTTTGCCATCACCTCCAGGTGCACAAGTTCACGAAATTGAACGTTTCCTGTTGATGGGATCTCATTAATATCCCCAGGCTCATGAGACCTGCAGTGAACTCAGGTTACAGAATAAAGTAATAGATATCTTTAATATACATAAGGAATGGAAACTATATGATTTAATTTAAATATATATGATTATGTCTGGGTGACCCTAGGACAGAAAGCCTCCATCTTTAACCTTCAGGAGCAGATGTGCTTTTCCGTTCAAACTCTGAAAAGGCACAATACCAACCGATGGAGAGCAATATAGTCACAGGCAGCTACTAAATGATTAAATCTGTTTGAATCTCAAACAGAAAAGAAAAAAAAAAAGTTGAATTTTGGGCAATTTTTTAGAGTTAAGGAAAGTACTCATACTAAGTGCCTTTTTGAAACGTGGGCAGTTTATTTACTCTTTCTTCCTTCTTATCTGGCACATCACTTCATCATCAAAAAGATAGATGCTTAGGAAATAACTTTGTACACATGCGTCAGCTAAGAACAGATTACCTGATTAACAGTAACCTCCGTGAACGGATTTAGACATGCAGAAGTCAGTGGTCACTGGTCTTGGTTCAGCAACTTGGCTAGTGTCTCTCTAACTTCCTTGACTTTTCCTAATGACTCTTGCTTCAGAATCACAAGATGGCTGCTGCACCTCCAGCAATCAAGTCCAAATGTGTAATAATAAGAATGGTGAGGGATGAAGGGCTTTCTCTTCTTAAGGCTCCGACTGATTATCAGGGAAGGACGGTTCTCCCCAGAGATACACTCCTGAATGCTATTAGCCCAGAACTATATCCTAAGGCTATCCCAAACTATGAAGGAGACTAGAAAATCAAGTATTGAGCTTTCCAGATTCTATATGCCTTCCTTCCTGAACTGTAAAAAACAAAAGACAAAACAAAACAAAAACCAAATTCACTCATTTCTCTTCTTCCATTCCCATTTTTATCACACTTGGACTTAATAGGTTCATTAGCAAAAGCCAGAATTTCTGAGCCATGAGATGACCCTCTTAACTCTGAGTACAGAACCCTCAGGCTTTGCTGCACTGGGGGTAACAAAGCCCAAGGCCCAGGATGTGAGGTGAGCCCTGAAAGTCTGTAGGACGTGCCAGACACGGTCCTGTCATCTGATGGCAGATTCAGGATTCTGGAGGCCTGTTTAGGAGTTCTGGGTTCCAGCTTCATGATGTACTAACTGGATTACACTCTGAGTCTCAGTTTTCAATCCTATAGATGAGGAACAATAGCCCCTCCCTTTCCCATTGGAATACTGGGAGGTTCAAATAAAATATTTCCAAATGGTTATGAAAACCAGAAAACATTACAGCAATGCAAGGTAATATCAGAGCCTCCGTGTTAAAATTAGTCCTCAAACAAGAGTAAGAAAAAATAAGTAAATAAGCGTGGCCGTATTTAGCTCACTGCCTCTGCTGAGGACCTTCCCCGTCCATTCCAATTTCCTTTACAATCCAGATCTTCATCTTCAAACGCATGTGTCACTTCCCAGACACAGCCCAGGTAGCTCTGCTCCCTTTTCAGCACATCATCTTTAGTTCTCTCTTCTCCCCAGCCAGCCGTCTACCCCCAGGATAATTCACTCTGCAGATGTGCTGTTATTTTCATAAACAAAACCACCGGCTCTGCACACCTGGAAACAGGCAATACTCTTGGGGCTGGATTGCACTGCCTTTCATGTCTGAACAGGACGAGTGACACAGAATCAGTATTCAGATCTTCCAGAAATACCCTCCTATGGGGTAAGATAACCGCTCTTCCATCAGAATATCATGAATATTAGGTGAGATAAATATACTGTCAAATGTAATGACATCCTCTTCCCAGCTCCCTCGTAAAGAAGTATTGAGAACATGTAATTGACCTCAAAAGATGTCTATTTTATGATAAATCATTACCTAAATATTACACACCAGAGACCTGTACTATTAAAGAGGGTTGAAATTACTCATGAAATATTAGCTGAGTTTTACTTAAGCTCTTTGGACCTAATTCATAAAAATTAATTCATGGTGTATAAGAATAATCTCTAGCCCTTAATAGAATACTTCTGTAATTCATTAAATTCTTTAATCTCATCACCCCTGATCATGTACATTTGAAGTCTAGTCCTTCAGAAGGGAAAAAACCACTAACTCTCAACAAGTAGAAGAAACATCAGAGTTTTCAAACAGGACCCACATCTCAAAAGATCACAAAGAAACTTACGAAATATGGAGAACTCGGAGTGAAACAAAAGCCAACCCAGTTATATCTGCTTTTCAGATTGACTTTTGGGGAGTAAACCTAAGTTAACAAAAATGTTAATTTTTGAGGAATTTCTTGGGGAATTACGTGGATCCTGTCTAAATTTCTAAATTTTCTTGGCACATCCCAGGTTTCCTATAATCACTTCACTGCGTTTTCGATATCTTTAAGATGTTATCAACAAGGAGCTCTGGGCCCTTTGGGGAGACCGTGGGTCTGTGTGTGCCAGTCAGCTTTGCACCAGTCATCAAGAAAACAATATTATAAAATATCATTTATTATTTCCCACAGTTAACAATTAAGGAATTGTTTGTTCAGTTTATTGACTCACGTCTGCCTCTACCTCTGGGCTGTGACACCCATGAGGGCAAGGCCTTCTTCTGTCTTGTTGACCTCTACATCCTTTGCCACACGATACAATTTCAATCAGTATTTTTAAATCGAAAGCTAACATACTTCACAAAATTTACTCTTGTCCAACCAGAGTAAGTAATATGAATTCAAGTCACAATACATTTATTGATTTTCCACTAAAAATAAAGGCTTATAAGAGGGAGGAAAAGAATGCCTTACGTTTGTATTATCCTAAAGAGTTGACTAACTTTTCACGTGTGTCATGGAGTGTTACACTCACGTTAACCCTCTGAGGAATTAGGGTAGTTTTTTTTCCCTAGATTTTATAGATAAGGAGACTGAGATTCTGGGAGGTAACTGACATCATAATGCAAACCAGTTACACAGTGGGGGAAGGGTAGCTGGGTGAAGCAGCAGCATATATGGGTTCTGGATCCATATGTCACTATTCGCATCAGACAAGTCACTGAATTTTGGTGTCTTCATCCGAGAAATTAGGAGGATCAAGACGGCCTTTAAGTTCCTCTCTAGTTAAATTCACCTTTGCTGCAGGATACTTGTTTTGAGAGATGTTCAGGGAGAGAGAAATCCAGGTGTGTATGGTATCTCCCGGATGCTGCATTTGGCCTCACAGAACAGGATGTGAAGGTAGGAGTGTGAGCAAATAGGGGCTCTTTTCTCACGTGACTCATGGCCCAGCAGCCAGCAGTCCCAGGCTGGCCCAGCTGCTCGTAGTGAGTCAGGCCCTTTCCTTCCTCATCCTTACAGGGAGATTCCCATCTTCATGATTAACGGTGACCACTCCACCTTCAAGAATCTAAAAAAAAAAGAGCCTCCTGGAACTAATAAGCGAGTTTTGTAAGACTGCAGGATACGAGACCAACACACAAAAATCAGTCATATTTCTATATACTAACAATGAACAGTTGGAAACCAGAATTTCAAAAATCAAGACTATTTCCAAAGATCCAATGTCTTATAAAATTAAACACATACTTACCACATGATCCAGCAACACTGCTCTTGGGCATTTACCCTAGAAAAAAGAAAACTTATTTTTACAATGAAAGACAGACACAAATGTTTATAACAGGTCTATTCATAACCACCAACAACTGGACACAATCCAATGTTCTCCCGCAGGTAACAAACTCTTGTACATCCATATGATGGAATATTACTGGGCAATAAAAAGGAAGAAACTATTGATACACACAGTCTGGATGAATCTCAGAGCCATTAATCTGTGTAAAAGAAGCCAGTCTCCAAAGATTACACACCATATGAGTGTGCTTATATGGCATATTCTCAAAAAGATAAAACAATGCAGTAGTGCCACCTGACTGGTCAGTGGTTGCTAGGGGTTAGGATGGATATAACCACAAATAAGTAGCTTTGAAGAGCAGTAGAATTGTCCTGTTTCCTGATTCTTGTGATGGTTACACATATCTATACACATGCTAAAATTCAAAGACCAAAATAATGAAAGGTCTACTTTACTATATTAACATAAAAAAATTTTTTTAAAACATCAATTATATATGCATCTTTAGAGGGTCCATAGCACATACTGAGAAAAGTAAGAAACACAGAACCCAAGCAAAGATACCATTATGAGATCTGAGTATTTTAAAATATTCATTTCAGAGGCAGCTCTTTCACCCATCCTGCTACTTCTATCCAGCCCACAAATACATTCAGCCATTAGTTCAATAATTCCAGCATCTTCATCCATAAAAATGAACATATGAGTCTCAAAATTTTTCTAATTAATCAACTCATTCGATTTAGCCTGGTACACATAATCCCAGAAATGAGGACCATTTTAAGTATTGAGATTCATTTATATTTTACTAGGAAGAGATTTAAATGACTATTATTATTAGTGAGCTTAGTGCCTTGTATACAAAGTAATGATATATTTCCTTGAGTAAAGAACGGAATCTGGGATTCACTCCAACAGGTTCCCCTGAGACCAGCTGAGATGACCAGTGGCTTCCGGGTGGGGCTGGATCTGAGCAGTATCACCCCTCAGTGACTGGTATGTTACCAAGCACTACATGGTAGCCTAGACCACATTTTCTTGTTAGGTTCTGTGACTCTGCCTTTGTCAGAATAATAAGAGTGTTAGACAATTCTTCCAAAATGGGGAGGAAAGAAAAAAGGGAGTAGCCAAAAGTTTCCTGTGTTCTTATCATGTTCAGCGATTTTTATGGGTTAGCAAAACTCTGAGAAATGGATAAAGATGATCCATTTCTCAGAGGAACCGGGACGCACAGCAAGAGGTGAGCGGCGGCGAGCAAGGGAAGCTTCATCTGTATTTACAGCCGCTCCCCATCACTCGCATTACCGCCTGAGCTCCGCCTCCTGTCAGCATTCTGGTGAGCTGTATGATTTCATTATATATTACAATGTAATAATAATAGAAATAACGTACACAATAAATGTAATGCACTTGAATCATCCTGAAACCATCCCCCACAACCCGGGTCCGTGGAAAAATTGTCTTCCACAAAACTGGTCCCTGGTGCCAAAAACGTTGGGGCCCGCTGCTCTAGGATCATTCCTAGAATTGGAGGAGCAGGAATAGTTCAGAGTTATGAACATTTTAAATTATAATAAATATTGCCAAATTACTCTTCAAAAGTTTTGTACTAGTTTACATACCATTAATAACATATCGGAGTGCCTGTCTCCCCAAACCCCCCGTAGAAAATGATCAAATTTATGTATTAATATTTGCCTTTTCAACTCTAAATATGTCTTTTGTAGTGATTTGGATTTCCTGAGGTTTAGCATATTTTATATTAGGTATTCTTATTTCTTATCCTGTGAAATCTCTGCTCATATCATTTGTCCATTTTCCTGTTGGAGTGTTTTATAACAGATATTTAAAACCTCTTTGCATACCATAAATAGTAATTGTTCCCCAGGATGGCTCAATATTTGTTTCCAGTTCTTTTGTATTTTGCCTTGGAATTTGAATTTTCCATTCAGACCAATTGATCGACTTTTTTACGGCTTCAGGATTTGCCTTCTCGTTTAAAATGTCTTCCTTACTCAGTTATGTTTTCCAAGAGCAGCAGTGAGCCCTCATTTCAGTGGTTTCTGCCATCTTGGTAGGAGCGCATCTGTCCCCTGATGTGGGTACAATTGTCTCCAGGACCTGGAGCACAAAATAAGCAAACCAAGTTTGTTAGCTTATTATTTTAGTTGTTGTGATTCAGAGGGTTTGAATGTTATCTGTACTGCAAAGGCTTCCAGCTTCTCCCGGGGAGCCCCAGACTGGACCTTGGTTCAGTGAGAGGTCTCCAGAGCAGATGTAGCCACCTCTAAACTGAGATTACCATTGGACAATGGATAACATCAATAGACCGAGTAGACAAAAACTTGCTCCCATCCTCTTGCCCTACAACACTGTCTCAAGTATGATCTTCACCTCTGCTCTGAAAAACCCAACTGACTTTTCACCAGCTGGAGACCATTTCATCACTTGGTATAGAATTCCTTAGCGTCTAAAACAGTGAAGGCTGGCAAGTGAAAAAAACAACACTCAGTTTACCTGTGGCTACATGGTGTGTGTACATGTACGTGTGTATATGTGGGTGTATACACATCTGTGTGTGTTTTTATACTAGCCCTTCTCTCGTTTTCAATGGGATTTTTAATTGCAAGAAAACCCTTGCTAAAGTCTTCCTATTTCAAAGAACCAAGTAATTTGGTTGGGAAGAGTTGAATCACTGACCACCATCATACAAAACCTCCTTAGGCACATATGAGAATTTCTCTTGGTTTCCTGGTAATAATCAAAGTAGAATCATAGTCCAGTTTCTTGAAAATCAGCCTCTATCTGCTTGTGTTCATGCCTGGCAGCAGGAGTTGCATCTTGGTAGTTATGGCCTTCCGAGGAGCCTGCAGGAAAAGGGTGAAAGTTCATGGGTCAGAGCGTCCAGCTTTTAAACAGAGTTCAGCTTTTTCTTCCTGCTTCAGCCCAGTGGAGGTATATTTCCCATGAGAGGCTTGGTTTTTTCTTTTTTTTAAGAACAGTCATAGGAACTGGATCACCTTGTAGAGAATTAGTAAAATCTCCCCAGGAAGCGTTAATTTAGTGCAAACTATTGGGTCCTGTATGGGTGGATCACAGTACAAACTTCCCCCTTCTCCCTGCTCTTCCAGAAGAGACACAGGAGGACTCAGGAAAACAAATAATTTATGATGAGCACTGACCACATTAAAACACTTTGTAGTTGTTATTTTTAAAGTCCCAAGCTTTCAACAGGAAAGACTTGTTTTTCTTAGGAAAGATTAACAGTAAGATGCTAGGCGGGTGATGGCCAAAAGGAACATTCTAAGGGATTACATAGTCCCTTCTGAGCACTTAGGGAAGCAAGAGACTTTCCTGCGTTTATTTGGAAAAGAGTACTAAAAGCAAAAAAATTGAAGTTGTTTGAGGTAATATTTAGAAAAGCGTTTATTTAAAGGAAGGAAGGTATCGCAAACTAGTGATGTTTTTATTTTGATCCTTCGGATGAAAAATTTGTAATCAACAAGAAAGAAATATGAATAAAAGAAAAGGTTGTATACCTAATTAGTTTGAACACATTTAATTTGTAGCTTAACACTAAAGCTATTAGTGAATTTAATGGTGGTTCTGCCTACTGATCAATTACGATGAATATACCAAACACATATTCCATTAGCCGTGGTAACTCGGGGGTTAGAATCTTGGATTAATTGGATTCATTTGAATTATCCCTTAAGAATATCTATTGAGAGTCTAGATATTAATCCTGTATATTTTTGAATGGTTTTCTATGTAATTAAAGCAAATGTATATTAATCCTCTTAGATGAAATAGTTTTCCAGAAATAGACAATGGTAACAGATTGAAATGTTTTGGAAGCGTGATCTCTATCTTTCAGAGTTGAGCAAATGGTAGATGACAACCTTGAAACATGGGAGGAAAAAAATACTTTCTGCCTTCTGTAACTGTTGATGCTTGTCACATTTGAGATGTTTTTATTTAAGAAGTTTTTAAGCATGTTAGCCGGTTGTCTGAATTCTGAGGCATCCGTGTCCGTGATCCTGAGAATGTCTGGCCAGAGCAGCAAACGGACTGGTCAGCAGAAAACCAGGGGGTAGATAATCAGGGTCCATGGCTATCTTCTGGCCCCCAATCCGAAACCAAAGGTCTCCCCGAGGCCTCAGTGCCCGGGGCCTCTCCAACCAGCAACAAAGAGGCAATTTCTGGAAAAGGGGGCAACTCCGTCAGCTGCGCAGGGTACACATTCCTGCCGACGTGGCAGACGCTCCCCCCGCAGCGGGAGGGGCCGGCAACCCACTCAGCTGTCTCCACGCGGGGAATCAGTTTCAGCAGAAGAACTTTGCTAGTTCCCCAAGCCGCCAGTTGAGATGACACTCGAAATAGATACGAAATAAGGAAATAAACAAACACGTGCAAAGGAAGAGCTGGCTCATCAGAGGATAATCCAGGATGACGAAAGCCTTGCCAAGAGCGGGCTTTGGAGGGACATAGCTGAGGGCGGTGGACCTCTCTAGAACAGGCCAGAGACGCACCCATCCTCGGGCTTAGAGCAAGAGACCCAGCAGAGATGTCCCAGCTCCGCAGAGAGCTCTGGACATTATCCAATGTCCGTAATATGATCTTATGGTTGTCAATTGTGACTTGTTTCAGGCAAAATTTCAGAAAATTGTAAATGAAAGAACCGGTTAATATAACAAAATCGCCCCCTTTTTGGTAACCGATAAAATAACATCAAACACCAAGAGAACAGGCAGATCTCACTTTAAAAATGGACATATTCCTTTCCTACTTCTCACAATGCCAGAAATACTCTTTCTTCGATACCAAAAGAGAGGAAATCGATTTACCTAGATGATTTTAAAGTGTCATTCTTAAAGGGCCAGTAACTATGTTCAGGCAAAGATAAAAGTAACAAATATCTGGGTTCTTTTATCATAAAAATATGGTAGTTCTTATTGTGATTATAACTGTGCTAACAGATGGTTTTTAAACGTTTTACAGCTAAACTTAGTAGTTAAAGCATGTTAAATTTGTATCTTTTTCATAGTTTATAGTAATTTAATCAGTGAAAACTATTTTACAACACGATCCCAGCAGAGTGAAGGATAGAAAAAATAAGAGGTTACAAATAACACAAAATCCTGAAAAATCACGAACTCCCACCAGATCCTCAAACACAATTCCTGCCATGAAAGGACAGCTGTGTTCGTCTGGAGACTGTATGGGGCCGCGAGCAATACAAGTCATGAGCACCCCAGGAAGCCAGTAAATGCATCGCGGCATTTTTCCTCTTGGTCATCCCTGATTCACTCTAACCTTTTGTCCTGAGCCCTCAGATCACAGCCTCTAGTTATCACCCTCCTCTTCCCGAGCCAAAAATAAACCAAGATCGTATTGTATTGAAACCCTATTGACAAACGAGGGTCATCTGCTCTCTCCATAGGCCATTAAGAACCACCACATGCATTATAAATACACGAGTTAGGAGTGGGGATCCCAGGTGGACATAGATTTCCTATCCAACAGACTTGGAAAAAGAAAAGGGTGCTTTCAATAGCATTTGTTCCAGCATCAACACTGCTGGCTTTTTGAGTGTTTCAGTGCTAGAAAATCACACAGTTCAACCCACACCTGCCAGTGGTATCTTTTTCACTGTCTGCCTATTTTGGAGGTGTTACATTTCTTGACAATACCAAATCAATAAACCTAATTTGCAGCAACATACCACATTACAGCATTTTTATATCACACTTCCAACATCCCGAGGTCGGGGCTTCCCTGGTGGCGCAGTGGTTGAGAGCCCGCCTGCCGATGTAGCGGACGCGGGTTCGTGCCCCGGTCCGGGAGGATCCCACGTGCCGCGGAGCGGCTGGGCCCGTGAGCCGTGGCCGCTGAGCCTGCGCGTCCGGAGCCTGTGCTCCGCAGCGGGAGAGGCCACGGCAGTGAGAGGCCCACGTACCGCAGGAAAAAAAAAAAAAAAATCCAGAGGTCTAAAATCTTGAAAATTTAAGCCACATACCAACAACTCCCAACATTTAGATCTTTTCCAGTAAAAAATATAATCATCAAGTTTTTTTATATACAGTGCAGTTTCCGCCTTTCCTACTTCTGTCGATAATATCATTTCAGTCACCTGGGCTTCAGACTTTGTAGCTATTACCTGAGATTCCCTCTTCGTCCGTGTGTCTGTATCAGGCACCAAGTCCCATCACTTCTTCAGAATGTCTTCTACCTTTGTCCGTTCCATCCATTTCCAGTGGCGTTTTCCTCCTCCAATGCCCCATCATTTCACACCTGGATTAGCACTTTGGTGCTAATTAGTCCTTTCCTAAGCCATCTCTCTATCTCTCATCTCTCCCCCCTTCCAATTCATTCCACTTAAGCGCTGCCTGACTGGTCTGCAAGAAATCTTAATTCTTCATTTCACTCGCCTTCTCAAAAGCTTTCAGTGCCTCAAATTGGCATTCTCATCCCTCCAAGGTCTCCCCAGTCCAGCTTTCCAAGCGACTCTCCCCTCTCTCCAGGGTAGTGAGAGAGCAGACACTGCACGCACCTTGAGTACCCCATGCCAGTGCTTCACACCACACATTTATTCATCGGCTGCATCCCCCCAGGACGTGCTTCCCAATCTCCTCTCTTTATTGAAAGTGTGCCTGTCCTAACAGGCTCATCGCAGATCCAACCCCCTCCATAAAATCCTCAAACATTCCTGCCCACAAGGACTTCTCTCTGTGAATTTCTCCTGTCCACTTTCTCGCCAGACATAACCTGTGCATTTAAATGTACCCATCCTATCTTTATTATCCATTCACGTACGTAGATATACACGTATGGATACATATACATCCATATACATATATAAATGTATATATTTTCCTTATGTAATTGTAAAGGGAAGAACAAATCGGACTCCTTATTGGATCTATTTCTTTTAGCTTAACCTTTGTATTCTACTGCTTTTGCTTGCAGTTAAGAATGTTGCCTAGAGCCTGAAATATACAGGATAGCCCAATTCTCAAGGCTCTGACCTTTAAGGGTGTAACACTTTTCCATTCTCATAGAGATAAAAAGTTGCAGAGCAGAGAACAACATTTGTCTTGTTGGAGGTTTACAGGAGCATGGTGACCTGACCTACGTGGACGGCTGCAAGAACAAAGGATTGTGACACCAAGAAGTTTGCAACAATCAACCACACGCCTCCCCATTCTGGTAGGAAAGAAGCCTGAATTCAGACTTAGGGAAGATGGTTCTCTAAGACATTAGTTAGCCCTCTTCTCAGACTCCCAATAAAGTCATTATTCCCTGGCCCATAACCTCATTGCCAGATTTATTGGCCTGTCTCGCGGCCAGCAGGACGAGCTTGGACTCCGTAACATAATTGCTATTATATATAAATATTGTTATGTAACTTGTTTTTATTTTCCTTTTTTTTTTCTTCTTTTTTTTCTGGCTGCACCCACAGCACGCAGGATCTCAGTTCCCCGACCGGGGATCGAACCCGTGCCCCTCGCACTGCAAGCTCAGTGTTTTAACCACGGGACCTCCAGGGAAGTCCGTGACCTGTTTTCTTAATACGCTACCAATATATATTGAAGATCAGTCTCTATGACACTGTGGGACAATGAGTGGCTATTTCTTTTTTATATGTCTTAATTTTTCCATTTTTCTACATTTATCACGTATAAACTTGGTAACGAATGAAAAAATGTTACTTTCAGACCACGAAAGCAAGCAAAGAGAGGATTTTGACATAAGGGACCATGATCTCAACTTTCTAGCTAGCAGGGAAAAAAGAGAACTTCGATCATGATAAAAATGGATAAATGGAGAGCACAAAAGTGTATCACCTTCGTAATTCAAAGATTTTTGTAAAGGAACTTAGGGTAGCTTTTCCATGACAATATTCACATTCTTGCTCAACGTGCATTCAAGTACCTAGGAGGCTCAAGGATTGTGCGGTCCCAGGGCAGAAACGAATCAGCCTCCATCCCTGTTCCAGGGGGACGGTTTACAGAAGTTTGCAGTAGTGATCCTACACATATTTGTGTTTCTTTCATGGGAGCGCTCATTGCAAAGAAATTATATCTTTTGAAAGAAGGTCATTTGACACCAAGCGCTAACCTATCAACCGCGGTCTTATAGATGAGTCTATAATTAAGCAACATCTAGAGTTAATTGCTTGATTTTAATATCTAAAAATCGATACCTTAAGCTTAAAGTGCTTTTGACTTTTTAAAGCATCTTTATAACTATTACCTCATGTTACATTCACAGCAACCCTTGCGGTAGGTAAGGTATCAGCATTCTGTAAATAGGAAAACAGACAAGAGGTGGTCCCAGGACTTGCCTTAACTCACAGACTAGCAAGACAACAGCAGAAATCTCCTGGCTTCTAATCTCATGTCTTTCCCTTGAACCAAGCCAAGGAATGAAACCTTGTGTTGACAAGAAAAATTCAGTCCTGGTCCCAGAACAAATTTTAACATTAGAACTAAGTTATAAATAAGTCGCATGGTGAGGGCTTGGTGCACAGCAGTCTCTGTTTTACGGCCAAGATCATGTAGCACGCTGAATGTTCTAGCCTGTCTTTCCCATGACGATCCTGGGTAACTATGAACCAGAAAAGAGATTTGTTCAAGCATATTCTATTTGACAAGTGCAAATAAATTTATTCAATTACCTATATTCTAAAAACTATTCCAGTAGCACCACCATCATGTAAATAAAAGCAGCCAAGTTGGAAACAAACCTGTAAGTTCAGGAACATGAAATGCTTCAAAAAATACTGATTTTAATATCTGATCAAATGCTAAGAGTGAGTGGGAGTAGGGCACACACACACACACACACACACACACACACACACACACACACATACACAAAAAAGACCATCTGTTACTTATTTAAGCCATTCTTAGACAAGAATATATTACTTTTCAGGGGGAAAAATGTTGTTCTTTCCAGAGGAATAGGAATGTGATATAAACAATGAGATGAGATAAAGCTGTTTATATCAAAGGATGAATCCGTTTATAACACTGAAAAATAGTACACATTTCCTGTTATTGCTGCTATAAGTAAAACAGTATTTGAAAGACAAATTACCATGTTACTATTCTTGAAAACCCCAGGCTCTTCTGTAAGTAATGACATCTTGGTAGACATGAGACTAACCAAGGGCAGACATATCTCCATCTACATAATTTAAGGGAGAAAAGTCAATCATTTCTCCCTCAAAGAGAGAATAATTTTCCTTTAAAACTTAAGGAATCTAGAAAAGCTTACATTTAAGACAAACAAAAACCACAAACAGGGAAGGGAGATACAAGCAGCAAATATGCTCACAGTGGGACTGGATGCACGGCCACGTCACGAACAGCAGGCAGGAGGACAGAGCAGGTCCTCAGATCGGAAGTGTCTGCAGAAGTTCTCCAGCCTCCACAACCACAGCTTCAACAAGACTCGCAACCACAAAGACTGACGTCCTCACCTGTGCATCCTCACCTGTGCATCCTCACCTGTGGCACCCTCACCTGTGCATCCTCACCTGTCCGTCCTCACCTGTGGCACCCTCACCTGTGCATCCTCACCTGTGGCACCCTCACCTGTGCATCCTCACCGGTGGCACCCTCACCTGTCCATCCTCACCTGTGGCCCCCTCACTTGTGCATCCTCACCTGTGGCAGCTGGCAGAGCACTTTCCAGAGCACACTGACACACATGCAGTTGGCTCCAGCACTCAGACATGGGTGCCCACAGAAACCACCTGGCTCTTGGCATGGACAGATGCTGGTTTCAGCAAGAGCTCAAGGACAGGCCCCAGCCCAGTCCCACTCCCCCCCTGCCCCCTCTTATTTGGAAGCTCACTTCACCTCACCTCTTAGCAACTCCCTGATTTCCCAAAGGAGAGAAACAGTTGCAGCAACAAGCCTGGGGTATCTATCCACTGCTCCCTAAAGCCCGAGGAGGAGCTGGCTCGGTGGGCTCCTCCTTTCTTGCTGCCAGTTGGGGGAGCATCCGGGTCTCAAAATTAAAATGATCATCTAGCAGCCAAAGCCATTTTGATTGACAGCCTCACAGAGATGCTGCATGGTACCAACCGTGCAGATTGCCCTAAGCTAAGGGGCTTCCCAGAACACAGGGCTCTTTCCCCAGGAATGCCCTGGCAAACATGGACTGCTGGTCTCCCTGTCAGCATCATCTCTGGGATGTATCGAGGTCCTAAATGGGCTCACAGGGGCCTCACCTCCGAGAGTCCTTCCCGGCAGATCCATGATGGCCTTTCTGCGGGGAGGGAGGAGAGACTGCTCCAGAAGCCCTAGGGGACGTCTGAGTGTCTGTATGTTTCTGACTCCCCAGGGGACTGTGCAATTACCAGGGTCTGACATGGCGTGTGGTGGAAAGTAGTTCGTCTCTCCTATGTAATCCTTAGTGGTTTGGATGATTACAGCTGCTTGGGCAAGTCCTTCAGGAAGAAATGTCCATGCACTTGGCCCGGAGATGAAGGAACAGGTCTAGAGCAGCGGTCTTCAAATTTTGCCCCAGGGGATATAGCTGGAGACACCACTTTTGGTTTTCACAGTGGGAGAGAGGGCGCTCACGGCATCTCCTGGGCGGAGGCTGACCGTCCTCCACTCCAGCCTGGACCCCAGCAGGGGAGAGACATCGGACCGCCTTCCCCGGGCATCCTCCGCCCGTCGCCCTGCAGACCAACCAAACAGACAGGAGAGAGGAGGCGTGTGGTCACCCTTCCTGCGTTATGTCCCATCCCTATTTCACTCTGGAAAATGTGTTCTATAACGTTAAAAGAAAGCCCAAATTATTTTTATTGAAATTCTTCAAAACTGGGATCACTAATCAGTTGACACTTCTAATCAGTAGTCAGTTCAAACTTTTCCATTAGTTTGCCCCATTTTGTAACCCGCCTAAAAAATATCCATAGTGTAGAATGAGCACATTTCCTACGCAGAAAACTAGAGACTCTGTCCGCAGCCTGGTTGCCTTTGCTCAGCTCCTGAGCCGGGACTGGATCCGGCCCGATGCCACTTACACTGTCGCTCCCAGCTTGGCTCTGCTTGACGCACGGCAGTGAAGCTCCTTAGTCCTCAGGGCCCTTCTCCCCGGGTGATGCAGGAACATGACCCATAAGGCAATCGTGTGAGCGTCAGGGCTGGGCTGCAAAGGGCCCAGCTCAGGCCCCATCGTTCTCTGTTGTTTGGGGGAAGATGTGTAACTTAGCAATGACTCTCTCAAGACAACGGCCCGCCTCTATTTCTCAGAGAGGGGCTTTCTCTGTAGAAGAGGATTGCGTCTATGTGCGCGAGTCTGTATGCGCGTGTGGATGTGTGTATGTCTGTATGTTTCTGAGTGCGTGTATGTGTGTGTCTGTATGTTTCCGAGTGTGTGAGTGTGTGTACCTGTGTATGTGTGTGTCCATATGTTTCTGAATGCGTGTTTGTGTATGTGTGTGTATGCGTGTGAATGTGTGAGTGTGTATGTGTGTGTCTATGAGTGTCTGTATGTTTCTGAGTGTGTGAGTGTGTGTGTCTGTGTGTGAGTGTGTATATGTCTGTGAATGTGTGTACATGCATCTGTATGTTTGTGTGTGAATGTGTGTGATTTTGAATTTACATGTGTCTGTGTCTGTGCACGTGAGTGTGTGTGTGTGTGTGTGTGTGTGTGTGTGTGTGTGTGAGTGTCCGTATGTTTCCGAGTGCGTGAGTGTGTGTGTATATGTAAGGAAGGGGTGCTTTCTTTGTTCCCGGGGGCCCACTGTGAATGTGTGTACATGCATCTGTATGTTTGTGTGTGAATGTGTGTGATTTTGAATTTACATGTGTCTGTGTCTGTGCACGTGAGTGTGTGTGTGTGTGTGTGTGTGTGTGTGTGAGTGTCCGTATGTTTCCGAGTGCGTGAGTGTGTGTGTATATGTAAGGAAGGGGTGCTTTCTTTGTTCCCGGGGGCCCAGGTGAGAGGCCCCTGTGGTAACAGCACCCGGGCCACTGTCTGTCTACACCCCTTGCTCCTGAGTCAGGCCCTGTGGTCACGAATTCTTTCTTCAGAAACTACTCATAAAAGCAGGCACGGATGACTAACCAGGAGATGAAGCGGAGGACGTATCTCATCTGCCCGGCATGGCAGCTCAGCGCTAAACGGGGACATCCTGCCACAGATTCCCAGGGTGGAAAAAGGCGAGGAATCTGTACGAGTCATCATTTCGTATGGGTGGCTCCGTGCCGTCTCTTAAACCACCACCTCCCAACCCTTTACCCGCTCCCCAAGGCTTGTTTGGCTAAATTCTCAGACTAACAAAGACGGAATTGGTTCTGTGTTCTTCCTGCCCGCGGACAGAGTCTGCAACACCAAAGTCCCACATTGGTTAAAGGCCGCTCCCCGTGCCTGTAAGTGCAACTGTGAAAATTATTTCTGAATGTGTTATGCAAGGGACGGGGTCATTTACTTGTAATTTATCAGACCAGCCAGTCAAAATATGCGTTCATTCATTCATTCATCAGCCAATCATTCAAAGCTCAGGCATGTAAGTGACTGCCTCTGGATTTGGGAGTCAGAAAGACCACAGTCAGAATCTTAGCTCCGTCACTTCCCAGTTCAATATTCTGATCCTGGAAGAACTATTTAACAATCTGAGCCTCAGGATCCTCACTTGTAAAACTCAGGAAAAGAACACCAACCTCAAAGGTTTGTTGTAAAGATTAAATAATGTAACGCGTGCCAAGTGCCCGGCACAAAGCAGCCACTCCGTGGAAATCACTGCCTCGACCCAGAATTCCGAGGTAACGGCATGTCAGCCATTTGCATCAGAGAAGGGTCCAGACCATCAACTGTGCATAATGTTGACATCTGATGTGCAAAATCCACCTTCCTCTCACATGCAGCTCTCCCCTAATCTCTGCTTCACATCCAGCTTCTTGGTGTTTTCCTCAGCCCTCTGACCTCAGGGCTGTTTCTGGTTTCCCACCTCGTCTCCGGCTGACTCACCATTGCCAGCCGAACGTCCTCATCCCTGCTCCTCACCCTGAGTGGAGGCGCTGGCCAAGCCTGGACCACCCTTCCATCCTCCGCTTACCCAGTCACGTGGGTACGAACTCAGAGGGAACGGAGTCGCTCCGGGCCGCAGAGGTCCTGTGCACCAGCTGGACCGGCCAGTGCGGTGCCCACAGGGACTTTTCGCTCTGTAGAATTTGAGAAGGAATTTAAACGATCCTTTACTTGCAACTTTCTCATTTTCAGGCAGGAAGGAGGTCCAGAGAAGTGAGGGTCCCGCGCAGTTAGTTAAATGGCTAGATTTCCCCTCCCTCTGTTAGATGTAAATAGTCTCTTGATGCACCCTGCACCATACCTACACCTCAAAACATCAGGTGCTTGTAGAAACGATATCACATACTCCGTGACAGCAAGTTCAGGATTTCCTGGCAATACGCAATAGGCCCCAGATGATCACTAAACCACATGTTACATTTTGACAGCTGACACCGTTTGGGAGCCAGGCACAATGTTAGGAATTTGATTCTGGTTAGCACACGCCCGAGGTGACACACCACTTCACACTGCCCCAGGGACACCTGAAGTGTGTCTGCCGCGGGCAGTCTCCACGCTCAGGGGCGGAATGAAGACGCTTCCAAGAGTTTGCTTCACATCTGTCTATGCCCTGAAATCCAGTACCTTCTTTTAGTAAAATAAGACATGGATAAAGTAGGAGTTTGGGATTAACATACACACACTACTATATATACAATAGGGAAACAACAAGGACCTACTGTATAGCACAGGGAACTCGACTCAATATCTTGTAATGACCTATCATGGAATAACCTGTACATATACATATATTACTGAATCATTTTGCTGTACACTTGAAACTAACACAACATTGTAAATTAACTATACTTCAATAAAAAACTTTTAGAAAGAAAATAATACATGGATGCAGTTAAAAATAGAACAAGTGGGCTTCCCTGGTGGCGCAGTGGTTGAGAATCTGCCTGCCAATGCAGGGGACGCGGGTTCGAGCCCTGGTCTGGGAGGATCCCACATGCCACGCAGCGACTAAGCCCGTGCGCCACAACTACTGAGCCTGTGCGTCTGGAGCCTGTGCTCCGCAGCAAGAGAGGCTCGCGCACCGCGATGAAGAGCGGCCCCCGCTCGCCGCAACTGGAGAAAGCCCTCGCGCAGAAACGGAGACCCAACACAGCAAAAATAAATAAATTAATTAATACCCAACACAGCAACACTAAATAAATCAATTAATAAACACCTACCCCCAACGTCTTCTTTAAATAAAAATAAAAAAAAAAACCCTGCATACGCCCTTTTTGAAAAAAAAAAAAAAAAGAACAAGAGCATAGTGTGTTAGTCAGGGTTCTCCTGGAAA
>NC_041226.1:76192511-76198833 GCF_002837175.3 Physeter macrocephalus
CGGGGCTTGCCTGGTGGCGCAGCGGTTGAGAGTCCGCCTGCCGATGCGGGGGACGCGGGTTCGCGCCCCGGTCCGGGAGGATCCCACAGGCCGCGGAGCGGCTGGGCCCGTGAGCCGTGGCCGCCGAGCCTGCGCGTCCGGAGCCTGTGCTCCGCGACGGGAGAGGCCACAAGAGTGAGACGCCCGCGTACCGCAAAAAAAAAAGTGATCCCCAAAGAGCTTTCCCTGGTGGTGGTGGTGGGGGGGTGATGTGGAGGGATGGATCGAAAATTTGAGATTAGCGGATGCAAACTATTACATATAGGATGGATAAACAAAAAAGTCCTATTGTCTAGCACAGGGAACTGTATTTAATACCCTGTTATAGACCATAATGGAAAAGAATATGAAAAAGAATATATATGTATAACTGAGCCCCTTAGCTGCACGGCACGTCAGAAATTTACACAGCGCTGTAAATCAACTATACTTCAATAACATTTTTCTTTAAATAAAGAAAAAAAAAGCTTTTCCTAATACATAGAAGAGAAACATACTGACATATCCTCTTAACTTTCTGCTGGAACCTCTCACGGGTGTCCTATTTAATTTCTTCTCAAGTAGCCTCATCTTTTGTTCACTGCTTCCATGCTTTTAGGCTTCCTTGTTTCAAAAGTTAGCTCATGTTATTTTTTAAATCTTTGTTCATACATCCCCAACTAGGATATGATCTGCCTCTGGCCAGTAATGTTTGTAGACCCTGTCCCACCCACCAAATCCTTGCCTGTATCAGGGCTCCAATAAACAGGATTGGGTCTCAAGGAAGAATTAACCAGCTAAGAAAGCCAACGGGTTACATGGACTGTCAGTTTGCAAGAGAGAGGGCTGTGCTCAGGATACCTGGGGTGGTGAGGTGTATTACTGCAAACAGAGTGTGGTGGTGTTAGTCGGCCCAGGCTGTTAAAACTAAATACCACAGGGCTTCCCTGGTGGCTCAGTGGTTGAGAGTCCGCCTGCCAATGCAGGGGACACGGGTTCGTGCCCCGGTCCGGGAAGATGCCACATGCCGCGGAGCAGCCGGGCCCGTGAGCCACGGCCGCTGAGCCTGCGCGTCCGGAGCCTGTGCTCCGCAACGGGAGAGGCCACAACGGTGAGTAGGCCCACGTACCGCAAAAAAAAAAAAAACAAAAAAAACTAAATACCACAGATGGGACAGTTTAAACAACAAACATTTATTTCTCACAGTTCTGGAGGCTGGAAGTCCAAGGTCAAGGTACCAGCAGATTCAGTGTCTGGTGAATTCACTTCCTGGCTTGCAGATGGCCATCTTCTTGCCGTGTCCTCACATGGCAGAGAGAAAGACCCTGTGTCTCTTCTTTTTGTGAGGGTACCAATTCCATCACAAGGTCCCCACTCTCATGAGTTAATTTCACCCTAACTACCTCCCGAAGACCCCACTTTCAAACACCATTGCATAGAGGATTAGGGCTTCAACATGTGAATTTTTGGGGGACACGAACATTCAGTTCAGAGCAGATAGACAGTCCTCCAGGATGGCCACCATCGATTCTTTAACATCCAGAGGTGGGACCTTTTTCCTCTCCCCTTGAACTTCGACTGGCCCTGTACCTTGCTTTGAGCAACGAAGTGTGGAAGGAGTGAAGCTATGTCTCTTCGAAGCTCTTAAGCCTTCTCTGTCCTCCTTCTTAGAAGCCAATCACCTTTCGAGAGCTCTGCCCCCCCGCAAGCTGGCAAGCAGTGAGAAGCCTGACCAGACGACATGGGAGAGAGAGGGGGCGTCGAGGGGCAGACCTGTGCACAAAGCCCTATCGGCCCTCCCAGTTCACTCCCGGTCCAGACACAGGGATGACAAGCCCAGCTGACCTCAGATGGGGCAGGACCTCTGAGTTCCTGACCCACAGAATGCTGAGAAGTCATGCTGCTTTAAACCACTAAGTTCGGAGATAGATTCGTACGCAACAGTAGATCATCAAAACACACAGCAAGGTTAAAAAAACGCTCAACCAGCAACCAGGACTCATGGACCCTGCGGTTCTCTGTGTGTTTCTTCATCTTGTAAAGCTCCCAGGTCCCTCTCAGTGGGTCTCCATAGCAGTCCCTAAGCAAGGGTCAGGTTGCCCAGTCGCCCCGTGTGTCTGAGTTCTAAAGCCAGGCTGCCTTGTGGGCCGTTGCTCAGTTCTGGCTGTCACCTGAGGATAAGGCGGTGGCACACACGGCCACGATGCTTGGGAAGCAACTCCTGAGACTTTAACGGGCCCCGGGAGCTGGAAGTGTTATTCCCTTAGTCTCCTCAGGCTGAAAGCGGTACAGAGGCCTGGGCCACAGCCAGAGATGGGTCACGGCCTCCACCTGCTCCTGTATGCACCTGGATCCCCCATGATTTGAAGGGCCCTCTGTATGGGACCAAAGAGACAATCAGGAATGAAGAGGAACAAAATTCTCGTCTCCAAAACACGGAACAGCTGCCTTTCATGTACTAAGAGATGTTTGGCTTCCTCACAGCTGGAGGCGGGGCTGGTATCCTGGAGCGTTTTCTTCAGTTTTCACTAAAGTCCTGGATTCCTTTTGTGAGTTCGGGCATGGACTTGAATATTTTCCTGTCACTGGGAAAACAAATTAAGTCTAAGAGAATCGCCTGCAATTGCTAAGACTCGCTACCAACGCACAGTGCAAAGAAGCAGCATGGGATAGATGACGCCTTGTGTTTGAGGCCCCATCTGTGAGGCGCCCTTGGGCGTTTTTTGACTTGGGATTTCTCCCTGGACGAGGTCATGCCTCCTGGATGATTCCTCGTGGTCCTCACATCCAGTGTGCCTCTTGTCATTTTAGAAAGAGACACGACCCACCCCCAGACAAAGCCCATCGTTTCCTAAAGGCACACCTGGAGAATGAAATGTTATTCAAGGGATGGAACACTGATTTTAGATTATTAATCCACTGCAGGTCCTGTCCTTCCTGGTAGGCACTCTCCGGCCAAAAAGCCAGCTGTCAGTATTAAAAATTGAATATTCACACAGAAACCGCTACTGATTCATCACAGGCAGCAGCCGTCTCCCCATCACTTCATGAAGTTTAGTGTTTCTGGTTAAAGGAACCAGAGAGATTGGGGATTTCACAGACTTCCCCAGGGAATAAAAGAGAAGAAATTCACGCCCACTCCCAGAAAACGTGAATCCTCCCAGATGGAACGAATTGTGCAAAGCTACATAAAAGTAAAAACTACTTGGGGTGAGGTCGATTTAATGTTTACCAAATGCATTTATTAAACAGACTTTCTCTTACTGAAAATTTCCATCGTGGACCTGGAAAAAGATCAAGGGCAGTGCTCATTAATACGCCTAAAAGTTTGAATTTTATGTAAACTTCCACGTCAGTCAGCCAAACACAGTTATAAAGCATTCGGAGGGAGAAGAGCAGCCCTCGCCCTGGTCAAAACCGTGAATTTGGCCAACTCTAACTCTGGCACCTCCAAGCTCCCTTTCTCACCCCATTTCTTTTTTTTTTTTTTTTTTTTTTTTTTTTTGCAGTACGCAGGCCTCTCAGAAACGGAGACCCAACACAGCAAAAATAAATAAATTAATTAATACCCAACACAGCAACACTAAATAAATCAATTAATAAACACCTACCCCCAACGTCTTCTTTAAATAAAAATAAAAAAAAAAACCCTGCATACGCCCTTTTTGAAAAAAAAAAAAAAAAGAACAAGAGCATAGTGTGTTAGTCAGGGTTCTCCTGAAAAATGGAACTATTAGGGCATATAGCTATATACAGAGAGAGAGCTATTTTAAAGAACTGGCTCATGTGCTAGGGGGGCTGGTAAGACTACAGTCTGTAGGGCAGGATGGAATTGCAGGCGGGATTCCTATTCCACAGTCTTGAGGCAAAATTCCTTCTTCTCTGGGAAACCTCACTGTTGACTCCTGAGACCTTTAATTGATTAGGGAAGGGTCAGAGTAAGGGGGTAACTTGCTTTACTGAAAGTCAACAGATGGTCAAATTTTTTTAAAAAAATTTTTTAGTTGAAGTATAGTTAATTTGCAATGTTGTGTTCGTTTCAAGTGTACGGCAAAGTGAGTCACATGCATATACATTTTTGTTTTCAGAATCTTTTCCATTATAGGTTTTTACAAGATATCGAGTATCGTTCTCTGTGCTAGACAATAGGTCCTTGTTGGTTATCTTTTATATACAGCGGTGTGTGTGTGGTAATTCCAAACTCCTGATTTATCTCTCCCACTGTCCCCCACCATCTCCTCTGGTAACCATAAGTTTGCTTTCTATGCCTATGAATCGGTTTCTATTTGGTAAATGAGTTCATCTGTAATGCATTGTAAATGTGAATCACATCTGAAAAATACCCTCACAGCAACATCTACCTACCTACCTACCTATCTCTCTATATACAAATATATATGTATATATCTATACAGTACCCAGTCACGTTGGCCAAACAACTTAGCACCACAATCTAGCCAAGTTGACACAGGGAGACAACGAAAGGGGTGTCCATCCACCCCAGACCCTTTCTTCCTTTCTCCAAAGGTCAGCCCTTTAAATAACCAACCTCATCCTTTCAGGGACAGACGTCGGTCCTCAGACCAAAAGGTCTAAGTCTGTAAGAAATCACGGGGCTTTCTTGATTCTTGACATTTATCTGTTCTTTGCCCTATGCCAGTCCCGGTGATGACAAGAAACTTTCAGTCTGCTGACAGAAACACAGAACCATTCGAACCATCTTCACTAAGGAATTAGAGGCAGAAACAACTCCAGAAAAAGTTTCGAAGTCATCTTTGGCACCAAATATTATTTAAAGCACTGGTATCCTCGAGCCCCTGAGTGACACCAGAGAGACCTAATCCGGGTCTTGCTTTATTCACGTCCCTGTATAGGCAGTAGTCCTATTTTAAATTATTGATTATTTTGTGTTCCCAGTTAAGCTGTAATGTGAGAAGCCAGCTATTTTACAAGGCAATAAAAAAAAAATAATCATGCTCCCTGGTGAGTAAAGCACAAGGCCAAAAGGTGAGCTGTTTATATCGGTGAGAGAACCATATTACTGCCTTGAAAATAGGGGGTACGTCTTGTTATCGCTGCTGCAAGTGAAAACAGCTCTAGAAAAGGGCAAGATAAACTGGTTACCAGCCTCCTTGAAAACACCTATTTTTGGAATCATGACAAAACTGTCTGTGTTTGCATAAGGAGCAAAAGTGATTGATAGATGGTGTAGAAGGAGCCGAGTCCTAGACCTGAATTAGGGTCTCGGGATAAAGGGAGGTGTTGAAAGGCAGAGAAGAAAAGACGCTCCCTGGGTGTGTGAAGGGCAGAAAAGTATAATGGTCGATTAACCTGACTTGAGGGTCCCATCTTCTTCACGTGAGGAATAAAATAGATCTCAAATTCAAATTAGCCCAGCTATGGAAGATGCAAATGGTACGATGAACGCTGCCTTGTCATTACCGTGGTTCCTGGGAAGCCGAGGTGGCTACATATGGCCACCAGACGGCAGCTGGCCTTCCAAACAAAAATAAAATACACCCAAAGCTCTGCCCCTCGAGGGAAGCCAGAAGAACCTGCCTGCGGAGAGAGGCTCCACGCAGTTCAGCTGGAAGGAGCTGGTGACAAGTGAGCCCACGCGGGAGAGGAGAAGAACCTGGAGAATGAGTTACAGGGCATTTTCCTCTCCCCGGGGGCGTTGGTACAGAGCCCTTTGTGTGCTGTGGGAAGTTGCAGGAAGCAGGCGGGAAGCGGGTGGAGAGGAAACGAATGTGCTTGTCATTGATTGAGCCGTGACCATAACAGAAGAAAGTGCCCTCCTCCTGAACTTCGAATGCAGCCTCTCTGAGGATGGACTACCTGCTCTGTCTTGTGTTATTCACTCTGTGTTCCCACTGTCAAGAGCAGGGCCCGGCCACAGAAGACACTCCATGCCATTTGTCACCTGCAAGGATGAGTAAGTGCCAGGCTGAATCTAAGAGACTTGTACTTTCAGCCTCAAAGGATATGAGTCCTAGTTCCCTAGTCTATGAAGAAATTTGGTCTCTTAAAAAATGATCCCCGGGGCTTGCCTGGTGGCGCAGCGGTTGAGAGTCCGCCTGCCGATGCGGGGGACGCGGGTTCGCGCCCCGGTCCGGGAGGATCCCACAGGCCGCGGAGCGGCTGGGCCCGTGAGCCGTGGCCGCCGAGCCTGCGCGTCCGGAGCCTGTGCTCCGCGACGGGAGAGGCCACAAGAGTGAGACGCCCGCGTACCGCAAAAAAAAAAAAAAAAAAAAAAAAAAAAAAAAAAAAAAAAAAAAGAAAAAAGGGAATAATAAGGTTTAAG
>NC_041226.1:76201850-76205221 GCF_002837175.3 Physeter macrocephalus
TTTTGCAGTACGCAGGCCTCTCACTGTTGGGGCCCCTCCCGTCGCGGAGCACAGGCTCCGGACGCGCAGGCTCAGCGGCCGTGGCTCACGGGCCCAGCCGCTGCGCGGCACGTGGAATCTTCCCGGACCGGGGCACGAACCCGCGTCCCCTGCATCGGCAGGCGGATTCTCAGCCACTGCGCCACCAGGGAAGCCCTCTCACCCCATTTCTTCCCTCCCGGGGGGCCTTCACTACTTTGTTCATGATGGGGTCATCCCTGGGCCTGCCCACTACAACTCTATCCAAGCCGGATGGCGCAGCCAGCGCTGACCCCGGAGAGTAAATGCAAGCTGAGGACCTTTTTTTTCCCTCCAGTTAAAGGGAAAGGCGATGGGGTGGAGGTGGAGTTTCCCAACATCAGGTCAAGGAAGAGCATGCCAAGTCTTCTCACGTGGATGCCAGTCTGAGGGCAGAGAATTTTACGTTCCTCTGGGATATGGTCAAGCAGTGGTTCCCAAACCACGAACCGGGAACCCAGTGGAACTTCAGAGCTTCCATCTATTTTCTTAAAGGACACTGAGAATACAGCTCCTGTTGTGAGAAAGGGAGAAGAGGGACTTTTCATTTTTACATTAAAAGAGGAGCTTTTGACTTGAAAATGTGGTAAAGCAGTGCGATTTTTGAAAAAGAACAGGAATGATCCCACCAGAGAACCGGTAGTCTGATGGCGAAGTTGGTCAAGGAGACGGAAGAAAAGTAGTTCGATATAATATGGAGGATTTCAAAATAGTACTGGGGATGGATATTATATGTGTGTGCTATTTATCCATACGTATATTTTCACCCTGATGGATAGATAGGTAGGTAGATGGATGAAAGGAAGGATGGATAGACGGATGGAAGGAGGGATGTTATTCCCTGCATACTTACTGAACGGAATGGAGATGGTGAGGTGACTTGTGAAGTTCTGTGGAGAAGCTGATATCTGAATGGATGTTTTTAATTTGGTGTCATTTCATTCATTCAACGAAAGCATCATAGCAGACAGTGCTGGGACTTGGAAGGGACGCGAATAAGTAAGCATGGCCACTGCCCTCAAGATATTTCCAGTCTAAGCAGACATTAGCCCCGATGATCACATCTCTCCGGTGGGATCCACTCTCACTAGATGGGGAGATAAATACAGCGATGCGTACGCTTCCCAGTGAAGCACGTGAGCGTCCTCCCGCAGTCCCAGACGCCAGGCCAGCCTCGCCTCCCTGCCAGCGTGGGCGGGCGGGGCGCCCCCAGCTCCGACTCTAGGGCTGTGGGCCTCGCTTTCTTCCATCTCACCCTCTGGCACCCCGTCCTTGGATCCCAGAGCATCAGTCTGGGTCGGATGGCTGGGTGCACATGTGGCTCCAGCTTCTGGCAAAAATGGTGGCTGAGAATTTTTTTAAGCCGTACCCGCTCCGCGTCCCCCATCCTCCGTTGGGGTGCTGCCAGGGGGGCCATATCTGGGCCCCGCTGCTTGCTCCGTAGTGTCTCCCGCTTTGAAAGCAGAGGCTGCTGCAGGGGCCGCAGTCCCTTCCCCCCCAAAGGCTTTCCTGCTCCTTATGAAAATCCCTGTCTCCTTTCCCTGACGTTGAAAATTCCCAAAGGAAGAACAGCGTCTGCTTAAGACGGAAGAAAACGTATGACAGGATGATTCACCTGTTCGGCTCCCCATCAGTTGCCCAGTCTGGGGTGGGGCAGGGGGTCACCTGCGTCACCTCCACGTGGCTAAGGGGAGGAAGTTGAATGATTTCTCCCACAATTAGGGAAATCTGCGTCTGGGTGACCTCCTGCCTACGCCCAGAGTTTTAGGAGGTAAGGGATTTTCCTTCTAATTTCATCTCGCCACACACACAAATGATGAAGGAGGAGTAATTGTGATCAACGTTACACCAAAAAGCACAAGGTAAATGCATGAAACCGGGAACTTGAGACTAGTTGATGGAGACTGTGGCAGTGGTGGAGAGCTGGGGTGCACGGGAAGTTTTCCTTGGGGGGGGCATGGAGTTCTCCAGGTAAGAAGTTCTCCAGGTAAGCGGAGGGGTGGGTATAAGGTGTGGGAAGGTCTGCAGTGACAAGGAGCCAGCTTGTTCAGGAAACTAAAACAGCAAGATGACAGTGATGACAGATCAGGCTGCGGGGAGGGGGGACCTGGCCAGGTCCTGAAGCTGCGCCCGGACAACCTCACGCAGGCAGGAAGGAGGGCTGCTTGTACAGGGTCCCAGAGAAGAGGCACAAAACATTCAAAGTAAGTGAATCTGGAAAGGTGCGGGAGAGGCATAAATGAGTTTGGATTAACAGCTACACGCTACTATATATAAAATAGGTAACCACAAGAACCTACTGGATAGCAAAGGGAATTCCACTCAATATTCTGTAATAACCTATATGGGAAAAGAATCTGAAAAAGAATGGGAAGCAGGCGGGAAGCGGGTGGAGAGGAAACGAATGTGCTTGTCATTGATTGAGCCGTGACCATAACAGAAGAAAGTGCCCTCCTCCTGAACTTCGAATGCAGCCTCTCTGAGGATGGACTACCTGCTCTGTCTTGTGTTATTCACTCTGTGTTCCCACTGTCAAGAGCAGGGCCCGGCCACAGAAGACACTCCATGCCATTTGTCACCTGCAAGGATGAGTAAGTGCCAGGCTGAATCTAAGAGACTTGTACTTTCAGCCTCAAAGGATATGAGTCCTAGTTCCCTAGTCTATGAAGAAATTTGGTCTCTTAAAAAATGATCCCCGGGGCTTGCCTGGTGGCGCAGCGGTTGAGAGTCCGCCTGCCGATGCGGGGGACGCGGGTTCGCGCCCCGGTCCGGGAGGATCCCACAGGCCGCGGAGCGGCTGGGCCCGTGAGCCGTGGCCGCCGAGCCTGCGCGTCCGGAGCCTGTGCTCCGCGACGGGAGAGGCCACAAGAGTGAGACGCCCGCGTACCGCAAAAAAAAAAAGTGATCCCCAAAGAGCTTTCCCTGGTGGTGGTGGGGGGGGGGGTGATGTGGAGGGATGGATCGAAAATTTGAGATTAGCGGATGCAAACTATTACATATAGGATGGATAAACAAAAAAGTCCTATTGTCTAGCACAGGGAACTGTATTTAATACCCTGTTATAGACCATAATGGAAAAGAATATGAAAAAGAATATCTATGTATAACTGAGCCCCTTAGCTGCACGGCACGTCAGAAATTTACACAGCGCTGTAAATCAACTATACTTCAATAACATTTTTCTTTAAATAAAGAAAAAAAAAGCTTTTCCTAATACATAGAAGAGAAACATACTGACATAGCCTCTTAACTTTCTGCTGGAACCTCTCACGGGTGTCCTATTTAATTTCTTCTCAAGTAGCCTCATCTTTTGT
>NC_041226.1:76205668-76271166 GCF_002837175.3 Physeter macrocephalus
GTGTGCCACAACTACTGAACCTGCACTCTAGAGCCCGCAAGCCACAACTACTGAGCCCACGAGCCACAACTACTGAAGCCCACGTGCCTAGAGCCCGTGCTCCGCAACAGGAGAAGCCACCGCAGTGAGAAGCCCGTGCACTGCAACGAAGAGTAGCCCCCGCTCGCCGCAACTAGAGAAAGCCGTGTGCAGCAATGAAGACCCAATGCAGCCAAAAATAAATTAATTAATTTAAGAAAACCCAAAATTTAAATGTGTTTATAGTAAAAAGAATTATACAAGTCTTATTTAGTGAATAGAATGAAAATACAAACTCTCTCCAAATGTATATATACTATTACTACTGCTTCTTGCTCCGTACGAAAAAATAATGGCAACAACAATGACAACAATAATTATCATTTATTGAATGATCGATACATGCCAGGCACTGTCATAAGGATTTACATGGATTTAAGTCATTTAAACTCTGTGTGACAGGTACTCTTACTGTTCTGGTACAAAAGATGGGGAACCAGAGTGGAGCCAGGTTGTCTAATCCCAGAGCAGAGCATCTTCACTAGCATCCATGCCATTGCTGAGGAGGCTGGAGGAGGATACATGACAGCTGGCCAATGGGCAGAGCAAGTGGGCTTTGGGAAGGACAGTGTGGCCCAGGAGATGAACACAGGCCTTCAAGTCAGGTGAATCTATGTTCAAGTTGTGACTCACCACTTATCTGTTACATGATTTAGGACAATTTCCTTAATCTAGTGGAATCTCAGTTTCTTCCTATCAAAATTGGAAGTAATATCTATCTTGCAAGAATGTTAGGATAACTAGAAACAATGTTTTTCTGAAGGAGCCAGGTAGAACAATCAAATGATTATCTGTGTGATAAATTCTCAAGATAATGGGAATCTACAATAGAGGTTAGGAAAGGAGCAGCTAGAGTGAACAGGATAGGAAGGAAAGACGCTTAATTGTGAACAGAAAAGAACCAGAGTTTAATTCCGTCTCTATGAGTCCCTTACCTGTGTGCCCTTGAGCAGGGTACTCCAACAACTTGAGTCAGTTTTATCCTCTTTAAATAGAGATGGTAATACGTGCCCCTGCATTGTAAGATGAGTAAGGGAATCTGAGTAAAGCACCAGGCACAGAGTTCCACAACTGTAAATAACTATCCATGCTAGTTGCTGTTCTACTTCTCCACCATTTCTCCCCATTAAATTCAGTCTAAGAGATTATTAGATTATTAGTAAGACTTTCTACTGCTGAATACCAACCAATTTGAAGGGACGGTGGTATCGTTCGTTCATGGATAGGAGTCAAAGACCCTTCAACGGACATGACTGTTACATCTTGGTTGCAATTTAGAGAAAGTGTAATTCAATCCCTTGCTTTACAAGAGGGGGAATCTGAGACTCTGAGTGGTGGAGAGACATGTACAAAGGACACGAAGCTGCCAGTGCAGAGCTTGGCCTCATTTCCATCTGGGGGCATCAGGTCAGTCACCATAGTCATTTCTTCTGGGCAATGTTAAAAAAAATTAAAAATCAGTCTGAACAGGAACAATACTCCTGTGCTTCTTGTTTATTTATTTATTTATTTATTTATTTATTTTTTGCGGTACGCGGGCCTCTCACTGTTGGGGCCCCTCCCGTCGCGGAGCACAGGCTCCGGACGCGCAGGCTCAGCGGCCGTGGCTCACGGGCCCAGCCGCTGCGCGGCACGTGGAATCTTCCCGGACCGGGGCACGAACCCGCGTCCCCTGCATCGGCAGGCGGATTCTCAGCCACTGCGCCACCAGGGAAGCCCTCTCACCCCATTTCTTCCCTCCCGGGGGGCCTTCACTACTTTGTTCATGATGGGGTCATCCCTGGGCCTGCCCACTACAACTCTATCCAAGCCGGATGGCGCAGCCAGCGCTGACCACGGAGAGTAAATGCACGCTGAGGACCTTTTTTTTCCCTCCAGTTAAAGGGAAAGGCGATGGGGTGGAGGTGGAGTTTCCCAACATCAGGTCAAGGAAGAGCATGCCAAGTCTTCTCACGTGGATGCCAGTCTGAGGGCAGAGAATTTTACGTTCCTCTGGGATATGGTCAAGCAGTGGTTCCCAAACCACGAACCGGGAACCCAGTGGAACTTCAGAGCTTCCATCTATTTTCTTAAAGGACACTGAGAATACAGCTCCTGTTGTGAGAAAGGGAGAAGAGGGACTTTTCATTTTTACATTAAAAGAGGAGCTTTTGACTTGAAAATGTGGTAAAGCAGTGCGATTTTTGAAAAAGAACAGGAATGATCCCACCAGAGAACCGGTAGTCTGATGGCGAAGTTGGTCAAGGAGACGGAAGAAAAGTAGTTCGATATAATATGGAGGATTTCAAAATAGTACTGGGGATGGATATTATATGTGTGTGCTATTTATCCATACGTATATTTTCACCCTGATGGATAGATAGGTAGGTAGATGGATGAAAGGAAGGATGGATAGACGGATGGAAGGAGGGATGTTATTCCCTGCATACTTACTGAACGGAATGGAGATGGTGAGGTGACTTGTGAAGTTCTGTGGAGAAGCTGATATCTGAATGGATGTTTTTAATTTGGTGTCATTTCATTCATTCAACGAAAGCATCATAGCAGACAGTGCTGGGACTTGGAAGGGACGCGAATAAGTAAGCATGGCCACTGCCCTCAAGATATTTCCAGTCTAAGCAGACATTAGCCCCGATGATCACATCTCTCCGGTGGGATCCACTCTCACTAGATGGGGAGATAAATACAGCGATGCGTACGCTTCCCAGTGAAGCACGTGAGCGTCCTCCCGCAGTCCCAGACGCCAGGCCAGCCTCGCCTCCCTGCCAGCGTGGGCGGGCGGGGCGCCCCCAGCTCCGACTCTAGGGCTGTGGGCCTCGCTTTCTTCCATCTCACCCTCTGGCACCCCGTCCTTGGATCCCAGAGCATCAGTCTGGGTCGGATGGCTGGGTGCACATGTGGCTCCAGCTTCTGGCAAAAATGGTGGCTGAGAATTTTTTTAAGCCGTACCCGCTCCGCGTCCCCCATCCTCCGTTGGGGTGCTGCCAGGGGGGCCATATCTGGGCCCCGCTGCTTGCTCCGTAGTGTCTCCCGCTTTGAAAGCAGAGGCTGCTGCAGGGGCCGCAGTCCCTTCCCCCCCAAAGGCTTTCCTGCTCCTTATGAAAATCCCTGTCTCCTTTCCCTGACGTTGAAAATTCCCAAAGGAAGAACAGCGTCTGCTTAAGACGGAAGAAAACGTATGACAGGATGATTCACCTGTTCGGCTCCCCATCAGTTGCCCAGTCTGGGGTGGGGCAGGGGGTCACCTGCGTCACCTCCACGTGGCTAAGGGGAGGAAGTTGAATGATTTCTCCCACAATTAGGGAAATCTGCGTCTGGGTGACCTCCTGCCTACGCCCAGAGTTTTAGGAGGTAAGGGATTTTCCTTCTAATTTCATCTCGCCACACACACAAATGATGAAGGAGGAGTAATTGTGATCAACGTTACACCAAAAAGCACAAGGTAAATGCATGAAACCGGGAACTTGAGACTAGTTGATGGAGACTGTGGCAGTGGTGGAGAGCTGGGGTGCACGGGAAGTTTTCCTTGGGGGGGGCATGGAGTTCTCCAGGTAAGAAGTTCTCCAGGTAAGCGGAGGGGTGGGTATAAGGTGTGGGAAGGTCTGCAGTGACAAGGAGCCAGCTTGTTCAGGAAACTAAAACAGCAAGATGACAGTGATGACAGATCAGGCTGCGGGGAGGGGGGACCTGGCCAGGTCCTGAAGCTGCGCCCGGACAACCTCACGCAGGCAGGAAGGAGGGCTGCTTGTACAGGGTCCCAGAGAAGAGGCACAAAACATTCAAAGTAAGTGAATCTGGAAAGGTGCGGGAGAGGCATAAATGAGTTTGGATTAACAGCTACACGCTACTATATATAAAATAGGTAACCACAAGAACCTACTGGATAGCAAAGGGAATTCCACTCAATATTCTGTAATAACCTATATGGGAAAAGAATCTGAAAAAGAATGGATATATGTATGTATAACTGAATCGCTTTGCTGTACACCTGAAACTAACACAACATTGAAAATCAACTATACACTAATACTATATAGAGTATAACTATACTCTAATATAAAATAAAAACTAACTTAAAAATAAAACAACAACACAAAAAGTAAGTGAACCTGGGTTTATTCATTTCCTATTGTTGCTGTAACCGATTACCACAAACAGTGGTTTCAAATAACTCACATTTATTCTCTTAAGGTTCTGGAAGCCAGAGGTCTGACGTTGGTTTCAGTGGGCTGAAGTCAAGCGGTCAGGGGTGGGCAGGGCTGGGCCCACTGGGGGCTGTGAGCGGAGAGCCGTTCCTGTGTCTTTTCAGCTTCCAGCGGCTGCTGCTTCCCTTGGGTTGTGACCCCTGCCTCCATTTTCAAAGCGGAGCCTGTGCTCCGCGACGGGAGAGGCCACAAGAGTGAGACGCCCGCGTACCGCAAAAAAAAAAGTGATCCCCAAAGAGCTTTCCCTGGTGGTGGTGGTGGGGGGGTGATGTGGAGGGATGGATCGAAAATTTGAGATTAGCGGATGCAAACTATTACATATAGGATGGATAAACAAAAAAGTCCTATTGTCTAGCACAGGGAACTGTATTTAATACCCTGTTATAGACCATAATGGAAAAGAATATGAAAAAGAATATCTATGTATAACTGAGCCCCTTAGCTGCACGGCACGTCAGAAATTTACACAGCGCTGTAAATCAACTATACTTCAATAACATTTTTCTTTAAATAAAGAAAAAAAAAGCTTTTCCTAATACATAGAAGAGAAACATACTGACATAGCCTCTTAACTTTCTGCTGGAACCTCTCACGGGTGTCCTATTTAATTTCTTCTCAAGTAGCCTCATCTTTTGTTCACTGCTTCCATGCTTTTAGGCTTCCTTGTTTCAAAAGTTAGCTCATGTTATTTTTTAAATCTTTGTTCATACATCCCCAACTAGGATATGATCTGCCTCTGGCCAGTAATGTTTGTAGACCCTGTCCCACCCACCAAATCCTTGCCTGTATCAGGGCTCCAATAAACAGGATTGGGTCTCAAGGAAGAATTAACCAGCTAAGAAAGCCAACGGGTTACATGGACTGTCAGTTTGCAAGAGAGAGGGCTGTGCTCAGGATACCTGGGGTGGTGAGGTGTATTACTGCAAACAGAGTGTGGTGGTGTTAGTCGGCCCAGGCTGTTAAAACTAAATACCACAGGGCTTCCCTGGTGGCTCAGTGGTTGAGAGTCCGCCTGCCAATGCAGGGGACACGGGTTCGTGCCCCGGTCCGGGAAGATGCCACATGCCGCGGAGCAGCCGGGCCCGTGAGCCACGGCCGCTGAGCCTGCGCGTCCGGAGCCTGTGCTCCGCAACGGGAGAGGCCACAACGGTGAGTAGGCCCGCATACCGCAAAAAAAAAAAAAACAAAAAAAACTAAATACCACAGATGGGACAGTTTAAACAACAAACATTTATTTCTCACAGTTCTGGAGGCTGGAAGTCCAAGGTCAAGGTACCAGCAGATTCAGTGTCTGGTGAATTCACTTCCTGGCTTGCAGATGGCCATCTTCTTGCCGTGTCCTCACATGGCAGAGAGAAAGACCCTGTGTCTCTTCTTTTTGTGAGGGTACCAATTCCATCACAAGGTCCCCACTCTCATGAGTTAATTTCACCCTAACTACCTCCCGAAGACCCCACTTTCAAACACCATTGCATAGAGGATTAGGGCTTCAACATGTGAATTTTTGGGGGACACGAACATTCAGTTCAGAGCAGATAGACAGTCCTCCAGGATGGCCACCATCGATTCTTTAACATCCAGAGGTGGGACCTTTTTCCTCTCCCCTTGAACTTCGACTGGCCCTGTACCTTGCTTTGAGCAACGAAGTGTGGAAGGAGTGAAGCTATGTCTCTTCGAAGCTCTTAAGCCTTCTCTGTCCTCCTTCTTAGAAGCCAATCACCTTTCGAGAGCTCTGCCCCCCCGCAAGCTGGCAAGCAGTGAGAAGCCTGACCAGACGACATGGGAGAGAGAGGGGGCGTCGAGGGGCAGACCTGTGCACAAAGCCCTATCGGCCCTCCCAGTTCACTCCCGGTCCAGACACAGGGATGACAAGCCCAGCTGACCTCAGATGGGGCAGGACCTCTGAGTTCCTGACCCACAGAATGCTGAGAAGTCATGCTGCTTTAAACCACTAAGTTCGGAGATAGATTCGTACGCAACAGTAGATCATCAAAACACACAGCAAGGTTAAAAAAACGCTCAACCAGCAACCAGGACTCATGGACCCTGCGGTTCTCTGTGTGTTTCTTCATCTTGTAAAGCTCCCAGGTCCCTCTCAGTGGGTCTCCATAGCAGTCCCTAAGCAAGGGTCAGGTTGCCCAGTCGCCCCGTGTGTCTGAGTTCTAAAGCCAGGCTGCCTTGTGGGCCGTTGCTCAGTTCTGGCTGTCACCTGAGGATAAGGCGGTGGCACACACGGCCACGATGCTTGGGAAGCAACTCCTGAGACTTTAACGGGCCCCGGGAGCTGGAAGTGTTATTCCCTTAGTCTCCTCAGGCTGAAAGCGGTACAGAGGCCTGGGCCACAGCCAGAGATGGGTCACGGCCTCCACCTGCTCCTGTATGCACCTGGATCCCCCATGATTTGAAGGGCCCTCTGTATGGGACCAAAGAGACAATCAGGAATGAAGAGGAACAAAATTCTCGTCTCCAAAACACGGAACAGCTGCCTTTCATGTACTAAGAGATGTTTGGCTTCCTCACAGCTGGAGGTGGGGCTGGTATCCTGGAGCGTTTTCTTCAGTTTTCACTAAAGTCCTGGATTCCTTTTGTGAGTTCGGGCATGGACTTGAATATTTTCCTGTCACTGGGAAAACAAATTAAGTCTAAGAGAATCGCCTGCAATTGCTAAGACTCGCTACCAACGCACAGTGCAAAGAAGCAGCATGGGATAGATGACGCCTTGTGTTTGAGGCCCCATCTGTGAGGCGCCCTTGGGCGTTTTTTGACTTGGGATTTCTCCCTGGACGAGGTCATGCCTCCTGGATGATTCCTCGTGGTCCTCACATCCAGTGTGCCTCTTGTCATTTTAGAAAGAGACACGACCCACCCCCAGACAAAGCCCATCGTTTCCTAAAGGCACACCTGGAGAATGAAATGTTATTCAAGGGATGGAACACTGATTTTAGATTATTAATCCACTGCAGGTCCTGTCCTTCCTGGTAGGCACTCTCCGGCCAAAAAGCCAGCTGTCAGTATTAAAAATTGAATATTCACACAGAAACCGCTACTGATTCATCACAGGCAGCAGCCGTCTCCCCATCACTTCATGAAGTTTAGTGTTTCTGGTTAAAGGAACCAGAGAGATTGGGGATTTCACAGACTTCCCCAGGGAATGAAAGAGAAGAAATTCACGCCCACTCCCAGAAAACGTGAATCCTCCCAGATGGAACGAATTGTGCAAAGCTACATAAAAGTAAAAACTACTTGGGGTGAGGTCGATTTAATGTTTACCAAATGCATTTATTAAACAGACTTTCTCTTACTGAAAATTTCCATCGTGGACCTGGAAAAAGATCAAGGGCAGTGCTCATTAATACGCCTAAAAGTTTGAATTTTATGTAAACTTCCACGTCAGTCAGCCAAACAGTTATAAAGCATTCGGAGGGAGAAGAGCAGCCCTCGCCCTGGTCAAAACCGTGAATTTGGCCAACTCTAACTCTGGCACCTCCAAGCTCCCTTTCTCACCCCATTTCTTTTTTTTTTTTTTTTTTTTTTTTTTTTTGCAGTACGCAGGCCTCTCACTGTTGGGGCCCCCTGAGGGCAGAGAATTTTACGTTCCTCTGGGATATGGTCAAGCAGTGGTTCCCAAACCACGAACCGGGAACCCAGTGGAACTTCAGAGCTTCCATCTATTTTCTTAAAGGACACTGAGAATACAGCTCCTGTTGTGAGAAAGGGAGAAGAGGGACTTTTCATTTTTACATTAAAAGAGGAGCTTTTGACTTGAAAATGTGGTAAAGCAGTGCGATTTTTGAAAAAGAACAGGAATGATCCCACCAGAGAACCGGTAGTCTGATGGCGAAGTTGGTCAAGGAGACGGAAGAAAAGTAGTTCGATATAATATGGAGGATTTCAAAATAGTACTGGGGATGGATATTATATGTGTGTGCTATTTATCCATACGTATATTTTCACCCTGATGGATAGATAGGTAGGTAGATGGATGAAAGGAAGGATGGATAGACGGATGGAAGGAGGGATGTTATTCCCTGCATACTTACTGAACGGAATGGAGATGGTGAGGTGACTTGTGAAGTTCTGTGGAGAAGCTGATATCTGAATGGATGTTTTTAATTTGGTGTCATTTCATTCATTCAACGAAAGCATCATAGCAGACAGTGCTGGGACTTGGAAGGGACGCGAATAAGTAAGCATGGCCACTGCCCTCAAGATATTTCCAGTCTAAGCAGACATTAGCCCCGATGATCACATCTCTCCGGTGGGATCCACTCTCACTAGATGGGGAGATAAATACAGCGATGCGTACGCTTCCCAGTGAAGCACGTGAGCGTCCTCCCGCAGTCCCAGACGCCAGGCCAGCCTCGCCTCCCTGCCAGCGTGGGCGGGCGGGGCGCCCCCAGCTCCGACTCTAGGGCTGTGGGCCTCGCTTTCTTCCATCTCACCCTCTGGCACCCCGTCCTTGGATCCCAGAGCATCAGTCTGGGTCGGATGGCTGGGTGCACATGTGGCTCCAGCTTCTGGCAAAAATGGTGGCTGAGAATTTTTTTAAGCCGTACCCGCTCCGCGTCCCCCATCCTCCGTTGGGGTGCTGCCAGGGGGGCCATATCTGGGCCCCGCTGCTTGCTCCGTAGTGTCTCCCGCTTTGAAAGCAGAGGCTGCTGCAGGGGCCGCAGTCCCTTCCCCCCCAAAGGCTTTCCTGCTCCTTATGAAAATCCCTGTCTCCTTTCCCTGACGTTGAAAATTCCCAAAGGAAGAACAGCGTCTGCTTAAGACGGAAGAAAACGTATGACAGGATGATTCACCTGTTCGGCTCCCCATCAGTTGCCCAGTCTGGGGTGGGGCAGGGGGTCACCTGCGTCACCTCCACGTGGCTAAGGGGAGGAAGTTGAATGATTTCTCCCACAATTAGGGAAATCTGCGTCTGGGTGACCTCCTGCCTACGCCCAGAGTTTTAGGAGGTAAGGGATTTTCCTTCTAATTTCATCTCGCCACACACACAAATGATGAAGGAGGAGTAATTGTGATCAACGTTACACCAAAAAGCACAAGGTAAATGCATGAAACCGGGAACTTGAGACTAGTTGATGGAGACTGTGGCAGTGGTGGAGAGCTGGGGTGCACGGGAAGTTTTCCTTGGGGGGGGCATGGAGTTCTCCAGGTAAGAAGTTCTCCAGGTAAGCGGAGGGGTGGGTATAAGGTGTGGGAAGGTCTGCAGTGACAAGGAGCCAGCTTGTTCAGGAAACTAAAACAGCAAGATGACAGTGATGACAGATCAGGCTGCGGGGAGGGGGGACCTGGCCAGGTCCTGAAGCTGCGCCCGGACAACCTCACGCAGGCAGGAAGGAGGGCTGCTTGTACAGGGTCCCAGAGAAGAGGCACAAAACATTCAAAGTAAGTGAATCTGGAAAGGTGCGGGAGAGGCATAAATGAGTTTGGATTAACAGCTACACGCTACTATATATAAAATAGGTAACCACAAGAACCTACTGGATAGCAAAGGGAATTCCACTCAATATTCTGTAATAACCTATATGGGAAAAGAATCTGAAAAAGAATGGATATATGTATGTATAACTGAATCGCTTTGCTGTACACCTGAAACTAACACAACATTGAAAATCAACTATACACTAATACTATATAGAGTATAACTATACTCTAATATAAAATAAAAACTAACTTAAAAATAAAACAACACAAAAAGTAAGTGAACCTGGGTTTATTCATTTCCTATTGTTGCTGTAACCGATTACCACAAACAGTGGTTTCAAATAACTCACATTTATTCTCTTAAGGTTCTGGAAGCCAGAGGTCTGACGTTGGTTTCAGTGGGCTGAAGTCAAGCGGTCAGGGGTGGGCAGGGCTGGGCCCACTGGGGGCTGTGAGCGGAGAGCCGTTCCTGTGTCTTTTCAGCTTCCAGCGGCTGCTGCTTCCCTTGGGTTGTGACCCCTGCCTCCATTTTCAAAGGGCATCACTTCAACCTCGACCTGTGTTGTCATGTCACCTCCACTCCTGTGGTCAGATCAACTGCTGCCTCCCTCTTACAAGGACACCTGGGATGACATTTAGGCCAATCTGGGTAGTCCAGGATAATCACATCTGCAAGGTCCCTTTTTGCCGTATGAGATGACACAGGCTCCAGGGATTAAAGCCTGCATTTCTGGAGGCGGGCACAGCAATCATGCATCCTACCCCTCTAAGTACAGAGAAAACAGGAGCTCTTTATAACTTTCTCTTTTTGGTAAATTTTCTGTATGTTTGAAATTATCTTAAAATAAAATGTTTCTAAAAGCTGAACAAGTTTAGAAGCTAAATTATATGGTCATCCTAATAAAGGACATAAACGTCCCTTTATCTGGCCCCTTCAATCCTTCCCCCTTTATTTCATGAAAAATATTTATTAAATCTTACATGTCCCACAGCATCTTGATTCTAACACCCACAGGCTTACTTTTACTTTAAAGGCAAATGTTAACACAGCATGAGCCCAACTGCTATCTTTCTAAAAGGCTGAGAAAAACCTTTAAGAAAAGTTTTCCCAGCCTTGAAATTTATAAATTTAACATTGTCAGAGAAGGCATGCTTCTACAATCTTGCGAAGACTCTAATAATTAAAGAGCTAAGAGAGAGTCTCAGGGGCTTTTTCTCTCCCCTGAACATTCTCGCCTGTGCAGTGAGCTAACAGCCCGACGCAATTATAGATGTCACTCCACATCTGCCCTGCGTCTCTGCACAGCTGCTCATGCAGGCCTGCAACTGGAACGTCCTCAATGCTCCTGCTCTCATCACTTGGGAATCTGGTGGTCCCTGGGTTCCTGTCCCCTCACATTCGCATGGGGGAGCCTCTCCTTCTTTTCAGGCTGCATCCTTTCATGCAAACGCTCGCGAACTGCCCACAGACTCTCTTGTTTTACTGTTATCTTGCGTTATTATCATTAAGGCCTCTGTGTGGTGGGAAGGATAGCAGGATGTGGGAAGAAGAGCAGGACAGAGGTTCCAAAGGACCAAGGAGCACGTCTCCCAGGATTCTGCGACCCACCACTTCCCTGACCTCGACCCACTCTTGGGCCAGTAAGGGTGACAAGCCAAGCGATGTCCCTCATTACAGACACTCGGGCAACAGCTTTCAGGCAAGAAGAAGGATCTGGAAAACCAAGCAGGGCTCAGAAATCGCCCCCAGCTTGAGTTGAGGTGGACTGGTCACAGCTGGGCGTGGAGCCCTGATGAGGTAGCTAATCAGGTGGGTAGAAAACAGAAATTCAGGTTTGGGGCAAACAACTCCATTCTAGGTAAGAACAAAGCAAACTTATAATGAAAAAGTTGAAAACCTATACAAAGCAATTTCCTGGAGAAAGTCATTTGAATCACAAAGCAAAAGCAAGAAAAAAAGCTTTGACAAAGAGCCAAATGTTTTCATTTGGGATTTGAATGAATTCCTGGACAAATAACTAAGAGATATTAAAATGGAGTGTAGGGTAATAAAGGTATTTTGCAACTTGTTCCTTTATAGTATTTCCATAAGAAAAGGAAGTCTTGAGGATTTTTGCCCCAACTATTTTCATTGAATAAGAACTGTTGGTCAGCGTTTTGCTTCTCAGCATGGGGAGGAGGGGGGAGGGGGAGGGCAGAGATTACTGTCCAAAATCCATTTTGCTGAATACACACAGAACCCCCTTTCCTCAGTTCAAAAGTCACTTGCTTCCCTGAATTGCATTCCTTTAGGGTCTACCTTAGCAATTTCCTTTCCTATGATCTTCCCCAAGGTCAGATGGGAAAAATGACATCATCCGCATTTGTGAATATTTGTCTTCTCTTCTAACTATGCAATAGACTAATGTTTGTGTCCCACCCCCATCACCAAATTCATATGTGGAAACTCTAACTCCCCATGTGATTTTTTATTAGCAAGTGGGGTCTTTGAGGGTGATGAGGTCATGAGGATAGAACACTCATGATGGGATTAGCGCCCTTATAAAAGAGAGCTCCCTCTCCACTCCCACCAGGTAAGAGTGCAGCAAGAACCAGGAACCAGAATCTCTCCAAACACCAAATCTGCCAGCAACTTGATCGCAGACCTCCAGCCTCCAGAACTTCGAGAAATAAATTTCTGTTGTTTGTAAGCCACCCAGTCTATGGTATTTTGTTATAGCGGCCTGACTGGATGAAGACAGACTATAACAATTTTGTTCCCTTATCTGATGAATGATGCCCTAGGGATGGCTACTCATACTCCAGACATTTTCCAGCTGATACTTTAAGAAGAACCTGGTAACTGTAACAACTAGGTTACTATTAATACACATGCACTGTCAGCAAAAACAGCTAGTACTTTCCTTTTTGCAGACATCACCTTTCAGATCTCTGCCATCTTCTGTTGCATAGAATTAGAGGAGAGGAGGTTCATTTTTCAGTCTTCGGTACACCTTTATCTCACTCTGGATTCGAGGACCTCTTAGGGAACCAGAGCGATTTGAACCTCTTTCCCTCTTTAACCTTCATCTCTTCTCAGATCAGAATCACAGCCTATGCAGTTAACTAGCTGGCTGCCCTGACTCACCCCTCCTGACCTGCAGGACATTTCAGCAAGGTACCTGCAAGCAGGAGGTGGGCTTTGGCTTTATCTCACTGGACATAAAGACAAGTTATGACGACATCCTCTTTCATGTCAGTTTCTTTCAAGCCTCACAGAGAGAGGACTTGTGGTACCCCAGACTCTCATCCTTGCCTGTCCTCTCATTTTCAAACTAAAAACAAAAAAAAAAGCTCAAACTTCCTCCTCCTTCCCCTTTCTCTCTCTTCCTTTTTCTTTAGATTGATTAATGGACAAAAGGACAGCTGCAATTTTATAGATGCACATGAATATTAATGAGCTCATAGTTAGTGTGTTATATAACAGTGTCTTACAGAAAACTATTTTCTGTGAAGATGTTAGGATTCAACAGAGAGGGGTTCTTGCCAAAGCAAGATCTGAAGAGGTACTGGTATTTTTAGATTTTTAGCTTTCTGGACCCAGTGGGAAGGTTAGTGAAGAAAGCCGCGTGCTTTGTTCCTGGAGATCCGTTTGTGGGGTTTCTTCCAGCGACAGACATGAAAGATGCTCCACCTGAAGTAAGTCTCTCGAAACATGAAGGATAGGCATTGTGCCGTATCACTCGTAAGAGCCGTGAAAGGCAAAGCTTGACGCTGAAATATGGACAAATCTACAATAAACTTCTCAAAACACAGTGAATTTACCACCATTAAACCACTGCCTTACAAACTCAGTTTTTAACGCAGCCACCGAGCGCAACTTCTTCTTTATACACACGTCTTAACCTTATGAAATTCGAAGCTCGCTTATTCAAACGATACCAAACTTGAGAGCAGGTTGGTGCCTCTTGGGGCTGGGAGGGAAATCGGTTCTATGCCCCTCCCCTTGTTTCCGGTGGTTTCCAGGCAATGTTTGGTGTTCCTTGGCTTGTGGAAGCTCCACCTCCCCTCTATCTTGATGTTCACATGACATTCGCCCTGTGTGCACGTCTGTGTCCAGTGCCCCCCTTTTTAAGGGGTACCAGTCATATTGGATTAGGGGCCCACCCTGCTGCAATGGGGCCTGATCTTAACTAATTACATCTGCGAGGACCACATTTCCAAATGAGGTCACACTCTGAAGCCCTCAGCATCCGAATTTGGAGGGGACCCAAGTTCAACCCACAGCATGCAGCACCCTTTCCTCGCCCTCTGAGACACTTAGGGAAGAGCAGTCAATTTTGCCACCAAGGTTGCTAGAACCTTCCAATCACCCGTCGCTCCCCTGCACACTGTGAGGGCCTCCTCAGGACCTCTCTTCCTAAGCAGGACTGCGCCCTGCGCACCCCACTCTGAACAGTCCCCCGTGTTAAAACTTGCTTTCCACGGCTGTAGTGTCTGATAACCGATGGGGTTTGTTATTGAGACAGCCTAGGTGGAAAACTTGTCCTCCTCAATTCCTTGCCTCCGGAAGAGCCAGCAGGTAATTGGTGCAAAGGAAGGGGGAGGGGAGGGAGGGGGCGTGTTTTCCTGGTGCCCTGCAAACCGTAAGCCAAAGGTCAGCGCCAGCTTTCAGCCCTGAGCTCACCTCTACTTTTTCCAGCTTGAACGTTGCATCCAGCCCTCCCTTTATCTCTTGCCAACTGTACATCCCAATCATTTTTTAAGTTTTCCCCAGTTGCTGAAAGATGCCAGACTTTCAATACTCCTTGGGAGCTCGCCTGTACTGAGAACCGGTCGATCCTTAAAATTCACCTTGTGAGGCTTTCCTGGCATCACAGTGTTCCTTTCGCCAGGGACCTGGGCAGCTGGGCATTCTTTTATTTTCACATGACTCACTTTGGGGACAGGCTGCGACTCTACATTCAAGAGTCGGCGTCCGGGTAGCTTTAGCACTTACAGGAAGTGTCATCTACTGAATAAAATCACTATGTCTGCTCCCTTATTCGTGCAAAATGTCAGGGTCACCAACTAAATTAGCAAAAATTCCCTTATAGTCAACTAAGATCATTCTCAGAACAGGAATACCACTATCAAAAAAGTATCTTATTGGGCTTCCCTGGTGGCGCAGCGGTTGCGCGTCCGCCTGCCGATGCAGGGGAGCTGGGTTCGCGCCCCGGTCTGGGGGGATCCCGCGTGCCGCGGAGCGGCTGGGCCCGTGGGCCATGGCCGCTGGGCCTGCGCGTCCGGAGCCTGTCCTCCGCAACGGGAAAGGCCGCAGCAGAGGGAGGCCCGCATACCCCCCCAAAAAAAAAAAAAAAAAAAAAAAAAAAGTATCTTATTGGTAGACTTTGGTGGTGGAAGAGGGAAGACCAGAAAAATCCTGTTGTGCATTAACCATCGAGAGGTCTGTAAGTTATTAGAAATGAATCCATTGTATTTCCTGATGTTTAATTTGCCCTTTTAATGTTATTTAACATTCTAAACTAGAATCATCATTATGATTGATGATTATTAATGATGATTAATCATTATGATTAATCATCGTTAATCATTCTAAACTCATCACATCTTCCTGAAAATATTCTTTTAGAACTTACGCTATTTTTAAAAGATGGCACTCAGGACATCGCAAATGTAAATGTAACAGTAACGCTCACCGCAAGCCTCAGACTTCTCACGCCGAAAGCCCAGGAAATATTTAAGTAATTGTCTAGAATATTTAATCAACCTGATTTCTCTTGCTTTTAGCTTCATCCAGAAAATTCAAAGAGGAATCCCCTCCCCACAGACCATCTCAGATTATTCCTGCTCCATCGGAACCTGGATTTTCTTTCACTGTGCGTCTCCGCAATCTGCAAGGCTCCCAGGGCCAGCCGTTTCCCTGCTGATTGCTGAGGCTCTAAACCACTGCAGCAACGGGCCCGGTTGCAGGCGGTGTCAGAACAATGGAGAAGGACCGTCACTCCCTCACCTAAGACTGAGCGTGGGCTGCAGACTCGCCCCCTTGCTTGGCGACGTGGGGCTGCCTTGCCAATCCCACTTAACTGCAAACCAAGTTTGCAGAACGCTTCTGGCAAACAGGAATCAAAACTCTGCAGCACTTTTTTTTTTTTTTTTTGGTGAGCAATCTAGTTATTACTATCAACACCTCTCTTCCCTTCTTAAAAACATTTTTAAACGCAGAAAGAAATTCTGAGAATGGCAATGCACTCCCTTTTTAATTTTATAATAAAATGCGATGAAACTGCATGTCTGCTCACATTCTCTCAGCCAGCACTGTGGAACATTCTTCTCGTCCAAACATTCACAAACTGTAACTGGAGTACCAGTTCCCCTAACACCAGCATTCCTTGTGTATATCGATGGAATATGTATACAGAGCGAGGGAGAAAATCTATATTCAAATGCATGCATGCAAACATACACTTCCTTTGGGGCCTTCAAAATAAAATATGCTTGAAGTAAAGTCACCTTAATAGTAAAAAATCAAATTGAAAAAAGGCCAAGTTAATAGCCTGGCTCATGGCTATCAAAAAACAGTAGTGTGTTTTGAGCAAATGGGCCTTTTTCAGTGACCAGAGATCGTTTCTAACAGCTTATTACCCACCTGAGCATGCAGATTTTAAATACCTTGCTCTGTTATATCCATTCTATTACATCGATTCTTTCAGCAATTTCCTTGTAAAATTAGATTTGTGCTACCGCTCTCCCCCTCAACTCACTGAACCAAGCACTCTGGTACTCTCAATTGCCTTTCATGCCAGATTTAACCTTAGGATACATGCCTTAAATACAGATTAACATCTTGTCTCCGAGCAATTTACATTTAGTAGACCAGCCAAAGTTTCATTAAAATATAAATCAGTATACAATCCATGAAAAGAAAACTAGCCAGGTAGAGTCTGTGTTCTTCTTTAGAGGAAAACACGTTTCTCCCCCTGAGCCCACAGGTAAAGTGGGCTTATATTCAGGACAGTGAACCAAATGGATTTTCCCAAAGTCGTGGAAATGAATAAAATGGACTTTTCCAGGCCCGCAAATCTCAATTGTGTAACCGATTATTCAAAATTAACCTGGGAAATCCAACCTCATTCCAGTGATCTCTGTTTTGGTGGACGGTACCTTAGATTTACTTCAGTGTTTCTTTAAAACCCACAAGAACTGGGGATACAATTTCATCAGGAAAATAATTCCCCTCAGGAGTCTCCCTCAAGGCAAAATGAAAACTTACTCTATATTTCAGGCCAGATGGACAGTCCTGTAATTGCATCGCAGCAATTAGATGGATCTTTTCATTATTTCCTAGAGCAGAATAAACGCAATTTTAACACGAGAGGCTCTGTCCCCTCTCCTCCTCTTGTATGACAGAGAGATTCCAGCAAAACCCCAGGAAGTAAGAGTGACAATCGACTGGGGACAGGTACAGAAAAGTAACAAAAACTGCCATTTGTACCAGAATAACAACCGCACAAAGATGTAATCAATATGTTGAAAAAAAGTGGCTAAAAAAAAGTCTACGATTTTCTTTTTTTTTAAGTCACGTTACAAACCCTAAGTTTTCTACTCTCCTTGCATTGTTGTGTCTTTTCTCTATACTCCAAATCATAAAAATCACTCCTCTTTCATTATTTCAGTGTCCCTTGGAGATCTAAGCCTAGGAGCTTTCTGTAACCCATGTTCTTTTTCTTAATACTAAGAAATGTAATTCTTAGACTCAAGACCAGAAACTGGCTTTCCATTTGAGTTGGGCCATCTGAGAAATTCATTCTTATTTTTTCTATAAAATGAATATGTTCGGACTCAGTTGTTTCAGTGGAATATTTAAGAAGTAAACTAGACTCTTTATGGTAAGATGTGTTGGAATAATTATTGTGGGTTCAAGTTCTATCTGCAGAATACCTGTTTTCCCTGAGTAAGCCAAGGACACCTTTCCTTTTCCTGTCTCAACCCAAATTGCTAATGAGATGATTTTTTTCCACTGAATTGACAGTTCTTTTCATGCATCCGTGTGACAAAAATATTAATGGATACAAGATTAATCACTCCCATAATTATAATATTTGTGTCTAGTTGGCAATACCATTTCAGCCACATGGAATATTTTCATGACTGGATTTATGAAATAACTATGCATTTACCAGGTAAAAAAGAATCTGGCTCTACAAATGTATCACGCTAAGGTAAACCATTCCTAGATCTGGTCTCCATAGAGACCAGTTTCTGAGCACCAGGAAAGTATTACCCATAGACCAAGGACCACCACAGAAATAGTTCAGTGGTAGTCACAAGACTCGATATCTCGGAATTATTTGCAAGAACTTCCTAACATATCTTTAATTTGATGACAGGGCAAGTTGAAATAATAGAATCAAACTCTACAGAAACATGTTCAGACCGCTCTGTGTTTTATAATGCTGGCAAATGTGAACGAGCTGAAATTCTGCTTGTGAATAACCTTCTTGTTTAGGTGCCCACGTTCTGGCTCTGGGAACTTATTTGTGAGATTCGTGTCCCAACCGTAGATGGAAATGGCTTGCAGACTGGTGCAAAGGAGGCTAAGAAAGTGTGAAGTCTGGGGGGCCAGAAGAGATAGCAAATATTTCCCTTGCTCATCTTTTGTCTAGACCTTAACTAGTTCACTTACATTCATGACTGTCCCTGCCTGGCCTTCGAAGGGACAGCTGTACCAGATGGACTAACTTGAAAAAAGGCTGAGCAGAGTCTGCTTATCGCGAGGACGAGAGAGAAGGATGAATCTGCTCCGGCAGAAGGATACCCAGACACAGCTCTGCCTAGACAAGTTTGCAGAGTGGATTTTACCATGTGAGTTTCAAACTGCAAACTACCAGAAATTCGGAACGCTTTTCTGCTTTTGCAATAGAGACTTTTGTTCCAGAATATCTAGAAGGAATTCTTAAATTTATACTTACATTTTTTTTTCCTCACACAAGTGCTGAAACCACGGTCGTGATAAATGCAAACATTCGCATAACCAAATTTCTAAGTTCCTGAGGAATCTTAAAGACTAATTCTTCCAGAAAAGTGTAAGATTCCTGTAAGAGATCTATACGTAATTATGTTTAACACATAGTATAACTGAGTAGGTAAAGTCAATCTAAGGTCAAAGACCCTGAAGCCAATGTCACATTAGCTCTTCAGCAACGGATTGCTTTCAGTCTGCAGACGAACTCTTTTTTTGAACAGTGCTTGGGACAGTCCATCCAAAACATAAAAACATAGATTCACAGAATGTGAAGAACAAATGCTACTTTTTTTTACACCACTATCCAGAGCAATGTGTAAATTAAATGAACTTAAACCCCAAATAAGGTAACTGACTTGCTTTTTCTTACAGATAGGTTTTTAGGATGACAATCCTAAATCATGACCTTTGGGTTACTCTCTGGAAGTTTGGGACTAATCTAATTAAGAAGATTTGAGGTTATTTCGTGATAGGAATGTCCCAAATATAACAATACCCCAAATATAAGCTATGTTAGAAAATGCTGCTTTAATGGCAGGTCTCGCCTAATTTCTCAAAACAGAAATAAGAAAGGTAGCTGCCGTGGGAAGCCGGCAACATCAAAGGAGAGTCAGCAGCTGTGTGCCTTCAAGTTAACCATCACGGCATCAGAAAAGCCGCAGGGCAGCTGTGCAAAGCCAAACCCATCCAGGAGGGGAAGTGAAGGCACAGCGGCTACAAGTCACACCTCATCCACCATCTTTGGTAAGGAACTGGCGATCCCCTTAGGAACAAAACCAAGTCAACGAGAAACACAAAGAAATAGCGGCAGGGCTAAGCTAGATATCCAACAAAATAAAGACAAAGTGATGATTGGAAAAATTATATTTAACACCTTAACTCCATTAACATTCTACAAATCTAAAAGACGGCCCTAAATCATATCCAGTGGGATGGAATGCAAATATTGAACAAATCCATAAGGAAACACACACACACAAAATATTTTTTTATCCCGACGTGTGTTACTTCCCGTACTATGTAATACTGACTGTACAACATCAGCAATTAACTGAGAACGTAAACTCTGACACATTGAGGCAGATGCTTGGCACCATAGTTTTCTTCCCATGATTCATTTTTAAAGCCAACAAACATGAAAGTCAAACTATAGGTGGGAGAGACAAGAGCAATTTTGCAAAATTTATGGTACAGTCCAAACCTGCCAGAGATGTAAGCGAGGAGTGATGCAGTGATAAACATCATATAGCACCATAATCACTTATGTTACTGCAATACAGGGAAGACGTAACCTGTGACCAGTTGCTCTGATCATCTTAAGACCAATAAGTACATTCCTTTAACATCACGGGAGGTACTTATACAGCATATCTAATATGTCACAACTTTCACAAATAATATATATTATTCTGTTACACTGATTTTTTTTCTTGGTTATTTAATAAATATGAGTTGAACTCTATAGAATATGCCCCAGCTTTGTGCTGGGCACTTCTGGGTCACAGTTTCTATACTTCACACTTCCGTTTAACACAGTTTAATAATATCTCAGAGGCTTTACCCATGCAAATTCAGTGATAGGTTTAAACGGCTTTTTAAAATCCATGCAAAAGCTTTATTTTTCCTACCTGCAGAATATTAAAACCCTGTTTTTAAAGAATATTTGAACAACTTATAATACTCGGGCTGCACTGCTAGGTGGAAACGTAGTGGGCAGTGATGTCTACAGGGGGTACTGCTGATGTGATAGCACAGAGACCCACACACAATCATGGAAGAAAGAGTGATTCTTTTGCATTTCCTCTTAAACTTTTCCTGTATTATACATTTTTTACTAGTTGTATGCATTATTTTCTAACCAGAACACACACACACACACACACACACACACACACACACACACACACACACTTTAAGACAGTATTGAGAAGTCTGGATTTTCCTCTGTAAATAACTGGCAATTGCACACATAAATTATTTGACAATCTAAATACTATAAAAGACTATATCATCTAAATAAAATATTACTCTTCAAGAAAGTATTCCCCAAACCTTAACATTTACACAATTTTTGTTGTATCAAAGTGATGTCTATATTACTATTTCTTAATTCCTTAAAATAGATCACTTTTTAAAAACCTAAATATCTACTTCAGCCTCAGGGATAATATTGGTACAATTGATAATATATTGATAAAATATTGGTAAACTAACATCAGTAAAATCCTGGATTTAATATGCTTTCACATTATTCCTAATATATATGATATGAACTCTTTTGAAAAAATCTAATGGATGAGTATACTAAAAACATCATAGTGTCTGAAACATTGATAAAAGGTATTTTTTTAATCTAAATCCTCCCAAATGTATGTATGTAAGTAGGTGTGTATGTGTGTGTGTGTATACATATACATATATATATATATATATATATATATAAAACACTGTATAACTCAGTGTTACAGAAAGAGATACCCCTTCAGAGCTTAGAACACAGAGCTTAGACCCTTGCTATGAGGCAGAGGGAAAGCCATTGGACTTGATACACAAGTCCTGGACCAGTGGGCACACGATCCCTTAGCCTCAAGGGACGGATGTTCTAGCCTCCCTCATGCCTGTGTAAAATGAAGATAATGTTGAATCCTGAGTCTAAGGACTGGTTAAGCCAACACATATGCAGGTTGCTAATAACATGTGTTTTGCAAAGACAAGCTATTATATTACACAGCATGAAATAAATACCAGAGCACTTTTGTGTGTGACAAACTCAGAGGTAGCCCTGCTATAGCCCAGGCACTCTGGAAGTGGTGGGGGGGTATGGGGATGAGGAAATTAGACACAGGCCCCACCATCAGGAGAAACTTCTTTCATTAAACCTCATGTGCATCTGATCATCAGTATCATCACTCGCTTAATGGCGATACCATTGAGGAGTTCTCACTGGAATATATGCCTTTGACCAAAAAGATGGTAGAAAGATAATACGAGCCTCCACTTTCCTTTGAATATCATGTGTCTTAGCTCAGGCTGTTATAGCAAAATACCACAAATTGAGTGACTTATAAACAACAGAAACATTTCTCACAGTTCTGGAGCCTGGAAGTCCCAGATCAGGGTACTGGCATGGGTGGGTTCTGGTGAAGACCCTCTTCTGGGTTGCAGGCTGCCCATTCCTTGTTGTATCTTCACATGGCAGAGAGGTTCTTACAAGGGCACTAATCCCATCATGGGGGCCCCACCCTCATGATGCCAACTAACCCTAATCATCTGCCTGGACCCCCCCCTCCTAATACCATCACATGAGGGGGTAGGGTTTCAGCATATGAATTTTAGGGGGACACAAACTTCAGTCCATTACATCACTGATTTGATATTTGAGTTTAGACCACATAGAACACCATATCTATGTCAACTGTGTAGATACCATCACACTATTGCAATATTTCCCAAACCAATGAAAGTCAGATGACTAGAGGTGCCAGTTGAAAACACAAATGTGTCCCCCTTCTGCTGAGTCAAGATCTCCCAGAGTGGAGGAGGAAGATTCACTTGGATAGTGTTTTTGTTTGTTTGTTTTTAAATATTTTATTTATTTAGTTAGTTAGTAATTTGGTTGCTCCAGGTCTTAGATGCGGCAGGTGGGCTCCTTAGTTGTGGCATGCGAACTCTTAGTTGCAGCATGCATGTGGGATCTAGTTACCTGACCAGGGATCGAACCCAGGCCCCCTGCATTGGGAGCACGGGGCTCTTAACCACGGCACCACCAGGGAAGTCCCAGGATAGTGTTTTTAAAAGAGGACCTAGGCAATTCTGTGATGAGGTCTGTTTAAGAGAGTGGCTCTCAAATTGTGGTCCCAGGAACAGCTGTATCAGCATCACCTGAGAACTTGCTAGAAAGGCAAAGCATCGGGGCTCACCCCTACTTATGGAATCAGACTCTCCGGGGTGGGACCCAGCAAACCCTCTTGGTGATTCTGGTTCCTCGATAAACTTTGAGAACCTCTGGTTTAGAATACAGTGTAAATGTGTAATTAAACACAGATGATGGTTCCCCAACTTTGAGAAACACCACATTGCTACAGATAATAATAAAAAACTCTAACACACTGGTCCTCAGCCTTTCAGCTTGATTTGAAGGCATCACTTGGGAGCGCCAGTACCACGCTGCAGACCAGTTTATATCAGCAGCGCTGGGAGAAGAACTGGGCATCAAGATTTTTAAAAAAATATATCTTCCCAGATGTTTCATTAGAATAGAACAACTCTGATGTTTCACTCAAATTTAAAAAATTTATGATAGAAATATGCTGATTTTGTTCTCTGTTCCTTGCCGCAAACACATAAAACATGAACATCCATTTAAGTTGGATTCTGTTTTATTCTGAAAATTAATAAAGCAAAGAAATGACAATACGACTTATTGTGTAAAGTCATTGTGCATGTACCGTAACTATTGATACATGATATACTTACAAACATATTTAGAAATGGAGAGTTTCAAGCTTGCATTTTTGAAATTTGTTTTAAACCATCTAGTCTTGAAACTGCTGAAGCGTATTTTTGTTATTACGGAATATATTTCATTTACACAAACACACATTTTTGTCAATAGGCTCTAGGACTTTTATCTTTTCAAAGAGGTCAAGTGTTAAGTCAGAAACATCTTTCAAAGGAAATGTGATAAAAGTAATGTCAAATTCAAGCAAGTGATCTATTCCAGAACAAAGTATCCCATTTTCTCTCTTCAAAGGTTTCTAACAAGTAGGTATTAAACTTCATCTTAATGTTTAACACACAAATTTATTTTTCAAGCTGCTGCTTTGAAAGCAAAGCCTGTGAATTCTGTAACGTCATTGCATTTCTTTTTTGATTCCACCCTGCAAAGGCTAGAGCAGCAGTGACTCCCGGTAGGATTTTTATCCAGGCAAGAGGCAGAACTAAATGCCAAAAGAGATCCCACTGTGCACTAATCCCAAGGTTAATTTGTCAGATCTGCATTTCATGTCCTTCCCTGGTTTTATAGAAGTTTATTCATAAGCCATTTTTGTCATCTTCCCAGGAATTAGATGTCAATCAATCTACTTTGCATCTCAAACTCCTTCATAATTAGTGACCCAGTGGGTCTCCTGCAGGAAGGGTAAATTTGAGGATGAGTTCTATTAAGTGGCTCTTACTGTGAACAATTTGCTCTTTCGCAGGTTGCTACATTTTGAAGGTTTATATTTTTCTCTTAAGAATTTGTTCTGCTTCAGAACCTCCTAAAAAGCGATGTCCACCTTTTATTTACTTCATTTCTGTTGACTGAGTTTGGGGCAACTGATCCCAAAAGATAGAAAACATCTGGGAGCGAGAGATCCTTTTATGAAGATGGTGTTGAAAGCAAAAAAGGAAACCCCTGACACCACACCTCTCAGCAAAATCAAAGCCAAAGCTGTCTTTGAAGGTCAAGAAACCGGTCCTGAAAGGCATTTGCGGCCAGAGAAATCCATGGTCAGTCACTTTTCCTTGGCACTAGCCCCTGGGATGGCAGTAGCAACCCGTGTACCCTTGGAAAAGCCCCCCCATGGAGAAACAGTTTCCACCACTACAACCTCATCAAATTCCCCAACCACAGAGAAGAGGATGGAAAAGATTGAGGGCAACACCCTAGCGGTCTTTGTAGAGGACCAGGGTGTCAGGGTCAACCAGCACCAAGCAAGCTCGAAGGGCTCAGCGCAGGATACGCTCAAGGCCAACGCCGCCACAGGGACTGGAGGAGTGGAGGCTGCCCTACAGACCACGCCCCACCAACCGCCCACGGCATGCTTTGCACTCTGCCAACCACGTTGGCATCCTCTACACTGAGGCCAGCTGGCTCGTTCTAAATATATTAAATTTTTCCATCATTCAAAATGGAGGAAGGAGAGAAGAAATTCTGACCAGTCCAACAACATCCATCCCAGCCGTCACCTAAGTTATCCCTGAAAACCTTTTAAGGATGCTTCCAACACACGCTTAATAAGAACCACACAAGCTATCATTTCAAAGAATCACAGCAGTTTGTTCACTTGCTATTTCCTATCTGAATCACATCCTCTCCTTCTGCACCACCCACCTCCCTACCATCTCATGCCTCACCACCCATCTCCTCACACACAGGCAAGGAGCAGAAAAGTCACACCCAGTCTGAAGTCAGATCAGCAAAACAACATCGTGTCTCAGTTGCTAACTGACTATGCGCCCACCCTTGGGGAAGTCTCTTTAGCTATAAAATTGGCGGAACGAAATTTACTTGTAGGAATTTTGAGGTAGAAACAAATGAGTATACACATTATTCCTGGACACAGAGTAGGTGCTCAGAAAATGATTGCTATTATTAGAAATATGAGCTAAAAAGGACACCTCAATTGCCAAAAAGAGGAAGGAGGAGTCGATTTAGCAAGACTCCTCAGAACAGAGAAAAGTAGGAGCTGATAAAGAACAACTGAACTAAAGAATCAACTTGGACACTTAGATCTGGGGGTCATTTTCGAAAATGTGGGAGGATCTAAGTATCAGATATTCAGGGCTAATGTTCAGCTGTCGATTCCTGGGGGTGAGGGTGTGGGCCGGGGGAGGTTCGGCCCTAGGGACACACAAGCTGACAGTGACACCCCGCCCCCAGGCTGGCTGCAGATGGGGAGGCGCCTCGGAGAGATAAGGGACTGGGAATAATTTTTAAATCGTCGCATGAAATGACAACCCCTCTTGCACCTTTGTGGGGGTTATTTTAGTCACTTAAGTAGATCAGCTGCTAACCGAGGGAGCAGTACCCGAGCACAGAAATAGCGAGAAAGCCGGCCGTGGGAAGGAAATGAGAACCGGTGTGCAGATCATGGAGCGACATTGCCTCCTTCTCGTTTCACCCCGGCGGCGGCAGCTGCTCTTCTGATGCTGGAATGTTGTTGACTCAGGATTGTTTGGTGCAGCCACATACCTGTGCTTGCCTGGCTGCCCACCCCCCCTCAGAATCCCTCCTGCAGCTCAGCTAAAGTCAGCCTCCTCATAACATCAGGACATGTCCTTATCTGCTTTCTCATTCCTCTCTTGCTAAGAGAAAAAGAAAAGATGACAAGGTGAACTATTGAAGGCGTAACGTTCACGAGTCCACTCCACTCTGCTCCGTTTTTCGTTTCAGTAGATTCAGTGCAGTATTTTCAGGATTCCACTACCTGGAGGATGTAAAGAACTCTCTCTTGAATATCAAGACTCAGCCGTGTCCTTTCTCAAGAGTTTGCAAATAAGTAATTTAAGAGACATTTTCATCATTTAATAAATTCCATGTCATTTTTAAGGCATTTAATTCTTCCATCCCTTATCCACCCCCTTTATTGTGTAACTACTTATGTGCCATATACTGGAGACACAAAAACAATTATAAGATAAAAGAGACAGCATCTTCCCTCAACAGCCTAAGTGTATAATGGAAGCTATGATAAATAAACCGATCATTAAATAGTTAGCAATTTCTTTGACTTAATAGTAAGGGCAAAGCTTGAGATGCACTGTATGTACAATATTATGAGAACAAAATCTCTACCTGGCATTAATGGGAAAAGTGAGGGAGGTTTCTGTGGTAGATGAAATAATGACCCTTCTAAGATGTCCACCACCTAATTCCCCAAATCTGTGAATATATTAGATTATACAACAAACAGGAATTCGGGCTATAGATTGTTTGCTAATCAGCTGAGTTTAAGGTCAAGAGAGTATCCTGGAGTGTAGGGTGGATCCAGTGGAATCCGGGGGGTCTTTGAAAGTGAAAGGGGGAATTAAAGGAGGAGATCAGAGTGATCTGGTGTGAGGGAGACCCAACCTGCCCTTGCCGGTGGGGATGGAGGATGGGGGCCGAGGAGGAGGGGGGGCCTCTAGGAGCTGGAAAAGTCAGGAAGCAGGTTCTCCCCAGACCTTCTGGAAAGGAATACAGCTGTACAGACACCTTGACTGAAGCAGTGAGACCGTGTCAGACTTCTGACCTACAGAAGTGTAAAAGAATAAATCTGGGTTGTTTTAAGCCACTAAGTTTGTGGTAATGTGTTATGGGAGCAACAAGAACTAATACAATTTCCCTCAGGGGGTGATGCCTGAGCTGAGCTTTCATAGAGGAGGATTTAAGCCAAGCTAGGCAGGGAGGTGATAAAGCACATCCTAGTGAAGATGGGCATAGCTAGATTCCTTGCACCGGGGCATAAAGGTGAAGGCAGTGAGTCGTGGGCACTGGGGCTGAAGAGCCTGGTGACCATACAACTGTCCACTGCCCACCGTGCTGTACCAAGGAGAGCCTGGTGACCATACAACTGTCCACTGCCCACCATGCTGTACCAAGGAGGGCCTGGTGACCATACAACTGTCCACTGACCACCATGCTGTACCAAGGAGAGCCTGGTGACCATACAACTCTCCACTGACCACCATGCTGTACCAAGGAGGGCCTGGTGACCATACAACTCTCCACTGACCACCATGCTGTACAAGGAAGGCCTGGTGACCATACAACTCTCCACTGACCACCATGCTGTACAAGGAAGGCCTGGTGACCATACAACTCTCCACTGACCACCATGCTGTACCAAGGAGGGCCTGGTGACCATACAACTGTCCACTGACCACCATGCTGTACCAAGGAGGGCCTGGTGACCATACAACTGTCCACTGCCCACCATGCTGTACCAAGGAGGGCCTGGTGACCATACAACTCTCCACTGACCACCATGCTGTACAAGGAAGGCCTGGTGACCATACAACTCTCCACTGACCACCATATTGTACCAAGGAGGGCCTGGTGACCATACAACTCTCCACTGACCACCATGCTGTACCAAGGAGGGCCTGGTGACTATACAACTCTCCACTGACCACCATGCTGTACCAAGGAAGGCCTGGTGACCATACAACTCTCCACTGACCACCATATTGTACCAAAGAGGGCCTGGTGACCATACAATGCTCCATGACCACCATGTGTACCAAGGAGGGCCTGGTGCACCATACAACTCTCCACTGACTACCATGCTGTACCAAGGAGGGCCTGGTGACCATACAATTCTCCATGACCACCATGTGTACCAAGGAGGGCCTGGTGCACCATACAACTCTCCACTGACCGCCATGCCTTAGTCAAACAGACCCACTGGCCATTTCAAAAATGTCCTGTTACCTTTCAAAGCTTTGTGCCTTTTGTCACACCAGCCCTTCTACTTTAAATAACCCTCCTGCCTATTTCTACTAGTTTAAACCTTACCTTCAGACTTAAAAGGCAAATTCAAATGTCCTCTGATCACCATGGTTAAAACGATCCCACCTTCCTGAGAACTTCTGCAGCATTTTACATTTCCTCAATTATGACTCATCACCCTACTGCCTTGAAGGAGAATTACTTGTGTGTCTAACTCCTATTACTATTCTTAGCTTCTTGCCACCAGAACAATATCTTCTTGTTCCACCCTTCACAGCTGCTCTCCTTGTGCCATGATAAATCGCCCTTGATAAAGTGTTTAGGAGCAAATAAAAGGATGGCATCAAACACAGTAGATGCCCTCCAGTCTGGAGGAGAAGAACGTGTTACTAGTGTATGAATCCAAACAGTAGGTTAGGCAGCTAATCATAACCAATAACTACAAATACCTTAAACATCTTGCTTCACGTGAAACGTCTGTTCACCAGAATTTGGGGCTTAGGTCTTCTGATTGGTGTTCTGTCTTGTCTCTTCTCATAAATTGCCCTGCAACACATCTGTATGAGTTTGTCAAAGCTGCCATAACAGAACACCACAGGCTGGGCAGCTCAGGCAGAAATGCATGTTCTAACAGTTCTGGAGGCTGGAAGTCCAAGATCAAGGGGTCGGCAGCTTTGGTTCTTCTGCGGCTGCCTTCCATGGCCTGTAGATGGTGGTCCTCTGACTGCCTCTTCATGCAGTCTTTTCTCTGTGTGTTCATGCATCCCCATGTCTCTTCCTCTTCTGGGGACACCAGCCATATTAAGTTAGGGCCCCACCCTAACTAACTGATTTTAACTGACTCACTTTTTAAAAAGTGATTTCCAAATACAATTGTATTCTGACGTCCTGGGGTTGGGGCTTCACCATAGGAAGTTGGGGGAGACACAGCCCATAACAGTATTACATATACTGTTCAGTTTCATTTGCTTTAAAAATAGATCAAGGATTACAATTGCGTACACAATGCTTCTAGATTTTTACATTTTTCTCTTGGTCATTTAAAAGTTTCTCTCCCACATCTAATTCAACAGCAATTTTTCACTGTTCTCATGTGGCAATTCTCCAAAGCAATCACTTCTATTTCACAGAAATAAAAACTCCCTTCTCATATTCAGACATCATAACTATCCCCTTATAGTTAATTAAGTCATTTAATGACAACAGAAAATAAAGTTGGCATAAACAGGTCCGGGAACAAATGCAACCGACACTTCGTGAGCTTGTAACTCAACTTTTAGAAGCCTAAGAACGCGAGCGTAGGCCAAGGAGAGAATAACCAAACAACGATCAACGTTCAGTATATGGTGAGCCCAAGTCATGTGTTTTGTGGCACAAATGGAGAGCCTTCCAGTGGGTGGATTTTGAGAGCTTTCACAGTAACAGAATCTGGGAATTGGACAAGACCATAGAGCTTCACTCTCCCAGCCTCTCTTTCAGTAGAATTTCTATGTTGGGTTTATAAGGTTCTTTTTAATTCTAAAGTTTAATGATTCAATGCAAATACATGATGGTGGTCCTCTCACATCTGCTGGATTCTGTCCAGTGATGGGGCTTATCTGCTCACAAGGCCAGCCTATCCCTTTTTCAGGTATTCTAATTTGTGAGAAATGCTTGCTTCTTTTGAGGCATACTCTGCTTTCTTGCAATTTCCATCTATTTTAACCCTCAGGAATTTTATCCCTCTTCTAAATACATTGTTTAAATGTTATCCTTCTTCAAACACTTAGAGACATTTTTCTTAATCTTATGTAACATCCCAGTTCTTTCTGATCATTCTGCAGGGGCAAGATCTCCATGTCATTTTCCATTCGATTGCTGTGCTCTGGACACCCTATACTTTGCCAATGTTCTCCTCAAACTGTGGTACCCAGAACTGTCGTTCTCCAGATCTGGGCCAATAAATCCAAAATAAGGTGAAATTATTTCCTTCCTTGTTCTCTACACTTCCACTAAGATAATGGAAAATTACCTTGCTTGCTCTCAAGTAAACCCTCAGATCTTTCTCGAATCAACAAGTATGTGAACGAGTTGGTCCAAGATTTGTATTGTATGAAAGTCCACTAAAAAGTTCATTTGAACATCATTTGCTTTTTCAAGAGTCTGATGTAGAAGTGACATGATCACAGGAAGAACAATTCATAGGGTTGTGACATAGAACCAGTTACATCACTTAACAGCTGTGTGATTTGAGCCCTATTTCCCAAATCTCAGCCATTCGCTTATAACTATTGTGATGCTTGCTATATCTTAATACTACTATTCAATTATTTAATTAAATAAACTAATTTTCAAAAACTTAAATACATTTAAATAGGAATTTTCATTCCATTAAAAATCATGGACAACTTGTATACCATACCTCAATTGTCATACCCCCTAAACTGAACTACTGATTTCCCCCCGCAAAGTCTGTTCCCATCTCAGTTGAAGGCAACTCTATCCTCCCAGTGGCTCAGGCAAAATAAAACAACAACAAACCTACCTAAGAGTCATCCTGGACTCTTCTGTTTCTGTCCTAAGGCCAACTGATCAAAAAATCTTGTTTGTCCTACCTTCAGAATATAGCCAGAATCTAATACTTCTCAATAGCCAAAGTGATCCCCTTTTAAAAGATAAATTGGTTTATGTCACTCTCTCCTCAAACTTGTCCAGTGGCTTAACATACCACTAAGAATAAATACCTAAGTCCTGATAATGTCTACCAGATCCAAGGCACTCCATACCCACTGCAATCAGCTACTACTATGACCTCATCTCCTATTTCCTTCTCTCTCTCTCTCCCTCTCTCTCTCTCTCTCTCTCTCTCTCTCTCTCTCTTTCTCTCTCTCCCCATATCTCTACTCTCTCTCCCCCCATCTCTACTCTCTCTCTATCTTTTATCTCTACTCTCTCTCTATCTTTATCTCACCGCTCATTCCACACTGACTCGCTTGTTTAACCTCAAAAAAGGCCAGGCACTTGCTAATCCTGAAGATTTTTGCACTGGCTGTGCTTCCTGCTAGAATGATCTTCCCCAAGATAGCTGCACAGCTAAATCCGTCCTCCCCTTAAAATCCTCACTCAGATGGAACTTCCTCAGTGACCTTCCCTGGCCACTCACTTTTAAATTGTAACACCCTCTCTTACCCTGCCTCTGTTTTATCTTTATTTTTTATTTTTTCCATGAGACTCATCTCACTCTAATACACTGTGTAATTATCTACGTTGTCAGTTGTTTACGTTCTGTTCCACCCCGTCCCTCTAGAATGTAACCCTACAAGGCCACAGAGCTCTGCTTCGCACCCCCAAAGCACCTATGTGCCAAGCACATAGTCTGCCTGATGATCTCCACGTTAGTTGAGCAGAGCGGTTCAAAAAGGGACCCTGATCTCATATCAGCTGCTTTTCATATCAGCCAGAAGATCACATGACCAACATCACCACTATAGAGCAATAAGGACATAGGGAAGAACCTAGATGCCCTTGGGTGATGACTTTTTGGATACAACACCAAGGGCGTGACCTATGAAAGAAATAGCTGATGAGCTGGACTTCATTCAAATTAAAAATTTCCGCTCTGTGACCGGCAGTGCTAAGACAATAAGAAGACAATCCGCGGAACTGAGAGAAAATATTTGCAAAGACCCATCTGACAAAGGAGTGTTATCCAAAACAACCAAAACAAAAGTGAAAACACTTTTAAAGCTCAACAATAAGAAAACAAACAACCTGATTACAATAACGGGTCAAAGACATTAACAGACAGCTCACCAAAGAAGATATACAGATGGCGACTAAGCATATGGAGAGATGCTCCACATCCCATGTCATTAGGGAAATGCAAATTAAAACGATGAGATAACAGCACACACCTAACAGAAATCCAAAACACTGAAGCACCAAATGCTGTTGAGAATGTAGAGCAACAGGAACTCTCATCCTTGCTGGTGGAAAGTGGTACAGCCGCTGCGGAAGACAATTTGATGGTTTCCTTCAAAAGTACACATCCTCCTACCATACAACCCAGCAATCCTGCTCTTTGGCATTTACTCAAATGAGTTAAACATGTGTGTCCACACAAAAACCTGCACACGCATATTTATAGCAGCTTCATTCATAAATCCCCAAACTTGGAAGCAACCAAGATGTCCTTCAGTAGGTGAATCGATACACTGTGGTGCATCGGATAATGGAGTATTATTCCATTCAGCACTGAAAAGAAAGGAGCTATCAAGCCATGAGAAGACTCGGAGGAAACTTACATGCATATAAGGAAGTGTAAGTGGCCAATCTGAAAAGGCAACGTCCTGTATGATTCCAACTCTGTGGCATGCTGGAAAAGGCAAAACTATGGAAACAGTAAAAAGATCAGTGGTTGCCAGGCATTGGGAGGGTGGGGAGGGGTGAATGGGCGGAGCACATACTCAGTACGATACCATAAGTTTGGATACATGTATAAATACATGTCTTTATACATTTGTCCAAACCCATAGAATGTACGACACCAAGAGTGAACCCTGATGTAAACCATGGACGCTGGGTGGTAGTGATGTGTCAGCGAAGGTTCATCAGTTGTAACAAATGTCCCCTCTGGTGGGGGATGTCGATGATGGGGCAGGCTGTGCACGTGTGGGGTTAGGTGTGTATCAGAAATCTCTGTACCTTTCCTTCAGTGTTGATGTGAACCTAAAACTGCTATGAGAAAATAAAGTCTTAGTTAAAATAAAAAGAAAAAAAGTCCTTCCCTTCCAAACATACACAATCCATGGTAACTCACTAAAACTTTTTCCCTCCTCTGCCCACCTCTGGCTCAGGACAGTCTTTGGAATAAGGTGCTAGGCTACAGTACAATTTTGTGATATACAAGGATCTTATTTTTATTATACAGTTGGTCTAAAGATAAATTTTGTTTAGAACTCCCTGGTTTTCTGATAGATATATGACCAGTGGGTAGCTATTGACTTGTGCTCTGTGCCAGTGACATAAGGAATAATTTACCAGGTGCAAAGATGTGATTTTTCTATTCCACTCTTGTGTATTTTTTTTTTTTTTTTGCGGTACGCGGGCCTCTCACTGTTGTGGCCTCTCCCGTTGCGGAGCACAGGCTCCGGACGCGCAGGCTCAGCGGCCATGGCTCACGGGCCCAGCCGCTCCAGGCATGTGGGATCTTCCCGGACCGGGGCACGAACCCGCGTCCCCTGCATCGGCAGGTGGACTCTCAACCACTGCGCCACCAGGGAAGCCCCTATTCCACTCTTTCTCTCTCAACTCACTGCCATAGCTTGAGTTTCTTATATATTACTCATCCACACAGCAAGTCTCTTCCAAGGAGAGAGAGACTGGGTTAAATTTTTCTCTTGCTTTGGAATATTCTTCAAGAGACAACAGGAGGATTTAGTGGGAGGCCAGCCATAGAGAGTCAAGACACACATGTAAGATAGAAAATCAAGTATGAAAGTGTGTAGCTTGGTCCCTTCCTGAATCTACAATAGCTCTATTATAAATAAAGTAAAATAACTTGAACAAAGAAACAACAACGACAACCAGAAAACTATAAGAACCCATGGCCATTAGCAAATCCCACCTCAGCGGTCTGGGAATCATAAATATCTATCCCATGATGTCTAGGGGAATAAACTTTCCTGTAGACCACGTGCTGTCACCTCCTTCACTATCTCGAGATGGGTATTTACAGTAACTTACAGCTGCACATTCTTAACTGTATGGCCATATGTTTTATTATTTACCCAGATGTCGGCCATAAAGCTGTTTTATCTGTTTTGTGGTTTGCTTTGTGCTAGTAAAACAAACTCCAAATACCGAACTTTGCGGCTGTTCTGATATGGTAGCCCTTCAGCAAAGTACAGCTTGGCAGTCTGGTATGCTCAAAAGGTTCTAAAATCAAAGTATATTTGGGAAGATGTATTCCTGCCCCTAAAGATTTCATAAAGACCCTTGCAATTTGGATGAATTGTGCTGTGCCATTACTTGTTTTTCTATTGATTTCTAGGCTGATGGACCATAACCTTCATTGATGGTTCCTTTTGGCTTCCTTCAGACTGAAGAGGAAATGGCACTAAGTCTGTGTTCTTCCTTGGAGCCTGCATTATTGATATTCTTTCATCATTATGTTGGAGCATAAAGCTTCTGTTACGTTACAATTATTATGTGTCCTTACTAGGATGTAGTTAGTGAAACAAAAATAGACAGCATACCACTGGGCTGTCCCGCTGGTCTCTGCTACACTGAGTACAATACACAGAACTCATAGAAAACTCCCCATTCACGCTGGTTTTTTGGCAAGACTTATGCAAAAGGAATCTTTCTAAAGTTCTCACAAGCGAAAATATCATAATTTGCATTTTAACCCAATAGGGGTTAGGCAGAAGATCTGAGTCAATGTTCATAGAACTGTGTATTATAGTTTTTCAACTCAAGTCATCTCTCTCTCGATACTCTTTTATGGATTTCATACCGTTTTTAAGAAGTAAAATAATGAAACACGATCATGAAACTTCTACAGGAAAAAGCTGACAAAATTTAGCTAGATTTAAAAAATCTTTTGAGAGGTCTTCCACTTGATTTTATCTAAATGCCCAAAATATTGGAAGCAGTCCCGTCAACCTACAGCCATTTTGATTCCTTACAACATATGAAGTTAAACATGCATAATAACAAACATTTCTATGCCTTTTATTATTCTTATTATTCATTAAAGAAAACCAGAAAGGTCTAATAATCATGCGTGCGTACCAGAACAGATGTTTACCGTTCTGAGAATAACCACCGAAAGGTAGCGTACGTTAACTCAAAGTCAGAACGGATGGGGGTTGGGGGAGGGGGCTGAGTGCCTTTGCCATGGTTTCTTCCCGTGATAGCAGTTATCTGGGTTTTTTGCAGAATATTTCTTGTTTTATCCCCATTCCTGGTACTGGGTGAGACCCTGTGACTAGTTCTGCCAACGCGTTGTAAGTGCAAGCGATGGGTTGCTTCCGATCCAAGCATTTGACTGTTGGTACACGACCCGCCAGGGCTGTCTTTTCCTCTCTGGCACAGCCATCAGTGGGTTCCAGAGGGACCGTGCTGACCCCCGGAATGGACATAAATAAACCTTTGTGGTTTTAAGCCACTGCCATTTTGCGGTTGGTTGGTATCACAGCGTCATCTAGCCTATTCTTGTTAAGCCAAGTTCGCGTGCCCGACGCACAGTGAGGCCAAACAAACTGAAACGGCAGAGTTGGAGCAGAGAAAGGTTTATTGCAAGCCTTTGCAAGGTGACGAGGCGGCTCATGCCCTGAAAAGCCGCAAGCTCCCCGAAGGGCTTCGGCAAAGAACTTTTCAAAGCCGGGAGAGGGTGGGGTCACAGGATACGCGATCAGCTTGTGAACAGTTCTCTGATTGGCTGGTGGTAAGGCAGTAGGGTGGTGTCACAGGGGTTAACATTATCAGTCCTTAGGCTCCAGGAGGCCTGGGGCTCTGTGCTCCTGGTCATCAAGCAGGTCTTCCATTTGGGGGTGGGGGTGGGGTGCGGGGGTAGATTTCACATCTGCAAAACAACTCAGGAAATTTGCATCAAATACTATTATCTATGTACTTCAGAGAGGAGCTAAAGCAGAGGTATGGGGAGAAGGCCTGTCCCGGGAAGACCCCAGAGGTTCCAGCTGGGTTACATTCTGACAGATTTTGCCATAGATGAAGGCAAAATCTCGCCTTGTAAATACAGTTGTCTTCATTAAAAACAGTGTGACATTTTTAGAGGCCCTCATATCCCTGAGCTACTCTACAGGGATAAAAGGACAGAAACTAGGAAATGACAGTGGCCGTAAAGGCAGTCTTTTTTCTAAATCAGGGAACTAGAAATGCCTGAGGATCCGGTGGCCATGGCCCCGGGCTAAGAGTTATTTGTGCCCTTTTTCACATGAGAAATCTGCTTATAATGAACTTCAGAAGTTGCTTTAAGAGGAAAAAAAAAAAGAAAAAAAAGGATGGGGGATCTAATATACAGCTAGACCCAAGTAAGTAGTTAAAGGTACCTGGTATTGATCTGCTCATTATGTGTACGTGAATTTCAGAACTTCGTTGTTGTTTTTAAAGTAACAGCTGTGACTTCACATTGTCCCCCCATGTTGTTCTCTGGTCAGGGAAACAGATTAGGGACCGCGGGGTTACAGTGTCTGTTTTCCCCTGGGGGACTCCGGCGGAAGCAGGTGTAGCTGAAGATGAAAAGGTATGAGGTTCCTTTGCTAATTCTCACCTCCTGCCCTCGCAGCTGTAAACGTCCAGCTTTTCCCCAGCTCTGTTTCGACCACAGGAACACTCACGTTTCACTGGCTCAGAATAATGTGGACGTCAAAAGCTCAGTGGACTTGATCTTTTGAACTTCCAGCAAACCCTAACTTTCAGCGGGTTACCTTTCATTTTCAGAGCACAAGTGCAGTTTGGACCCCTTCTTCCCTGCACTTAGCTCTGTGTCTTCCCTGAGCTACTCTGACAGATTTTCTTCTTGCCCCTGGCAATGTAAAGAGATAGTTTCTTTCCCTCTCTCCCTCTCGAAATGGCAATATCTGGTTTGGAGCCTTCTTAACAAAGTTTGTTCTGCAGCACCATCAAATTTAATCCTCTGTCATTTACATCAAGCAGCTGACAGAGGGCTCCATGTTGGATTGCAACTCCATTCCTAAATATCTTGCGGGGGAAACAAGTTGAAAAAGAGTTCATTGTCTCTTCTTGAAGGGAGAAGGTCCTAAATCACCAAAGGACCCTCTGTTTTCTTTTCCCACTGAGAACATGTATTCAGTGTATTCTAGTAATTTCCCATTTTCTGTCCCACTGACCACTATATTTAATGACTCAATCACTCTCCACATAAAGACAATGATGGGCTTCTGAGAGCCATTTCAAGGTATTGTTTCGTAACTGGGTTTGTCTATCTGAAAAGAGCTTCCCGTTTTCACCGCTTTTGGACCCACTGGGTGTCCTCAGCAGGCAGCATGGATTTGTCATTGGTTAAGTGCAGTGTACCGGCGCTGGTGCCCTGACCTCCTGGGATACCAGGGCTTTGCCCTGGCTCCACCTTCTCCGGGAGACAGCAGAACCGGAACCGATAAAACATAAACATAAAATGTCACTAGCTATTTAAGCCGAAAGTGATAACAGATGACTATCATTAAGACCCCTGGACCTCTCGAAGCAGAGAGAGGACTAAGATTTGATTTGCAAAGAGGCTGGGACTGCTCCTCAATACCTGTACCCAGCTGCAAAGCTCAGCCTTTACGGAGCAGGTAAAATGGAATTGATTAAATATAAAACATCTCGATGGCCTGGTGCCACTCACAAAGCTCTCACGGCGCTGTCTTCGTCAAGTGATGGGAGGAAGCAGCTTATTTTTTTCCAGCAAGAAGACTAATGTCTTCCTTTTATTTCCTAAGTTTAAAACTGTTTTAGTTACAATTTCTATAAAGGATTAGATAATGTGAGAATATTTATTATGTTTGAAAAACATGGGGGAGGGATTAATTAGGAGTTTGGGATTAACATATACACACTACTATATATAAAATAGATAATGAACAAGGACCTACTGTATAGCTCAGGGGACTCAATATTTTGTAATAACCTATAAAGGAAAAGAATCTGAAAAAGAATATATATATATAATATATTATAATATACATACTATATTCTAATATGTATATTATATATATAACCGTATTTTTAAAAAAGAAAAATATGGGGTTTTTGGTCAAAATTTTTAAAACGAGCTTGCTTAACAAATCTAGTATTGAGAAACTCAACCTCTTCTGTATGAAATTCTTTTTTTTTTAATTTGGTTTATTTTTTTATTGACGTAGAGTTGATTTACAATGTTGTGTTAGTTTCTGGCGTACAGCAAAGTGACTCAGTTATACATATATTCTTTTTCATATTATTTTCCCTTATGGTTTATCACAAGATATTGAATAGAGTTCCCTGTGCTCTACGGTAGGACTTTGTTGCTTATCCATTATACAAACTATATATAATAATTTGCATCTGCTAACCCCAAATTCCCACTCCATCCCCCCCGCCCCGCGAAATTCTTTTTTTATATGGGTAACATACCCCTTTTCGGTGTGTGACAGTCATTCAGTTATTCATAATGCCAATTCCAAAGCATAAAGAAAGGGAGGAAGAAAGTAAACTGAAAACAGACATGGTGGTAAGGAGCTTTTGCAGCGTTCAGGTTCAGGCTGCCCCCCTAACCAGCTGAAGAACCTTGGCCAAGTTATTTCCCTTCTACTTCTCTCTGTTCTCAACCTCCCAATGTTGGTAATAAATCCTCCCTCACACAGCTGTTCTGGAAATTACATTAGACAAGCAGGTAAGCAGGCTGGTAGGCAAGTTAGTTGCTAAAAAGTAGCTATTTCCTATTATTTCCAATAATTTCTGAATATCAGTTTGTGAATATCAGTTTGTGAATATCAGTTTGTGAATATCACTGAATGCCCGAAGTTGTGTTTCTTTATCGTTTCTTGGCAAAGAATACGTGATTTTGGCCCCAGGTTTCTTTCTCTGGGTGGTTTTCTTTGAGATTTGACTTAACATGATCTGTATTTTTCCAATCTTATAGGAGCGACATGTCTTGCTTTTGTTCTTGGTTGGTGGGGTTTTAACGAAAGAGAGAATTGGGGCCCCTCCCGAGTTAAAGTTGACAGACGAGGATCGTGCAAGAGGTTTATTTTTCAAAGCTCAGAGCCAGCCTGAACCCATTATGCATACGAACAGTATTACACATCAAAATGTCCTGTCTAGCCCACTCAAAATTAGCATTAAAATAAAACATGGTTAGGTAGACCCTTTTAAGTCTTTTATACATTCTGAAGAGCAAATCAAGAGGGTGCTTTGCCAAACGCAACCCTTGGGCAGAACCTTCTTTCTAATCTAGGATGGTCAACTGTTTGGTCCCCTGTCCGCACTCTTGCCCTGCAAACAATCCCCCTCCAACCTCCCCACCTCCAGACAGACAACCCTACAATTATTATCTTTAATTGATACTAAAATCAATAAGCACATTTTTAAAGTAAACCTCTGCCCCATAATGAGACACTAATATTTTGCATCCTGCTTTTTAAAAAGTTTTAGCTCTAATTCTAAACGGGGAGAATATGATTTAAATAACAATGCAACCAAGTAGTACAAAAGGTTCCTAAAAGTCAGGTTTAAACAAAGAGTGATTCATTACAAAAAGTGTTAGGATGGTCTTACCACTTGCAATAAACAAATAACTTACTTTTTATAAAATGTATAAAGTCACGACCAGATTTGTGATTATAGATACATGACTGGTAGGTGACATTCATATGGGACCCCACCCATCCTTAGCTTTCATATAATGGGACTTAACGTGTCAATATATTACCAGATAAACACTGATGTGAAACTAGAATTTAGACTTTAATTAAACGAGGCCAACTTTTAAATTGTATGCCTCACTAAGCTAAGGATAAGGGAAACATGACAAAATGTAAAGCCTTCTTGAATTGACACTTGAAATTTTCAAATGAATTCAGCTCTTTTGAGGTTTGAATTCCAGTTAGTTTGGGCAAACTGGGGGAAATGTTTTGGAGGGGGTTTATTGGAAAGCCTCCGAAAATGTCCAGTGCTTCGGGATGCTTTTCAAGGCAAACACAAATCTGAAGAGATGAGTGAAAATTCAGCAAATCCTGACAGACTAATGTCCTCCTGGGATTAGCTCCACCTGGATGTAAACTCTCCCAGGACCAGCCTTGGAAGACGTGGTTGGAATTTTACCCAACCCACAACAATCCTGGGGTTCTCATCCTCCACCATAAACAAACTCAGGAGAACTGAGTGTGTTTTCCTTCAGCTGAGCGGAGAAAAACACGAGAAAGGAATTTGTTTTCCCTACTGACTTCAAAATACTCATGAACACTTCAGTCAGGTTTGTTTTTTTTTTAAATCCACGTTCATGATGGAAGCTGTAAAGCATTTCCCCCACACTCTTTAGATTTCTCCAGAAGCTTGGTAGAAAACATAATATTTTCCAATGTGCATCAGAAATGAATATGGAGTTATACCAGCTATACAGTAGTTAGTATCTGGACCTATACTCTGCTTTCATAAAGTAGTATAAATTTACTGACAATCCTAAAGACAAATACCCAAAGATAAATGAATAAAAGTGGGGATTGGTAGCTTCTATTTAATTTAATAGATGTACAAGAACTGAAAAATTACAAAGCAGCAAATGAAATTTATTCTGGGGATTGTCCAAAGAATAGGTAAAATTCTATCAATTCCATTTTCTTTCTTCTTATAATTTCTTTCTGAATTTCCTGAAAAATATTCATCAGGAGGGGATTGCACAAGGAGTGTATAGAGCAGCTGATTGAAAAGAAGGTTGGAATTAGATTTAATGATTAAAAAATAATATTTACAGTATTTTTACAAATATGCGGGGAGAAACTTCCACACTGAAAAACACTATAAGGGACTTCCCTGGTGGTGCGCTGGTTAAGACTCCTCTCTCCTAATGCAGGGGGCCAGGGTTCGATCCCTGGCCAGGGAACTCTCCCACATGCATGCTGCAACTAAGATTTCGCATGCCACAACTAAGACCTGGGGCAACCTAATTAATTCATTCATTAATTAAAATAAATATTTAAAAAAGAAAAAGACTATAAAAGAATGAAAATACAGTAAGGAGTTAATTTAATAGTGTTTACTTTCAGACAAGGAGTCTAAGGGCAGTTTTTTGTTTAGGGTTTGTTTTTCCTTTGTTTTTTTGCTTTTTTGTACTTCATGTTTTCTGTATTTAGTATTATTATTATAAAGAATATGCATATATCGCTTTTTACCTTCTTCAAAGGTAAATAGCAAAACATTTCGATATCCACATACTATAGAAAATAATTCAGGTGAGGTGATGCTTCAGAACCTCTTTAAAAATTCCATTCTCCTGATATATTGTTGATATTAAGCATATAATATAGTTGGGTGACTCTATTTGCCCTGTGCATTTATTTTTCAGTAAGACTTTCCTTGGCGGAGACTTTGGCAGAGCCTTCTTGGTGTGTCTCTACCATCTTAATGTCTTAGCAGAACCTCAGACTCAACAGGTCCAAAGCAAACTCTACTTATCGTCACACAGACACACACACCTCCCAACTTCACAACTTCTACGAGCATAGCCACCTCTCTGTCACCCTTGCAGGTTGTGGGATTAAGATGGGTGCCGCCGAGCCCCTCACCTTCTACAGTGAGATCCCACCTCCACAAACTTGCTCTCTTTTTATTTCCATCACAGCTGTCCCTGCTCCTAATTCATTACCTCTCTGCTTGACAATTACAGCAGCCTCCTTACCCCTCTTCCTGTCTCTAGATGGTATCCTTCCACCACGTGACCCTCTCTCACATTTACTACAACCATTGGTTACTCTCTGAAACCCCCTCAAGTGGCCTAACGTTGCCAATCAACAGCTTTTTCAGCCTTGCTTTCCAGCTCCTTCATATGAACCCAGCCTGGCTGACCACGAGTCTACATCTTCTCCTTACATGCGGACTGGGCTCCGGAAACCCGGTGACCCATGGCCCCCCCCGAAACAAGCCCTGCGCTTCTCTCTTAGTACTTTGCTTACGCTCTTCCAGCCTCTTAAACATGCTCCCCTTCAGCCTCTGTCTTTTGAAAGCTCTGCTGTCCCAAAGCTCTGCCCAAAAGTTGCCTCCTACATGGTCCAGCTTCCCATCCTGATGCAGCTTCGCTCTCCTTTGAATCCCTGCCCCCAGCACTTTCTTTGACATCTATCAAAGTCTGCCATGTGATGCAGTTCCCTGTAAACTCATCTAATCAAGCCCCTGAGACTGAAACCTCAGGACCAGACTTCCTCTTCTTTGCACCTACGCTTTGCATAATGCAAGCCCTTTGCCCGAGTTGGGTGAGTTTGAAATACTGATTGCCAGGATACTGAAGGCCCTGAACACTGGAAGGCTGGAGGTTTCGGTTATGAAGGTGATACTGTGAAGCTCTCAGAACAGTGCCGGGCCCACCGCCCGCCCTATATAAACATTAACTATTAGTCCTATGAGCTACTAGTCCGTGCTCAGATACGGTGCAAGGCAATGAATGACTCAGATGCTGAGCACTGCAAGGAAGAAACACATATTCTAAAATCCAGAGCCTACAACACAAATCGCCTCATCAGTCACCAGTAAAAAGCCCTGCCCAACTGAAAACAAAGCTTCCTAGGGCTTCAAGGCAAACAAAAGCCACCCCAGAGCCACCTCAGGGAAGGTGAGCTGGACCATTGCCTGGAGGGGACATTCCTGACCACACCTGACCTCTGACCCCCAGCCTTACCTCTAGGGCTGGGAAGGTCACTCAAGACTGTGTCTTATCCAGATCAACAGGTAAGGCCAGCAGCAAAGGGAAGATGGGCCTTTTTACTGGTTTAGTGAAAAGTGAGATGGGGGAGGGGAAAGTTGAGCTAAGATGCCTTCTGGAAGGTGCCTCCCCTTCAAACGTCTTTGCATTTTTGCCGGAGCTTGGAGCCTTCACCTGAAGACACCTGGTGGGCAGGCTGCAGACACTCACCTCTGTTTCCCCGCTGCCTGCAGAAAAAGCAGATACCCAGCCCAGCGTCCCTCAGCAGGCCACGGAGAAAGGGTCTGCTTGAGAGTACAGAACGTTTAACTTTATTCCCAGAAGTCATCACCGCCATTACCAAGACAGTGGGAGAGTTTTAATTTCAGGTAAGGTGTTTGCACATAAATACCGTGAACCCATTTTTATGAGGCAGATGTCAGAGAATGAGAGTAATACCTCTCTTGGAGAAAAGTTCGCTGCCCAGTTTTTTTCAGGAAGCAGTCTGTGTCATGGTACTTTATTTGAATCAGAAGTTTAAAAATGCATGCAATCCTGAGCCTTGTTATGAATCTTAATCAATACTTTTGTGTGTCTAATATTTATTAGGAGGTAGTACTACCACATTAAAAAAATCTCTCGTTTCAGAAATGGTAATAGAACCTTAGCAAGCGCAGTTATTGGAAGTTCTCAGCTCTGGAAAACAAGGATTCTCAGTAGGAAGCACAAGAGATTACACCCCAGTGACCCTGCTGTTCACCCTCCACCATTTAAATTCAAAACACTAACAAAGCCCCAGGCTCTTCGCTACAGCCATATCATCTCCTTTAGTCGGTACTACAATCAGAAAAAGTAGAATATCTATGCAACAATAAGCTGACACACTCAGAATTAAAAGTAAGTTTATCATTAAAAAAAAAAAAAAAAAAGTAGAGAAAGCCAGAAGGGAAGCACTTGCCAGTTAGAAACGGGATCAACAGTCGCCAGACTGTTAACGCATCAAAATCTCAGGCTTTCTTTCACGCACGAGTTCAATCAGATATTCCCTCCAAGAAAAAATGGCCTTTCCTCATCCCGGAAAGATTTGTCTCAAGACACAGATATGCGAGAGGAGACCTCATGATAATTCCTATGAGAGGGGAGGGAGGAGCTTGTATTCATAAGGTACCACATTTCAAGAAGGCTTTTAGCTGACAGCGTACATTTGAAAAGGGTCTCAGTATTTGCCCAGCCAAACTTTTCAGATGTAGAAAATGATCAGGTGTTCATCCAGGAACATAAAACATTGATCCCTTTACATTTACGATTTGTTGAGACATTAACTTTCTTTATGTAGCTTCAGGCCAGTAGCAATGGTCTTCTTACAGCAAGCTGGCTTTTCACCAAGATTCGTCCCCTTTGGTTGTGATAAAGCTCAGAGTAACTTAACCTGCATGGAAGGCCATGCCTCATTCGAAAGCCCCAGATCTTTGCACTTTTCTAGTCTACCTCACCAATGTGTTTATCTGTAAATGGCAATCGTGTCATTTTCCTCGGAGGGTTTTGAAAGGAGTGAGGTAATAATATATATGAGAGATTTGGCATAGGTTACGGGCTGAACTGTGTCCCCCGAAAATTCATGTGTTGAAAGCTTAAAGCCACTGGCTCAGGATGTGACTACATTTGGAGATAGAGCCTTTAATGAGGTAATTAAGGTAACATGAGGTCCTATGTGTGGGCCATATTCCAATCTGACTGGTGTCCTTATAAGAAGAGATTGGGACACAGACTCACACACAGAGAAGACCATGTGAAGACACAGGGAGAAGACAGCCGTCTACACGCGAAGGACAGAGGCCTCAGAAGAGACCAACCCTGCTGGCACCTTGATCTTGGACTTCCAGCCTCCAGAACTGTGACAAACTACATTTCTGTCGTTTAAGCCCCCCAGTCTGCGGTACTTTCTTACCAAAGTACCTAGCAGCCCTAGCAAACGAATACGGTGTATGTTAGGTGCCCAATAAATGTGAATTTTCTTCCCGTTGGCAATTTGGATCAAGAGCTTTTTCCAAATCCGAGACACAAGCCAGTTCCCAACTGCTTTGTGACCACATCCTCTGCTGCAGTGACTGTGTCTCATTTCTTACTGCTATGTCCCCTCCCAGGCCCAGGGCCCAGCGCTTTGCTGACAGCAAGAGCCTTTAAAAGATGAAAAAAAAAAAAAAAAAAAGTTGTCTCTCAACAAGGTCCCTGGCATGTAGCAGACCTCCTTGAGAAATCATGTGAGCCTTGGAGACCCCCCCAGGCCGTGCCCTAAGCATGATCGATCCTTCTCGGTACGGAGGACAAATATTTGAGTTTGAAGGAGTAAATGAAGATGCCTAAACGCCCTACTTTGTTCTCGTGGCATAAAGGAAATGGTGGAAAAATCCTATGCTTTGATTGGTCATTATAAATATTTAGTCGTAATTTTTGAATGAATAATGATCCAAGTCTCGCATTTTGTAGCTTATCGCGATAACAATAAAACTGAAGAATACCTAAACGAATTTAATGTGAAGCAGGGTCGGATTATTCCCCACAGTGATCGGGAAGAGGTTCAGTACAGCTTAACTAAGCACCTTGGCCACTACAGGCAACACCCCGGAACTGTCACACGAACAAGGGACTGAGGGAAATGAAATGTCCTTTGGAAACCACGCCCAGCTCCTGGGAGTAATCTTACCTGCCTGTCCCGGTTGAAGACTACCTCCTTAGTTCCCGCACAGCAAAACCTGTGAAGCCTCAGACTCAGAAAACGCAAACAGAGGTACTGATATCACCCTCTCCAGCTGTTCCAACCCTTCCTCGAGAGTGACAGAGGAGCATTTAGGCCACGTCTGCGCAACGACAGGTCTGAACACTGATTTAAAGAAAAAAATTAAACCTAAATTTTAAGGCACTGGTATGTGCCGTAGAGCTGATCATTTTTAGAACCCCAAGGAAGAGGAATTGCTCTTGGTAGTTTCTGAGTCAAATACCCGGGGTAATATCACAAACTTGTGGTGGTAATAACTCTTTATTGGGTCTGGAGGCTCAGGAGTTTTGGTAAAAATTTCATTAAAATGGAGTTTTATTTAAAAATTCCTTGAAAGTTTAATATGCCGTCTGGGAGTTTAGTGGTTCAGAGCACAAGCTTTGAAATCAAGATGCATATCTAGTTACTAAGACTGTCGTTTACTACCTGTGACCTTGAGCAAGTTATTCAGCCTCTCTGCCTCAGTTTCCTCATCCGTAAAATGGGGATAATAACTGTATCTTATGTCAAAGGGTTATTGTGAAGACCACATGAGCAAATGCATTAAAAAGACTTAGAACAGTTTGTGGTACATAGTAAGCACGCAAGAAATTTTAGGTATTATTTTTCACGTCCTGCCAAAGGCGAGAATACTAATAGAGTCACAATTTGGAAATCTCCCTCTTTTCAAGGTGTTTAAAAAGACAACCCTGAGGAAGCAATAGAAGCTGTAAATAGCAGCACCTAGATGAGAATTCTAGGGCATTGAGCATAAAATTGCATTAATTCAATATAATGATTAAAGAGCTTCCCAGCAATACAACTGCCTCATCCAGACAGATTCTGATTAACCAGCAAGAGGTGTGAGAAAGCAGTTATGGGTCAAAAATGGATAAGAAAGAGTCAAACAGGTTGTGGAAAGTTGTAAATGATATTTATTAGCTCTAGCAAAATGATAGGTGTTGAATATAAACTATACAATTATTGGCTAACAGTGTAAAACTTGGCTTGTAAATGAAGATTTGGAAGAGAACAGAGAATCATAAATCGAGAAGAAAATTAAGCATTTTATTTAATCTTAGATTTGACTCTCAAGCATTTTTAAAAATTATCATTTAAAGTCAAATTATTTGTAATCACCTATTGTATTTAATTGCAACATACACATACATAACTTTAGAATATTATAAACTTTCACAAAGTCACTAAATGTTAAAAAAAGACATTGAACCAAAACCCACATAGCCTTTATATTACAGTAAGCAGAGAATTCCACTCTATCTGCACACGCTTGGGAATACTAGCCTTAAGAGATGAGTCTTGTTCAATGTCCTGCAGAATAACAAGCTGACGTGCTCCAGAAGAGCTTAGTACCCAGCGGTCCGGGAAAATGCACACAACCTTGAAAGGCTTTGAAGAGTGGCCAGATTGCCTGAGACATCGCTACTAACTACATTAGGCACTTGGCAAATTTTTTTCAGAAGAAAAACAGTAAACTTCAGGAACTAGTTTAATGCAGCCTGTCTGGTAAATATCTTCTCTCTAGATATCAGTTTCTCCAGGGAGGGAGATGGGACCTGATTATCTCCAAATTATCATTTTGGTTTTTTGAATCTTTGGAAGCAAATCATATATCTTGCTCCGTGAGAAACTCCTAATAAATTTTAGTATTTAAGAATGAATGAATAGGGCTTCCCTGGTGGCGCAGTGGTTAGGAACCTGCCTGCCAATGCAGGGGACGCGGGTTCAATCCCTGGTCAGGGAACTAAAGATGCCAAAGAGGAATGTTGTAGACCATGTTGAGGAGCTTAGATGTTTTTATCCAAGTGCAATGAGTGTGACATGGTCCAAAATGGATGTCTGGAGACCAGGAAGAAGCCCACCACAGGAGTCCAGGTAAAAGATGACAGAGGCATGGAGAGAAGTGGCTTGACTCAGGGTTTATTTTGGAGATGGAGTCAACAGGACTCAGTGATGGACTAGATGTGGGGCAGTGGGTTATGGAAACGGTGGCTTCAAGAATGACTTACCGACCTTGGGTTTACACAACGGGGTGGATACTGTCAGTTCTTCAGAAATGAGGACGAGTGGAAGAGGGGCGCATTTCGGGGATAGGCCAAAGGTATTTTGGAAATACTAAGTTTGAGATACTTGTGAGATATTTAAGTGTAACTTTCAAGTAGACAATTAAATATCTAGATTTGGAACTCAGAAAAGACATCTCAGATGAACAACAAGGTCCAACTGTATAGCACAGGGAACTATATTCAGTATTCTGTAATAAACCATAATGGAAAAGAATATGAAAAAGAATATGTATGTATATGTATAACTGAATGACTTTGCTGTACACCGGAAACTAACACAACACTCTAAACCAAATATATTTCAATTAAAAGAAAAGAAAAGAAAAAATATTACTTGGCAAAATAAAAAGTTGCAACCATGAAAAAAAAAAAAAGATAAGAGATCTGATTTGAAAATATAAAATTGAGATTTGTTAGTGTATAAATGTTATTTAAAACTGTGAAAAGATGAGATCATCTAAGGAGAGAACATAGAATGAGAAGACAAGAAAGTCCAAAACGGACCCCTAAGGAGTTCGTATGAGAGGAAGCTTAGGATTCCTCAAAATGTCAGGGCTCAGCTGACATAATTATTTGTGGAGGGGGCCGCCCTGGGCATTGTATGATGTTGACCAGCGTCCCTAGCCTCTCCCCACTAGATGTCCCCTCAGTTGTGACAATCAGAGATGTCTCCAGGCATTGCCAAATATCACCTGGGGGGGGGCAAAGTCACCCCTGGTTGAGAACCACTGGTGTGGAATCAGCAAGAAAAGCAAAAGTATAAAGAGTAACTCAAGAGGGAGAAGGACAAGCAGATGGTGTGAGGTATCATAGGCTTAGAGCAAAGACTATCTCAGGAGTTAGCAACGCACAACTCGATGCAGAGCAGTCAAGGAAGATACAGACTGGGAAGCATCTGGTAATTATTTACTTATTCATTTGGCCACACGCATGTGCATGCGGGGTCTTAGTTCCCTGACCAGGCATGGAACCCGTGCCCTCTGCGTTGGGAGAGCAGAGTCCTAACCACTGGACCACCAGGGAAGTCCCCGGCATCTGGTCATTTTGCAACAAGAAGATCACCGGTGACTTGCAGGGGGAAATTTGGTTGAAGCCATGGGAGCACAGACCAGTGCGGAGTAGACTACAATTATATTTTTATTTCTAGAGTTGATAATATATATAAACGGAATCCAGTTTTAATAATATTTGTGCAGGGTTTTTTTAAATTCTTTTAATTCCTATTTTATATTAGAGTATGGTTGATTTACAATGTTGTGTTAGTTTCCGGTGTACAGCAAGGTGATTCAGTTATATATATACATGTGTCTATTCTTTTTCAAATTCTTTTCCCGTTTAGGTTATTACAGTGTTGAGCAGAGTATACAGTAGATACAATATATACAGCTATGCACTAGGTCCTTGCTGGTTATCTATTTTAAATATAGCAGTGTGTACATGGCAATCTGTGTGGGGTTTTTTTTAATGCTGTGTGTTGCCTACTCGACAATTCCTCTTTGTTAACAGAACGTCAATTTTTTCACATACCTTACAGTCCATTCATGGGAAACTGCTTTACACCCTGAGGCGGAGACCCCGTTCTCCCTGCCAGTGATTGGTTTAGGAACAGACCTGTGTGATCGACGAAGACATGAGAAGAAATCTAAAGGCTTCCAGTAAATGTTTCCTTGCAGATACAGACAACGAAGAAGGGACATCTGTGTTCCTCTCCAGGGTGTGGCTTCCCAAAAATCCCTGGAGAATTTGGGGCACTTTAACCCAGATTTCCTCTCCTCTGTGTAAGGAGAATTCACCTGAGGTAAGTCAAGTAGGAAATGTAGCAGAAAGAAAAGTGGGAAGAACATGGATGGGTTCTTGAATGAAATACTTAGAACTTTGAATTAACCAACCTGGAATCCATCTATAGTCAGACGTCTTAAAGACCAACCTAATTGCCTGCCACCTGCCAGTCTGTTTTCTGTTGTTTTAATCCATTTGTTTGTTTATTTGCTTGCATTTATCATCACCACCCAGCACATCTTTCCCTTGGGAAATTTCCTTCTTTTGTCAACAGCCTCTGGAGCAATGCGATCCTTCTCCTCTGATATTCTGTTCTCCTAGATGGAACCCTGCGTTCCCCGTTTCACGGTTTTCCAAAACGAGGCAAACCAGCCACAGTCACCTGTGGAGCCCTGATCTCCTCTCTTCCCTGGTTCATCTCTTATGGAGTCGGAGCCTCTCAGAGCCCCCTCTCCGTGTGGCTCCCAGCTGTCCCCTGATTCTTGCTGCCTCCCCTCTCCCCCTCCCACACCTCCGGAGTCTGCACCCTGCTCCTCCCTGGTCCTCCCTCCCTTCCCGGAGCACTGCCCCAGTAACCATTTGTTTTGATGACCCTTGCAAGCCCCTACCCTCACAACTTCAATGACCTCCAGTGACCTTCAGCTACGCCCACCTTACACCTCATCATCACCTGAAGCTGCTCCATCTCCAGGACCTGAAACTCACACATTCTTTCCTCTATTACAACATCCGATGGCCTCATTCCTGTGCAGCCTCAGTGTGACCTTTGATCCCCAGCTCCGCCCTAATCTCCCCTGAGTTCCTTTCTGGAAGTAAAAGATAAGTGGAAGCCCTTAGGAGCTAAAAACCACCATGAACTCTTAAGGTATTACGACCACTTCACGGTTACACTTTTTTTTTTTTTAATTTTATTTTTTTTGGCCGCACGCAGCATGCAGGATCTTAATTCCTCGACCAGGGATTGAACCCAGTGCCCCCTGTAGTGGAAGCGCAGAGTCCTAACCACTGGACCTCCAGGGATTTCCCTATTGTTACACTTCTAGAACCATCCAGCCTGGGAGCACATTGTGTTCAACCGTTTCAATTAAATTTTTACCAGCATTCAGGATCCGAGCATCCTCTAAACCCCCTTTGTCAGAAGCCAAGGACAACTCACCATGAGTTTTCCTCACTCTTGATTCTAGGCTGTAGAAACTGCAAAAGAAAATTAAATGACCATGTGTAAGCCAACATTCATGCCCCGAATGTCTAAAACAAGGTGCATGGAAAGTTTATTTCAAGAAAAAACAAACAAACAAACAAAAAACCAGTACTCCTACTAGCTGAAGAGGCAAGCAGATGCCATAAAGAAGATGCTACAAAGTGTGTCTTCAGTTTTCCCATGGGGTCACCTTTCTGTGCGTACCTAGCCAGCCTTGGCTGGCTGCTCAGGTGTTCCTTTTCCCCCGATTGCCCTTCTTCCCTCTTCCTTCACTCTGGCCAGCACTTGAGATGCTGTGATCGAGGCCATGTTGCAGGCACCATTCTGGAAGGTAACAGCAGGTACTGCTGTCAGCAGGCCCTAATAATGCTCCACAGGAGTCAGATTAGGTCTTTCAGATTCTTCAGAATAGGACAGCTCACCTACCCTCCACCCCCCACTAAAAAAAACCCCTTTCTTTCTTAATATTGCTTGACTCTATCAACAAATTTTGGTACATTACATTGGAGTTGCATCATTCAAACATCTGTTGAACATAGAGTTAATATCACAGCTCAGTGAAATAATGATATATTTAATACAAAGTGATATAAATTTATGCTGACCATTCCACCCAATGAGCCTGATTGGGGGCGGCGAAGGGGGTAGAGGGGAGGGGATGAGTGAATATGCAATTTCCTCATTAGCCTCAGCCCCCATGGGTCTCCCGCCTTGTAAGTGTCTCAGCCACAGCAAGTGTGACTCTGTTGTTCATATATATGAACATATATGTGTGGTGTACACATACATATATATATATATGACCATTCAATTCCATTTGATGGCGTCATTGCTTGCTCAACAATAGAAACACTGCTCTCTTCCAATGCTGAAGACTCTTGTGCTTACAAGAGACAGTAACGTGAGTCACCCCTATGGTGTCACCACAAGAGATTTTCAGGAATAAGTGTGACCTTCTGCTACTTTTGCCTTACACACTGATTTAGACTCTAAGCCCTACTTGATTTTCACCTCCACTCTCTCACCCCAAAAGGCCCCTTGTCCACCGGGGCTGAGGTGAGCAGACTCAGAGGCCGAGCAGGCTGTCATCATACCATCACGGAGATAAGTTTTGTAAGTCGGCTGGACCATCCGGACACCCCAGCACCACATCCTCACAGGAAATTGACTTGATCTCTGACTCTCTTCAGACATTTTCCCAGTCTTCTGGGGCCTTTGCAAGACCTGGATCTACTGTAGGCCTTTCCACGATCACCCAGCCATCTCATCTCTTTTTTAACTGAAAAAACATGTATCACCAAGCTCCTTGGATTCCTTTCCGTCCGTCTGAAGGAATATTTATAAATCTGTTAGTTTTTTGCTTTATGTCAGTTTCAGAATGCATCTACCTTTCCAAGGTCAACCACCTCTCCCTGTGCTTTTTCAAAAATTTTTTTCTTAATGTGGTAACATATATACAAACATAAAATGTACCCTTTTGACCATTTTTAAGTGTACAGTAGCATAAAGTACACTCACAATATTGTACCACCATCACCACTGTCCATCTCCAGAACTTATTCACCATCCCAAACAGAATCTCTGTCCCCATTAAACACGAACACTGGGACTTCCCTGGTGGCACAGTGGTTAAGAATCCGCCTGCCAATGCAGAGGACACAAGCTCAAGCCCTGGTCCGGGAAGATCCCACATGCTGCAGAGCAACTAAGCCCGTGCGCCACAACTACTGAGCCTGTGCTCTAGAGCCTGTGAGCCACAACTACTGAGCCCACGTGCCACAACTACTGAAGCCTGCGCACCTAGAGCCCGTGCTCCGCAACAACAGAAGCCACCATGATGAGAAGTCTGCGCACCACAACAAAGAGTAGCCCCTGCTCGCAGCAACTAGAGAAAGCCCGCGCACAGCAACGATGACCCGATGCAGCCAAAAAACAAAAATAAAAATAAATTTTAAAAATAAATAATTATTAAAAAGAGAAGAAGAGTGATAGTAGGTGAATTAATACAGGAGAGAAAAAATGTATTATTTTCTTTCACATTTTCAAAAGGTTTTATACATTGTAGTAGATTGTGTTTACTGATTATTTTCTGTCCTCCTTGAAATAGGAGTGTATTTCTCCCTCACTGGCATCCAGGCATCCAGGTCCAGCCATTTGGTTTGATTTAGCCAATGAAGAATATGTCCCAGAGAGTGGACCCTCCTTCAGCCTGGATTCAAAATGAAGAAAACATGCAGAGCCAGCAATGTGAGTAAGAAGTAAACCTTTGTTCCTGAGATTCCAGGGTTGTTTGTTACTAAGCATAATCTAGTGAGAGTTGACTGATAGACACATTGATTCATCCCAATTATATAAACTCAATGATAATACAGTTAGAATTTAAATGTAAAGAATGTTCCAAAGTTAACCCTTTAGTAGAGTTACTGATAGTCCTAAATAGAGCAAATAGAAAATTCCTAAGACATCAAACTTGATTTAGTACGTATGACTTTTAACTGGTTTGAGAAAGATGTGATAAAATGAAGATTTTAAACCTCAGGTAGAAGTTATGATTTCAACAAGATATTGATTTTAATAAAATATGCATGTTAAAATGATTTTAATATTCTGTTATTTATTTTGCTTGTAGTAAGTGAAGTCTTTCAAATTATACCTTTTCTCTAACATTCACTCAAAATATTTAGGACATATGCATTTTCTGTACAATAAAATATAACTTTAATACTGATCTCCTTTCCCCCAAGGATGAAAACTCATTCTCTCTACAGGTCATGTGTTATATGTGAAAAACATACAGTCCTAATAAAATGCTTTAAAGCCCAGGTGAACGCCACTGTGAATTGGTCCAGCTTCTTCCGCATCACTTTTAAAAGATCTATAAATATATCTGTCATTATACCTTTGGCCTTCTCAACGCTGGTGCTATACATGGGCTGACTCATAAATGAGACTCTATGTATGATTTGAGGAGGACCACAGATTCAACACAAGTTGTCCTTTGCCCTACACAAGCCTGACAGTCAAGGACTAATTGTATAATATTAAAGCGTTTCATATTTGAACTAATAAAGTCAAGATGGCTGAAAGATCGATCCTTTTTTATTAGCCAAAGCAGATTTTAGTGTATCACATTAGCTGAGCTCTGCCAAGGATATTGGTAAGTCGTTTCCCAGGTGGAAAGGTGGAAAAGGTATTAAAATTCTTCAGTGTCTCCCCAGACCCTCGAGGAAAAAAAAAAAATTCTTAGCAAGACAGACTTAAATCCTCTGAGGTCTGGCCTCTGATTTCGTCCCCAGACTCATCTGTCTGCCTCCAGCTAACTGAATGATTTAAAGAGGACATTTCCAATCCTCTTCTTCTGGAGAAAGCTAACTTTCCTGATTTACCATGTGGCCTATATTTTATTTAGGAGAGCTAATGCTAGTTGTGACAACTGAAAAGCCCTGAAGACTTCAACGGTTTATACAAAGAGCCCCACGTGGACCTGGTTTCTGTCCTCCATTTTGTGTTCACATCGGCAGGAACACAGGCCTCCGCAGTGTCCACGTCAAGGAAGAAAGGGAAGAGGAGGAGGCCCCTGGTGGGAGGCCAGAGCTCAGAGTCCAGGGCTAGAACTAGTCCCACAGCCCCAAGTTCGCTACAAGGGAGACTGGGAAATGGAGGGGTGGATAGGAGTCTGACACCCAACCCCAACCTGTGCTTTATCAAGGCCATAACTGCACCACACTGAGTCATAAAACATCTGTTTACTCATATCCCTTTTCCATTCAATGAGGAGTGCTTTACAGTTGCTTTTGTACCTTAATTGTTTTTACACTCAGAGCTCCCAGCCCCTTCCCCACATAGCAAGTGCTCAGTAAGTGCTTGTTAAAATAAAAATTATACCATATGACGCAGCAATCCCACTACTGGGCATATACCCAGAGAAAACCATAATTCAAAAAGACACATGCACCCCAATGTTCATTGCAGCACTATTTACAATAGCCAGGGCATGGAAGCAACCTAAATGCCCATCGACAGATGAATGGATAAAGAAGATGTGGTACATATATACAATGGAATATTATTCAGCCATAAAAAGCAACCAAATTGGGTCATTTGTAGAGATGTGGATGGATCTAGAGACTGTCATACAGAGTGAAGTAAATCAGAAAGAGAAAAATGAATATCATATATTAATGCATGTATGTGGAGCCTAGAAAAACGGTACAGATGAACCGGTTTGCAGGGAAGAAATAGAGACACAGATGTAGAGAACAAACGTATGGACACCAAGGGGGGAAAGTGGTGGGGGGAGGGGTGGGGCGATGAACTGGGTGATTGGGATTGATATATATGCACTAATATGTATAAAATGGATAACTAATAAGAACCTGCTGTATAAAAAAATAAAAATAAATTTTAAAAAATTGGATGGATGGATCATTGTGAGGCTCTTCAGCACCTATGGGGAGCATTTGTTAGGCTCAATACTTTCTGGAAAACTGCTCTGAGTGGAAAATCTTCCTGACTCCCCAAAGTAGAGCCCAGGAAATTGAACTTTCTCCAGTCTTCTGTACCACAAGAACACAAGCATGGATCTGAGTTTCACTGGTCGAATAGACTCACACAAGGCTTCGGTGTAGAAGGAAGCCACGGGAGGAAACAGGCTGTGCATTTTCATCCCTGCGGGGGCTGGAGGTAACAGAGCTGAGCTGGTAGCACCCATAGAAGCCAGTAATGTCGCAATTGTCGTCCAGAGGAGTTCCTGGTGCAGAGGAGAAATGGGAGAAAGATGGTACCCAAAGCCAACCAGCAGAGGTGCCTTCTGATTAGGCTACCTCCTTGGTTGCAGCTTGGGGCATTATTCCATGAGGTTTGGCCTCGAACGCGGTTTTGCAGCTCTCCCAAGATGTCTGTGATCTACTCAATAGTTCTTTAATTGAATCCCTTTTTACATAACTAGAAAGAGTCAGCTTCTATTGCTTGCAATTAAGAACAAATTAAGGGGGACTTCCCTGGTGGCGCAGTGGTTAAGAATCCACCTGCCAATGCAGGGGACACGGGTTCGAGCCCTGGTCCGGGAAGATCCCACATGCCGCAGAGCAACTAAGCCTGTGAGCCACAACTACTGACCCCTGAGCTCTAGAGCCCACGAGACACAACTACTGAGCCCACATGCCACAACTACTGAAGCCCATGTGCCTAGAGCCTGTGCTCCTCAACAAGAGAAGCCACTGCAAGGAGAAACCCACGCACAGCAACAAAGAGCAGCCCCCGCTCGCTGAAACTAGAGAAAGCCCGCGCACAGCAACGAAGACCAAATGCAGCCAAAAATAAAATTAATTTAATTTAAAAAAAAAAAGAACGAATTAAGATTAAAAAAAAATAGCCTGAGGCCACAGGACATTGGAACTGGGAGAGTGAGTGTGGTGTGTGTGTGTGTTTCATTCAATCAAAGGGGAGGGAAAAATAAGCAAAGTCATAAAGGTGATGGCAAATGAGCATTGAAGTAAATTTTGCTGACTTCACCCTGTATGTCTTTTTTTTTTTTTTTTTCTCAAATGAGACACTCCTGGTACATTACATTATAAGGATTCAGGGATAATGGTCCATTCATAATCTTAATATTTATCTATTAAATTCATGCCTCATTCCTTCAATCTACCATTAAACTCAATAATTATTAAATTCATAAAGTTGTGCTTTAAGTAAAAGCTGTGTGGAAGCTTCAAGTGGTATGCACATTCTTTGGTCTTTCCAAAAAAGTGTACATTTGAGGACGAGCTCAGATTAACAGGATTTCTGAGCTAAAAGAAAATAAGGCCCAGAAAGTTCGATTGCCTCACTCCAAGTAGCAGAGTTTTGCTGAGTCAAAGGTCTAACGTGCTTAGAACAGCGAGAGAGTCTTGGAAATAGAATTACAAGAATATTCTGAAGGAGACAGTGCTTCTGCTTCATAATACTATAACATTATGTATGTACTAATAAATATTGACTCAAAAAGAAGGAGCTATCATAATTTTGGAAGGGACCCTTGAATAAAAGAGAATTGGGAGTTTTGCCCAAGAAATTTTAACTGGATAAAATTTTTGGTTTGTTTTCATAAAATACTTATTTCCACTAAAAGTTCACAGACTATCAGAAGTTGGCCTTCTAGGGGATGGCTTTTTTCTAGTGGTTAATACTTGTCCACGTTAATGCAATTTTTAAAATTTTAAAAACCAACATTTCAAGCGACCCACCAGGGCTTACCACTCTTCCCCAAAAGTGCCTTCTCGGAATTTAAAAAAAACAACAACAACTTTAATGTTGGAAATCCCTTGATGTAGGATTTTTCAGATTGGCTCATTGGCAATGGGCAAAGGGTATACCTATGAGATAATTGGCTTTTACCTGCAATTATGCTCACAGTTTAAAGGAGTGTAATTGACGCGAACATCACTGCTTCTAAATGTTTTCAAGGTATTGAAAAGACTAGCTGGAAATGAAGGGTTGACCCTCTCTGAAAGCCTGAATACTGGGAGGTTTCCTAGCCATCCGTCACAGCCAGGGCTGGCTCTTCCTTTAAAACAGGTCCATTTTTCAAGCTGTTGTTGGGATTGCTATAGATCCTGGGGGCCTGACCGACAACAAGCTCATTATTGAGCCGTAGGAGGTCTGCTTAGCCGAGGACAGGGAACCCGGCCCGGTGAACGCGGGGAGCAGTGCACCTGCTGGAGACCTAACTGATTTTAAAACCTTGCTGGTAAAAAGGTGTGGAGCAAGGAGTCTGAATGTCTTATGTTTGCGGACTTCGGATTTGGTGTGGGCATGGAGGCTCTATGGAGTGGGCAGAAAAGACGTAATTAAAACTATTCATTTTGTTAAAAAAAAAAATCTGCTCCATCTTCCCAGTGGGCCTTGATCTCTTTGTTACACTGTATTTGGAAAGTTCTATTGAAATGTCATTCAGGGAGTGCCACTTGGAGGCCTCAGAAGAAAAAAGGAAAGGCTAGTCAGGGAATAAGAGGCAGTTGAAAGATAAAAGCGTAAGTGTTTTAAAAGAGTACTATTTCCCTCAGAGCCTCTTTAGGAAGTGCTTGCTGAAACCTAAAAACTTTGACCTGGTTTCCAATCAAATTCTTTCCTATAAACAAAATGAGAGTTTAAGGAATTCTTAATTTTGTATAAAACCAGGTTTGATTGGTCTCCATCACAAACAGGTTAACAAGGAGATTGCACCAATGTGGAAGGAACATTTGTACCTAAGGGTGGGGGATGGTGGGGAAGGACAATAATAAAAGAATAATGCCCATAATGAAAATAAGTCCAAATATAGATTTGGTGAGTATGTTGGTGTCATGAATAATTAGCTGGTGAACTCCATGCTTTGGTTCTCAGCTAATTGATACGAACCTTCAATTTGATTTTCTTATTCCTTTTTAATGCCTCTAAATAACCTCTTTCTGCTACTCAAGGTCTCCTGTTGACATAAAGGGAGTCCTTTGTGTACAAGAGGAGACAGCACAGGAGAACAGAGTTGAAGGAGGGTTAGGGCTGCAAAGACCATATTTGTTGGAGCTAATTTTGAAAGAATGCACAGGCAGTATTAATATGCACTTAGTGTAAATATACAATTATCCAGGGGAAATATGACCACCTTTCTATCCTTCATGCATAAAATTAGCTCTATAAAAGCTACGTATTTCAAGAGTGTAGGAAGTAATATCATCATAGACTCATTGAAAATCGTCAATTATTTTCATTCTCTGAAACCAAAGGAATACAAAGCAAAAGCAGTTTCGACAATTCAGAATAATGAGTCCAGTCTTTAGGTTATTAATCAGAATATGGGCAATCTGCTCGTCTTCATTAAAACTTGTTGCCGAGAGAAAGGGATGCCTAGGGGAGGGGTGAGGAAGGAGAGGATAATTTTCTTAGAATGGATCTGAGTTTTATTTTCCACAGTTTATCTGTGTTCTGCACTCTTGCCGAAATATGAATTTGTAAGCTCCAAGTTAGATAAAGCACAGCACAACTCACTCGTAACGCTTTCAATTATGACTATAATTAGACACTCAGGTGAATCAAATAGCTTGCCTGGGGTTTCTCTGTATCTCACAGAAAGAATAAAATTTCTTTTTCGCAAAGTAAATAATTTTCTGTCAAATGATCAATGTAGTTAATAATTGAGTAAATTGGAATCATTTCCTTTTCTACCATCAATAATGTTGTTCACCCAACTCTAATGCATGTGGCATCATGTAAAATTTTATTGATCGCTAAAAACAAAAAAGGAAGAAAAATCATTTAGTCTTTTAAAAAATAAATATAGAAAGAATTTGAACACAGCCTGTTAGAACTTTTGTGAAATTCATTTGTTATTAGGAAAAACTGGATTCTTACATTTTAAATAATTAAACATTTTATAGTTGATTCATTTTTTAAAGTGACAAAGTTCCAAATATCTTGGTAGAAATAAATCTACTGAAATTTACATATATGAAAAAAACCTATGTATTTCAAGTTTGTTTGAGATTATAAAAAATAAGTGTTTAACATTATTTGACCATTTTCTGAGGTAATTTTTCTATATTACCTGAAATTTTGAGAAATCTCAAATCCCTTCTCTAAAAGATGATAACATTTAACATGTTTCTTAGGTAGGTGCCATAATTTTCACACTACTGGTATTAAAAAATTTAAGCAACCACCAAAGTATTCTCTCTCTATATATACCACAGTACAGTGAAGCATTACAGCAATTTAAAACAACTTAAGTAGCAAAAAAGAGCGAGAAGTATTAAGAGAATGATGGCATCTTCTGTACCTCAAAGGTGGTCTTAATTTATAATCCAAAAGGTTTCATTATAATATAATCAAGCTGCATAATCCCCACTCTGAAACTAAAACTGCTATTCAGGATACATATTGTAAATCCGTGACATCAAAGACTGTGATTTTGAAGAAAATTATTCTTTAGAAAGGAAATACCCTATGCTTGCCTAAAAATAAGTTTTGCAGAAAGACATCAAGACAGTGTTTCTTTGTAGGTTGTGAATCCTTTCAAGGAGGTGGCACCCTGAATATTAACATCATCTCACATATTCCCAAGATGTGTGCAATTACCTCGGAGAGAAGAGCCAGGATTGTAAGATCTTGAGGGCTTAGATAATGACATAAAATAAATTGCAACGATTACCCGTGTACTTTTCTAGGAGACGTATTATTTAAAACCAATCTAGGACTTCAGGAATGAAAGACAGAGGAATGTCCACTTTATGAAATCGCCATTCAAGTGTGACCTAGAGTGGAAGACAAGGTTAATTATTGGTTTTTAACCGAAGTATCATTCTAGTTTAATATCAGTGCCCAGGTCTTAAATATTGAAGCAAGTCACATTTTTCAGGGACAACTGCCTTTGAATGACAGGGCTCTGGTCTTTGCTGACCCTTACAGCTCCTGCAGCGCCATCCATGGCAACTCCGTTACTACGGCAACCAAGGAACACGCACAAGAACAGAATAAGGCCGTGAAATCTGATGTCATACTTTCATAAGATATAAATTGCAAATGATAGTCTAAAGTGGATTTGTTAAGGGTGTGATCTAAATTATAAATTAGTTGGAAATGAACATGGCACTTTCGCTGGGACCAAGAATTAAGGGTCCTGTGTTCAAGGATACTCTGTGTGGCACCCGAGGTGAATAAGACATAGTTCCTGAAGGCCTTTCCTCCCCTTCACCCTCACCCACTTCAACCAGAAGCTGAAAGTTAGTTCACTGCTTTGCTTAGAGGCTTTGTTGCCAAAAATAATGTATTTTGAAAGACTTCCATTGGACTGGTCAGTATAAAATCCATAACCAGATCTGATAAGAAGCAACCCCACTACTGGGCATATACCCAGAGAAAACCATAATTCAAAAAGACACACGCACCCCAATGTTCATAGCAGCACTATTTACAATGGCCAGGGCATGGAAGCAACCTAAACGCCCATCGACAGACGAATGGATAAAGAAGATGTGGTACACATATACAATGGAATATTACTCAGCCATAAAAAGGAATGAAACTGGATCTTTTGTAGAGATGTGGATGGACCTAGAGTCTCTCATACAGAGTGAAGTAAGTCAGAAAGAGAAAAATAAATATCGTATATTAACACATATATGTGGAATCTAGAAAAATGGTATAGATGACCTTATTTGCAAGCAGAAACAGAGACACAGACACAGAGAATAAACGTATGGATACCAAGGGGGAAGTGGGGTGTGGGATGAATTGGGAGATTGGGATTGACATATATACACTATTGATACTATGTATAAAATAGATAACTAATGAGAACCTACTGTATAGTACAGGGACCTCTACTTAAAGCTCTGTGGTGACCTAAATGGGAAGGAAATCCAAAAAAAAGAGGGGATATTTGTATATGTATAGCTGAGTGATTTTGCTGTACAGTAGAAACTAACACAACATTGTAAAGCAACTCCAATAAAAATTAATTTTAAAAAAAAGGAAAGTGGGCTCCCCTGGTGGCGCAGTGGTTGAGAGTCTGCCTGCCGATGCAGGGGACACGGGTTCGTGCCCCGGTCCGGGAGGATCCCACATGCCGCAGAGCAGCTAAGCCCGTGAGCCATGGCCGCTGAGCCTGCGCGTCCGGAGCCTGTGCTCCGCAACGGGAGAGGCCACAATAGTGAGAGGCCCGCGTACTGCAAAAAAAAAAAAAAAAAAAAAGAAAAAAATGATCCAGACCTTTGCCAAATTTCCAAGACCCTTTCTGTGTTAGAGCTTAACTCTCGGTTTCACTTTTCCACCTTGAAAAACGGACTTAAGTACTTTTGTGTCTCTGGTTCCCACTCTAGAAGACGAGGATTCTAATTAATTCTGTGGGTGTTTGTGTTCTTAAAGGACTTGCAGTGCCTTTCATCCAAGTATCTCTAGAACTTCATCATCAACACACATTTGGACAAGAAAGTGAAAATGGGAATTGTTACTGGTCTTAGTTTATTGGAGTTCTACAATTAGATTCTATAAAGTCTATTTTCCAACTTATGTTGAGGACATAACATGGAACCTAGGACTGAGTTTTGTGGGAAGGCTCTGTTAAGAGTTTTTTTAAAAAAAATAAACCTGAGATGAACGTGGCAATAGTCACAAGGCTGTGTCTTGGCCATGACCCTGCTATTGGCTCTGATCCAACTCATCTCTAGGTTAAGACTCACAGCCAACTTCAACTTTGTAACCCTGGAGACAAATGTCTTACCCAGTCCTTAATTTGCAAACTCTACAAAAGGAAATACCAAAGAGAAAATAGAAGACAGCAAAATCACTACACATGAAGTGTCTGAGTGTTAGAATCATAGAATCGTAAGAATATGCTATTTTTTTAGGTCAGAAACAGCTAAATCTTGTTCAACCTACTATAAATTAATAGATTTCTGATTTAACATTAAAAAAAAATCACTACACAAAAATGACCCTTTCTCCATCCTGGCTCACAGATTAAATGTAGGTAGTTCTAGCTGTTGCATTCCCCAACACCCCCAGAACCCCATTGTTGGCATGATTAAGAAGCACTCCCCATCCAAGTTCCAAACTGCTCTGCCCCATCCTGTTTCCAAGTCAGATTTCTGTAAATGGCTCTTTTCTCTTCAGATCTGTTTATATTGCAAGTACAACCCTCATGTCACATATTAAAAGAATATAAAGGAAAGCATATTTATACTTCATAAGAGGTTAGATGCAGCAAACAATCCTGCCATCTGAGAGCTGGAATCATTCATCCATTTTAAAATATCAATTAAGCACCTTTTGGCCAAGCATTCATGTGCCTTAAAGAAATACAGTCCTCAAATAAATTCACAGTTTGTGGAGGGAATCAGATACCAGACCTGCTGGGTAAGCACCGGTTATCAGAACTAGAGGTAAGATACACAGAGCCTGCAGAGAGAATGCAAGGCAGGACACCACCTTCACATAGGAGGGAAGAGCAGATAAGCGTTCCTAGAGGAGAGGCTTGAGTTCCGCTTTGAGTAGGTGCAAGGGGGTCCATACAGCGCACAAGACTTTGCAGCATTGCGGTGGGATTGGTGATGTGCGGTGCGGCTGGAGGTCTGCATGCCTGCAGGAGATGGAGACATGGGCCACGTTATGAGGGGCTGCACTGAAGAAAGAGTCTGCTCTTCATCCTTTCAAAAAAACCCAGAGAGCCTTTGATGATACTCTTTATCAACTGTCTCCAAGGAGTGCCTGCCAGGCCTGCAGCGCAGCCCGGAGACAGCCCCAGCTCTGGCATGGTATCAGTCATCCTCTGCCGCATAACAAATTACTCAAAAACTTGGCATCCTGAAACCACAAACATTCATTAGTTCACAGTTTCTGTGAGTCAGGAATGCAGGTGGGGTCACCTGGTTGCCTCTGGCTCAAGGTTGCTATCTGGTCGGGACTGAAGGGAAAGTGCTGCAAAGTGGCTGAAGGATGTGTCCCCAAGCTCACTCCTGTGGCCTCTCAGTGTGACTGGAGTGGCTTCCCCCAGAGGGAATCACCCACGGGGGAGTGAGACCCACCCCCGGTGAAGGACACCCAAGACAGAGTGACGTATTTTTGCAACCTGCTCTCAGAAGCCACATCCTGCCATCCTGAAGGAGCAGAGAGGACAATGGAGCATCCTTTAATTACATGCATAACTCCAGGGACATTTTATGTGCACTTACTAGAACCCAGGCATGGTAATAAACTCATTGTTCTTTCTAATTCTTAGAATAATCGTGTGAGGTAGGAAATATTGTCTCCATTTTACAGTTGAGAAAGATGTCATTAATTTACCCAAGGAAAAAGAACCAGAAAGTGTTAAGAATATTATTGGAGGGCTTCTCTGGTGGTGCAGTGGTTAAGAATCTGCCTGCCAATGCAGGGGACACGGGTTCGAGCCCTGGGCTTGGACGATCCCACATGCCACAGAGCAACTAAGCCCGTGCGCCACAACTACTGAGCCTGCGCTCTAGAGCCCGCGAGCCACAACTACTGAGCCCGCGTGCCACAACTACTGAAGTCCTCACACCTAGAACCCGTGCTCAGCAACGAGAGAGGTCACCGCAATGAGAAGCCCGCGCACCGCAACGAAGAGTAGGCCCCGCTCGCCACAACTAGAGAAAACACGCGCAGCAGCGAAGACCCAGTGTGGACAAAAATAAATTAAAAAAAAAAATCCTGAAGGGTAAAACTAGATTTATTTGTGTAACAATCTGGTTTGTTTGTTTTTTTCCAGTTACTCATCTACTATATAATGAATATATTTTTAAAAATCAAATAAAAGTTGAAGAATCTAGACGAGGTAATAACATTTCTAAAAGAACGTAACTAGGCTTATTTACTGACATGGAAAATTGTCCGAAGTATTTAATCAAGGAAAAAAAAGAACAGGTGTAGAATTCCATCTTGGTTAAAAAATTATAATAATTTTTATGTCAGTTAATTAACTTTTTTAAATCTGAGGGAAATACATCTGTTAACCATGGTTATCTCGGGAGAGGGGGAGGTATGAGAAAAACCTCACTTTTTTATATTCTTAATTTTTCTATTGTTTTAATTTTTATGATGAGCATATTTTTTTTAACATCTTTACTGGAGTATAACTGTTTTACAATGGTGTGTTAGTTTCTCCTTTACAACAAAGTGAATCAGTTATACATATACATATGTTCCCATATCTCTTCCCTCTTTCGTCTCCCTCCCTCTATTAGGGTTCCCTTTTCTCCACATGCTTGCTAACATTTGCTATTTGTGTTCCTTTTGATGGTAACCATTCTGACAGGTATGATGTGACATCTCATTGTGCTCTTGATTTGCATTTCACTGATGATTAGCAATGTTGAACATCTTTTCATGGGCCTGTTGGCCATCTGCATGACCACTTTGGGAAAATGTCTGTTCAGGTCTTCTGCCCATTTTTAAATTGGATTTATTTTTTTAATGTTGGGTTGTATGAGCCATTTAGAAATGTTGGATAGTAACCCCTTATAGGTCAAATCGTTTGCAAATATTTTCTCCCATTTAGTAGGTTGTCTTTTTGTTTTATTGATGGTTTCTTTTGCTGTGTAAAAGCTTTTAAGTTTGATTAGGTCCCATTTGTTTATTTTTGCTTTTCTTTCCTTTGCTTTAGGAGACAGATCCAAAAAAATACTGCTATGATTTATGTCAAAGAGCACTGTGACTATGTCTCTTCTAGGATTTTTATGATTTCCAGTCTTACATTTAGGTCTTTAACACATTTTGAGTTTATTTTTGCAGGTAGTGTAAGAGAATGTTCAATTTCATTCTTTTATATGTAGCTGTCCAGTTTTCCCACCACCACGTATTGAAGAGACTGTCTTTTCTCCTTTGTATATTCTTACCTCCTTTGTTGTAGATTAATTGACCATAAGTGTGTGGGTTTATTTCTGGGCTTTCTATCCTGTTGCATTGATCTCTGTGTCTGCTTTTGTGCTGTACCATACTGTTTTGACTATTGTAGCTCTGTAGTATACAGCAGTCTGAAGTGAAATCAGGGAAAATGATTCTGCCAGCTCTGTTCTTCTTTCTCAATATTGCTTTGGTAATTTGGAGTCTTTTGTTTCCATATAAATTTTAAAATTATTTGTTCTAGTTTTGTGAAAAATGCCCTTAGTATTTTGATAGGGATTGCATTGGGTAGTATGGCCATTTTCACAATATTAATTTTTCCAATCTAAGAACATGGTATATCTTTCCATCTGTTTGTGTCATCTTCAGTTTCTTTCATCAGTGTCTTATAGTTTTTGGAGTTCAGGTTTTTACCTCCTTAGGTAGGTTTATTTATAGGTATTTTATTCTTTTTGTTGCAATGGTAAATGGGAGTGTTTCCTTAATTTCTTTTTCAGATTTTTCATCATTGGTGTATAGGAATGCAAGAGATTTCTGTGCATTAATTTTGGATCCTGCTACTTTACCAGATTCATTGATTAACTCTAGTAGTTTTCTGGTAGCATCTTTAGGATTCCCTATGTATAGTACCATGTCATCTGAAAACAGTGACAGCTTTACTTCTTCTTTTCTGATTTGGATTCCTTTTATTTCTTTTTCTTCTGTGATTTCTGTGGCTAAAACTTCCAAAACTATGTAGAATAATAGCAGTGAGAGTGGGCAACCTTGTCTTGTTCCTGATCTTAGTGGAAATGGTTTCAGTTTTTCACCATTGAGAATGATGTTGGCTGTGGGTTTCTCATATATGGCCTTTATTATATTGAGGTAAGTTCCCTCTTTGCCTATTTTCTGGAGGGTTTTTATCATAAATGAGTGTTAAATTTTGTTGAAAGCTTTTTCTGCATCTATTGAGATGATCATATGGTTTTTCTCCTTCAATTTGTTAATATGGTGTATCACATTGATTGATT
>NC_041226.1:76272128-76272858 GCF_002837175.3 Physeter macrocephalus
GTAAGGTTAGGTTGTTTATGTGAGATTTTTCTTGTTTCTTGAGGTAGGATTGTATTGCTATAAAGTTCCCTCTTAGAACTGCTTTTGCTGCATCCCATAGGTTTTGGGTTGTCATGTTTTCACTGTCATTTGTTTCTAGGTATTTTTTCATTTCCTCTTTGATTTCTTCAGTGATCTCTTGGTTATTTAGTAGTGTACTATTTAGCCTCCATGTCTTTGTATTTTTTACAGTTTTTGTTTTCCTGTAATTGATATCTAGTCTCATAGCGTTGTGGTCGGAAAATATACTTGATACTATTTCAATTTTCTTAAATTTATCAAGGCTTGATTTGTGACCCAAGATATGATCTATCCTGGAGAATATTCCCTGAGCTCTTGAGAAGAAAGTGTATTCTGTTGTTTTTGGATGGAATGTCCTATAAATATCAATTAAGTCCATCTTGTTTAATGTGTCATTTAAAGCTTGTGTTTCCTTATTTATTTTCATTTTGGGTAACTTGTCCACTGATAAAGGTGGGGTGTTAAAATCCCCTACAATTATTGTGTTACTCTCGATTTCCCCTTTTAGGGCTGTTAACATTTGCCTTATGTATTGAGGTACTCCTATGTTGGGTGCATAAATCTTTACAATTGTTATAACTTCTTCTTGGATTGATCCCTTGATCATTATGTAGTGTGCTTCTTTGTCTCTTGTAATAGTCTTTATTTTAAAGTCTATTTTGTCTGATAT
>NC_041226.1:76272948-76273302 GCF_002837175.3 Physeter macrocephalus
TGGAATATCTTTTTCCATCCCCTCACTTTCAGTCTGTATGTGTCCCTAGGTCTGAAGTGGGTCTCTTGTAGACAGCATATATACGGGTCTTGTTTTTGCATCCCTTCAGCCAGTCTATGTCTTTTAGTTGGAGCATTTAATCTATTGACATTTAAGGTAGTTATTGATATGTATGTTCCTATTACCATTTTTTTAATTGTTTTGGGTTTGTTCTTGTAGGTCTTTTCCTTCTCTTGTGTCTCCTGCCTAGAGAAGTTCCTTTAGCATTTTTGTAAAGCTGGTTTGGTGGTGCTGAATTCTCTTAGCTTTTGCTTGTCTGTAAAGGTTTTAATTTCTCCATCAAATCTGAATGAG
>NC_041226.1:76273587-76340853 GCF_002837175.3 Physeter macrocephalus
CTGTGGTAGTTATTTCCACTATTTTATCTTCCAGGTCACTTATCCGTTCTTCTGCCTCAATTATTCTGCTATTGATTTCTTCTGGAGAATTTTTAATTTCAATTATTGTGTTATTCATCATTGTGTGTTTGCTCTTTACTTTCCCTATGTCCTTGTTAAACGTTTCTTGTATTTTCTCCATTCTATTTCCAAGATTTTGGATCACCTTTACTATCATTACTCTGAACTCTTTTTCAGGTAGACTGCCTATTTCCTCTTCATTTGTTTGGTCTGGTGGGTTTTTACTTTGCTCCTTCATCTGCTGCATATTTCTCTGTCTTCTCATTTTGCTTAAATTACTGCGTTTGGGTCTCTTTTTCACAGGCTGCAGGTTCGTAGTTCGCATTGTTTTTGATGTCTGCCCCCAGTGGGTAAGGTTGGTTCAGTGGGTTGTGGAGGTTTCCTTGTGGAGGGGACTCGTGCCTGGTGGATGAGGCTCGATCTTGCTTTCTGGTGGCCAGGACCACATCCACTGGTGTGTTTTGGGGTGTCTGTGAACTTATTATGATTTTAGGCAACCTCTCTGCTAATGGGTGGGGTTGTGTTCCTGTCTTGCTAGTTTTTTGGCATGGGGTGTCCAGCACTGGAGCTTGCTGGTCATTGGGTGGAGCTGGGTCTTAGCTTTGAGATAGATATCTGTGGGAGAGCTCTCGCTGATTGATCTTATGTAGGGCCAGGAGGTCTCTGGTGGTCCAGTGTCCTGAACTTGGCTCTCCCACCTCAGAGGCTCAGGCCTGACACCCAGCCAGAGCACCAAGACCGTGTCAGCCACACGGCCAGGTACGTGGGGAGTTTCTTACCTTTTGGGAAGTCTGAGGTCTTCTGCCAGCATTCAGTAGGTGTTTTGTAAGAGTTGTTCCACATGTAGATGTATTTCTGATGTATTTTGGGGGAGGAAGGTGATCTGCACGTTTTATTCCTCTGCCATCTTGAAGGTCTCTCCGGAATTCTTCTTTTATACCCTCTTATTCCCCCACAAGACCTAGAAAAGTGCTCTACTTACTACAATCTCTCAGTAAAGATCCATCTAGCAAGTGGAAGTAACATCAGCTAAATTTGCTCAGCAACCTGGAAGGGGGCGTTAAAGCAGTTTTTCATGAGTTGTGAACACGACCTAATCAATGGGTTTCAACATGGACTGCATAATTCTGCAGAGAGAATTGTTCACACACCGACTTACTCAGTTAATTCACCCAAGAAGCGTGGTACACCCACAGCGCACGAAGGGGAAGTGAAGATGCTTTCTCCCAGGAGTGGCCGCCTGCCTGGGGTGCTGGCTTAGCCTGGTGATTGAATGTCTCTCCAAACCAGACAAAAACCACATCATCTGCTCAACTAGAAGGCAGGAAAAAAGGCACTTTTCTCCTTCCCAAGCCTCTAAGGTTTGATGTTTGGAGCCAGAACGGTAGATTTGGCTCCCCTTCGTTCCTTCAGATGAGTGTAAGAGACACCTAAACCATGCAGAATAATGATTTTGGAGGAGAGTAAGCATTAAAGTTGAAATGGACAGGAAGGTTCTTGTTCAAATTGCTGGTGAGACCAAGGAAAGGCATGCGCCCCTCCCTGTTCCCTGACGATTCTGAGATCCTCGGAGTGACGGTATCACCATGTTTCCATTACTAACCCTCTGTCTGGAGCACAACCCCCGGGCTGCCATCAGGCCTGGTCAGGATTCTCGGGCTCCCCTTGGGGCAGGAAGGCATCAGGGACAGGGATTGTGGGGGGCTCCCACAGGAGCTGCAGAGGGCAGATCTCTCCCAAAGAGCTTGGCTGCATCCCCCAAGTCCACGAGATGACCATCTGCAGGGTCAGAGCCTGACTCTGCTGTCATCTTAGAGCCAGAGTCCTGGATTAGGATCTTCCCCACCGTGGACTCCAAGCCCAGGAGTGAATTCTGTCTTCTCCATCTCCTCAACTGTTCCATAGAGATGGAATTTTCGCCCAATGCCACAGGGCTGCTAGGAGAAATAGTACAAGGCTATAAAATTCCTTCCGAGTGTCAAAGCATTTTGTACCATATGATAATTTCAATGGCCATTAGTATTCTTTCAAAGTCACTTAGGAAGTAGTGGTCTACCAACATTTCTGAACGTGGGGTCATTACAGAATGATGAAAGGGTCTTGCCCTAGGTGCCTGCGCATCAACGTTAGGTACACATCGAGCAAGGTTAAACTGGAGGGCTGGTTTACTTTGTAAAACGCCTGGCTTGTTTTTCAAGGTGGCTCGATCTTGCTTTCTGGTGGCCAGGACCACATCCACTGGTGTGTTTTGGGGTGTCTGTGAACTTATTATGATTTTAGGCAACCTCTCTGCTAATGGGTGGGGTTGTGTTCCTGTCTTGCTAGTTTTTTGGCATGGGGTGTCCAGCACTGGAGCTTGCTGGTCATTGGGTGGAGCTGGGTCTTAGCTTTGAGATAGATATCTGTGGGAGAGCTCTCGCTGATTGATCTTATGTAGGGCCAGGAGGTCTCTGGTGGTCCAGTGTCCTGAACTTGGCTCTCCCACCTCAGAGGCTCAGGCCTGACACCCAGCCAGAGCACCAAGACCGTGTCAGCCACACGGCCAGGTACGTGGGGAGTTTCTTACCTTTTGGGAAGTCTGAGGTCTTCTGCCAGCATTCAGTAGGTGTTTTGTAAGAGTTGTTCCACATGTAGATGTATTTCTGATGTATTTTGGGGGAGGAAGGTGATCTGCACGTTTTATTCCTCTGCCATCTTGAAGGTCTCTCCGGAATTCTTCTTTTATACCCTCTTATTCCCCCACAAGACCTAGAAAAGTGCTCTACTTACTACAATCTCTCAGTAAAGATCCATCTAGCAAGTGGAAGTAACATCAGCTAAATTTGCTCAGCAACCTGGAAGGGGGCGTTAAAGCAGTTTTTCATGAGTTGTGAACACGACCTAATCAATGGGTTTCAACATGGACTGCATAATTCTGCAGAGAGAATTGTTCACACACCGACTTACTCAGTTAATTCACCCAAGAAGCGTGGTACACCCACAGCGCACGAAGGGGAAGTGAAGATGCTTTCTCCCAGGAGTGGCCGCCTGCCTGGGGTGCTGGCTTAGCCTGGTGATTGAATGTCTCTCCAAACCAGACAAAAACCACATCATCTGCTCAACTAGAAGGCAGGAAAAAAGGCACTTTTCTCCTTCCCAAGCCTCTAAGGTTTGATGTTTGGAGCCAGAACGGTAGATTTGGCTCCCCTTCGTTCCTTCAGATGAGTGTAAGAGACACCTAAACCATGCAGAATAATGATTTTGGAGGAGAGTAAGCATTAAAGTTGAAATGGACAGGAAGGTTCTTGTTCAAATTGCTGGTGAGACCAAGGAAAGGCATGCGCCCCTCCCTGTTCCCTGACGATTCTGAGATCCTCGGAGTGACGGTATCACCATGTTTCCATTACTAACCCTCTGTCTGGAGCACAACCCCCGGGCTGCCATCAGGCCTGGTCAGGATTCTCGGGCTCCCCTTGGGGCAGGAAGGCATCAGGGACAGGGATTGTGGGGGGCTCCCACAGGAGCTGCAGAGGGCAGATCTCTCCCAAAGAGCTTGGCTGCATCCCCCAAGTCCACGAGATGACCATCTGCAGGGTCAGAGCCTGACTCTGCTGTCATCTTAGAGCCAGAGTCCTGGATTAGGATCTTCCCCACCGTGGACTCCAAGCCCAGGAGTGAATTCCGTCTTCTCCATCTCCTCAACTGTTCCATAGAGATGGAATTTTCGCCCAATGCCACAGGGCTGCTAGGAGAAATAGTACAAGGCTATAAAATTCCTTCCGAGTGTCAAAGCATTTTGTACCATATGATAATTTCAATGGCCATTAGTATTCTTTCAAAGTCACTTAGGAAGTAGTGGTCTACCAACATTTCTGAACGTGGGGTCATTACAGAATGATGAAAGGGTCTTGCCCTAGGTGCCTGCGCATCAACGTTAGGTACACATCGAGCAAGGTTAAACTGGAGGGCTGGTTTACTTTGTAAAACGCCTGGCTTGTTTTTCAAGGTGTAATAGTTTGTTGCCACAGACTAGAGAACTGAACTTGGCAATGATGAAATAACAATTCACGTCCTTCATCAGTTCAACAATTTTTCTTTCATGCTGGATAGTTGTTAAAATGAAAGTCTGCACTGGTCCAGGAATGCTTAATTCTTCTCATATGTGTATTGTTAGTTTTATACTTTTGATTATTTTCTTAATCTACTTTCCAGGCTTACTTATTTTATCAGCTGAAAAGCTGGAAAAAATCCTTATGACTAAATACTTTGCTGTTTATTATTTTACTTATTTTTTTTAGCCAAACCCTATGATAACATTTTAATTTGATAATGTTCCATTAAACACATTAATAGGAGATGGAAAAATAGAACAATTAAGGAATGTTTTAGCAATTTTTAGTAAGATGCATCCTCTAGCTTAAAAACATCATATTTAGCCTTTTTGAGCTTCAGCAAATCTGTGACAAATTATATTAATAAGCTGTATGTATACAGCTTATTATACATTAATGTACGCATTAATACATTATTAATGTATCTATGTATACATTTTGAGAAATTCAAATTAGAAGCAATGTCATATGGACACTGTTTGGGGATGGCAGCATGAAAATAATGACATACGCCTGATTGTAACACTTTTTGCTACAATCAGCAAATCATTGAACTTATAAAAGTGCATAATGGAAATAATGTGAATATGTTACATTGATGTCATCACAAGGAACTAAGAACACCAAAAGGTACCCCATAAATGCTACAAAAACAAGTGCTCAGTTAGAACTTGGGTCTTAAACACATTTTATCTTCAAATAAAACTAATGTACATGCCTTTTCAGATCTAATTTTTAAGATATAGCTAATAATCAAGCTGAGTCTCATTAAGGGTATAAAATATAATAAATGGTCTTCCAAGAAAGGGAAATAAAAATGTTGGAACTTAGGCTATTAATCTTTTTGATGGCAAAGATTGCAGTAAAGGAGAAAGAGAAACTTAAAATAATTATTTGCTAGTGATATTTACTCACTTAAAGAAATCTCACTATGAAAATAATCACATGAAGCCATCTTTAACAAGAATCTTTATATTTGGACTTTTACTAAAGTCAATAGTATTTCTTCTGTAAGTTTGTATTTCCTTCAACACTTTTTTCTAGTAGATGAAACTACCGTGATTCTCAAGCTCTACATTTAATTTTTTGAAAGTAGGGGGCTTCCCTGGTGGCGCGGTGGTTGCGCGTCCGCCTGCCAATGCGGGGGAACCGGGTTCGCGCCCCGGTCTGGGAGGATCCCACGTGCCGCGGAGCGGCTGGGCCCGTGGGCCATGGCCGCTGGGCCTGTGCGTCCGGAGCCTGCGCTCCGCGATGGGAGAGGCCACAACAGTGAGAGGCCCGCATACCGAAAAAAAAAAAAGAAAGTAGCTACGTTAGTCATCAACATCTGTGTTAGTACCTGAAAATAAATATCGAGCAGAAACCCAGAAAGCAAGAAGATTAAGTAATATTTACATAATGAGTCTAAATCAACCACAAATGTACAAATGTCTTGGATTAAAGTAGCAAAAATTTGAAACCAGTTGTTCGGATGTTTTAGAAAAGCTTAACATTTCTTTATCCCAGACGTTTTCTTTCAAACAAGTTTGTTCAAAATAGTTAGAAAAGGGAACCAATCCTTATTAGCCATATATACGCGTATATTTTTAAATTTAGTCACAATATATTTCTCATGTGTTATCCTGTGCTATAAAAATTTATTGTGAGCAGAGCTTAAAGAAATATTTTTGTTTAATATAATATCAACTGTTATAAAAATTTCACTTTGCTTTGGGGGTAGGCATTGTTTACTTGCTACCTTGTTCAAACTATTAAAATATATAATACTGGAAAAGCCAAAACTGTGGAGCCAGTAGAAAGATCAGTGGTTGCCAGGGGTTAGGGGAAAGGAAGGGATGAGCGGGTGTAGCACAGAGGATTTTTAAGGACAGTGAAAATACTCTGTATGATGCCATAATATTAGATACATTTGTCCAAACCCAGAAAATGGACAACACCAAGAGTAAACCCTGATGTAAAAAGTACGGACTTTGGGTGATAATGATGTGTCAGTGTAGGTTCATCGATTGTAACAAATGCCCCACTCTGGTGGCAGATGTTCATTATGGGGGAGACCATAATGAACCCTCCACTCAATTTTGCTGTGAATCTAAAAGTGCTCTAAAAAAATAAAGTCTAATATATGCACTACCAAATGTAAATTAGATAGCTAGTGGGAAGCTGCCGCATAGCACAGGGAGATCACCTCTGTGTTTTGTGACCATGAGAGGGGTGGAATAGGGAGGGTGAGAGGGAGGGAGACGCAAGAGGGAAGAGATATGGGAACATATGTATATGTATAACTGATTCACTTTGTTGTAAAGGAGAAACTAACACACTATTGTAAAACAGTTATACTCCAATAAAGATGTTAAAAAAAAATTAAAAAAAAATAAAGTCTAGTAAGATTTTTCTAGCTATTATAAATTTATTGTATAATTAAAATCATTATATATCAAGCTTCTAAATCTATATTTCTATTTTGTTAAGGACATAAACGCAAATAACCATCTGACTGAGAACAGCTGACAATTTGGTTTTCCTCGCGTCTTTCTCTGCTGAACTTTTTCAAAAAGTTCTTTCTTGGAGCCAAATATCTTGCCATACTGAATTTTCCAAGTCCTATTGGAAAGTCCCCTTCTTGGGGGGCTTGGCATGTTTGCCATGTTGAACAGTAGAAGGGTCCATCCTATTCACACGTGTGTACATGCTCCTTCTTAACTTACTTCCTTTACTTTCTTCCCACTATTTCTATCCACCATTAGCTTGCATTCCCAGAAGAGAGTCAAGCGAACAGAAAGGAGAATGTACAACATGCCTGGTACATTCTTGGTGTTCACTGAGAGTATATTTGTTGAATGAATAAATGAATGAATGAACGAACAAATTTCCTTTTCTTTTTTTGTTTTTTTTTTTGGCCATGCCATGTGGTATGCGGAATCTTGGTTCTCTAACCAGAGATCAAACCCGTGCCCCATGAAGTAGAAGTGCAGAGTCCTAACCACTGGACCACCAGGAAATTCCCTACACATTTCTTATCCAGCCTTCAACTTCCCAGTTAGTCTTTCATGCTGTGCTAATCTTAGGTAAGATGATGGTAGAAGCAAAAGTGAAAATCATGTCCCCTCAACCCTCCAGCCATTCCATCCCCTTTCTTCCCCAATGTGCTGGGCTGCAGGCTGCTGCCTTTCCAGATCCGGACCGTGCTGTGTCAATTTCCCTGGGCTGCTATAACAAGGTACCACAAACCAGGTGGGAGAAAACAGCAGAAATTTATCATCTCACAGTTCTGGAGGCCAAAGTCCAAAACCAAGGTGTCAGCAGTGCCACGCTCCCTCTGGACTCTGGGTAGAATCCTTCCTTGCCTATTCTAGAATCTGGTGTTTCTAGCAATCCTCAGAATTCCTCTCCACCACTGCAGTCTCTGCCTCTACTGTCACATGGCCTCCTCCCCGTGTGTCCCGTCTTCACATGGCCTTCTCTCTTTTCGTTAACACCAGTCATATTGGATTAAAGACCACACTGATGATCTCATCTTCACATATTTATATCTACAAAGACCCTATTTCCAAATAAGGTCACATCCACAGGTACCAGGGGTTAGGACCTGGAAAGAGCTTTTAGGAGGGCACAGTTCAGCCCATCACACAGACCTTCCCTTCCTGGAAGGGCCCGGTGCTTCCAGACAGACTATCCTGAGCATCTATGCAACCACTACGGCAGTGGCAGCAGTAGCAACAAACACCATGAAAGCAAAGCAGAACCAAAAACTCCCGGGTGATGATTTAGAGCAGCTTAATGTTTCTTTATTCCAGAAGGGCAAGTTTGTTACAAATATTGAGAAAAGGAAACAAATCTCTACATCTTGACTTTATTAAAATCAACAGATATTTCTTCTGCAAGTTTCCAGTTTCCCAACTTTAGCTACTTGTTGCAAAGGAAATAATCTAATATAAATTCAGATTAAAATTTTGGAAAATTGGTGTTTTCCTCCAATAGTTTGAAATCTTGTGGTGAAGCACCAGGTTTTGCAACAGGAAATTGGAAAGGTGTTTAGGTGCACCCCTGGCCTTCTGCAAATTATGCCGCGTAGACCGTCATGGAATTGTTCCCGAGTCCCAGCTCATGCCAGTCGTGCTGCTCGACAGGCCAGTAAGTTGAGAGACAAGGTCTTGGGGCAAGAAAGCTGACTTTATTCAGAAAGCCAGCAAACTGAGAAAATGATGGACTAATGTCCCAAAGAACGATCTTATTTCGGGGTAGAATTCAAGCTCCTTTTATGCCAGGGAAGGGGGAAGCAGGAGGAGGTGAGGTCAAGGGGTGAACACTGGGCGCCAGCTGCAGCCAAGGGGGATTATGAAGGGTCTTTGTTCTAGGTCAGTGGACTCCAGTTGGTATTCATCTGGCCTGGTCACAATGTTCCTACAGAACTGGATAAGGCAAATATTAATTTTTCTTGTTCATGTTTCTTTATCACTGTGGGGAAAATAGAGTTTCTTTAAAAGGGGACTATCACATACACCCCAAGCTGCAGGCAAAATCCCTTTAGTGACCAACATGTTTACGTGCGGGGCTGAGAAGAGGCTTATGACTCAGGGGTGAAAGCAGCAGAAGAGATGGATGCAATGTGGATTCAGAGATGCCAGGCTTCTAAAAACAAGAGGCCAGCAGGGGACACGTTGGTGGGGCGGCGTGGTCTTAGTTCCTGAAGAATGACTCAAAGATACCTGTCAGACTGTTATGTATATCCCTCGAAGAACTAGGACTCTTGTTTTTATTGCTGAACTATTGTCATCACTGTTCTTGTGTAACTGCTTTTCCTCTGTTTCTGCATTCCCTCACTTCCCTAATTAGTAACTGCATATGCCCACTCCTTGGAACTCAGGGAAGGCCTAGGACATGAAAGACTTTTTCTACAAACAAAAATGGGGGACACAGAGGGACTTTTGTACCTGAGAGGGCCCCATAGGGTCCCTCCCACTCAGTTTCAGAATCTGCTTTTAATTGAGGTCAGCTTTTGAAGTTCTCGCTGGCTACTCACATCCAAACAGAGCCAAGCTCCAATTCCTTTCTCACTAGTCTCACAAGTTCAAGGTTCATGAGCAAGTTTAGGTAGTAGGTAGGAGGGCTCTGGTTTGCTTATCCTACAGGCTTGGGGTAAATGTCTCACATAGGCTCGCATCCAAAACACAGGTGTTCAGAGTTTATAGATTTTGTTGGCATCATTTTTATAAGTTGAGAACACAGAGGGACAAAAGTGCATATGAAGTTTCATGGGACTTCCCTGGTGGTCCAGTGGTTAAGACTCCATGTTTCCACTGCAGGGGGCATGGGCTCAATCCCCGGTCGGGGAACAAAGATCACACATGCCACGTGGCATGGCCAAGAGAAAAAAAAAATCTATATGTATAAAAAAAAAGTGCCTACGAAGTTTCAGATGTTACCTGCTCTTTCTACTTCTTCCAAGAATCATGGAGCCCTCGTGAGGCCTAGGGATTGGAATGCCTTGTCCTGGCTCTCCAGGAGGAGTCTCCTAAAGGTAAAACTTCCCTTATTAGTTGCCTTTTCAGCCCTAATTAACAGGAAAGTTTAGGGAGAAAATAGTCTCTGTCCCTTTAAAAAAATTCTAAACAAAATTCAACAAGTTTTTTGAAAGGTATGAGAGTCTAAAAGATTGAGAGCATTATAATTATGTCTAATGAGGCCGTTTAGGCTTCCATCTATGAAGGCCTCAGGGCTTAAGACGCTCCAGTCAGAGTGGGGAGAAGGACATTCTCTGGCTATTAGTAGGCTGTAATTAAGTTAGCATGAGTGAAGAATGCTGGCCCAGGTTAGACTTTGAGGTTCTGGAACAGTGAGCTGTGTGGAGAGCTCAGGCAATAAAAGGAGCCTGTCTGGATCTATCTAGAGCTTTACCTCTATGTGTAAGCTTCAGGGTGGAGGGAGAGCAGATAGCAGATGACTGTTTCCAGATTGAAATAGTGTATTGCCGCTGAAGGAGCTAATCGTAAATACCAGTTGGTCTTAAAACATTTGTTGTATTTTCTCTTGTTTTTATCCGTTTTATCCACACAGGGAGAGCACAGACCAATTAATATATGAGAGACAGTGTTCATTCATTCATTCATTTGATACACATTTACGGATTGACTGACAGATGACAGGCGGCCAAAGCTCCAGGCAGGGAGGAAGGGACAGGATCAGTACCCGTGATGTCTGCCGGCCAAGGGACACCCTCCAAGTTTCCACTTGCCTGTCATGACCACAGTCACATGACACAGCTACCCCCAGACACAGGAGAAGTGGATGCTGCTGGGGAGGGGTTAGAGAAGAGCACCTGCGACGGAGCACTTCTGAGAAGGTGGCACCTGAAACAGACTTGAGCGATAGGAAGGAAACGGCCAGTGAAGATGGAGAGGAAGAGCATTCGAGACAGAAGTCGAAGCAAGAACACAGTCTGGTTGGGGATGAGCTGGGCTGGATAGAAATGTGGCGTGGCTGGAGCTTAGTGAACGAGGGGAGAGGGGAAGGAGATGGGGACCCAGAGGGGTCAGATGAAGACCAGTGAAGCCTTGCAGGGTAGGAATGTTGGGTTTCATTTTTTCTACGTATAATGGGAGCCCACTGGAAGATTCCAAGGAAGGGGTGAAATGATCCGATTGGCATTTTCAGAGGTCATTCTGGCAAAGCTGCCAAGATGAGAAGGGATTGTTAGGGGGCAAGATTGAAGGAAGGAGAAGCCTGGAGGAGTCTCTCTCCGGAGCCTGGCAGGAGACGAGACTCCCATGGACCAGAGGAGTAGCAGAGGAGAGAAAGAGAGGTGGGTGGATGGGGGCCTTAATTTAAAGGAAGAATCACAGAACTTGCTGATGGAATAGAGGGTGTAATTGATCATTCAAACAACAACTGTGAGAGTGAAAGGGGGATCTATAAACAGATACCCTGGATCCACAAATCTATGTGACTGTCCCAGGCAAACCAGGATACAGGGCAAGGGGAGGGGGTGAGGGGTGAAGAATGACTGTGCTTGGGGTGGGGCAACTGGCACTAGTGACCCGGAGAAGGAAGGGGACCAGGCTGTGTGTTTGAGGTGGGCTGAGTTAGAGGTAGAGGTGAGACAGCCATTTATCAGTCAGATTCTCTAGAAAACAGAACCAGAAAGAGACAGATGGATGAATGGACAGATGGATGGATGGATGGATGGATTGATGGATGAATGGACAGATGGATGGATGGATAGATGGATGAATGGGTGGATAGATGGATGGATGGATGGATGGATGGATGGATGGATGGATATAGATAGATAGATAGATAGATAGATAGATAGATAGATAGATAGATTTTAAGGGACTTAATATATAGGGATAGTTGGCAGGCTGGTAACTCAGGCAGGATTTCTGTGGTACTGTCCTAAGGCAGAATTCTTTCCTCTCCTGGAAACCTCAGCTTTTGCTCTTAACGACTTCGACTAATTAGATGTGGTCCACCCACATTATTAAGGGGAATCAGCGTTACTTAAAATCAACTGATTGTAGACATTAGCCACATCTCCAAAACCCTTTCACAGCAACACCTATGTAAGTGTTTGACTAAATAGCTGGGTACTGTTAGTCTAGCCACCTTGACACATAAGACTATCCTACCAGCAGAGATATCAAATAGAGACGCAGATGTGCCAGTTGGGATACAGCTCATGGAGAGGCTTTGGATGAAGATATAGAACCTTTTTTTAAAGCCAAGAAAGAGAATGAGACCCTCTAGAGAGAAGGAGGATGAACAGAGAAAGGGGAATATGATTAAATCATGGAATATCTCCCATATTCAAAGTTTGAGGCAAGAATCAGGAGTCAGCAGATTAGACGGGGAATTATTGAAGATGGAAGTAAAAGAAAACCAGGAGAGAAGGATTTTATGAAACCAAGGGTAGAAATGGTTTCAAGAAGAAAGCTGTGGGCCGCCTCGTGAAATGGTGCTGAGAATTTAACATAAGATGGAGACATGACATTAACCACTGAATTTAGCAACATGAAGGCTAGAAAGTGCCTGAGAAGTTTGTTTGAAGGGAAACCAAGAAAAGGAGTGTTATTTTGGGAGAGAGAAAAAAAAAAAAATGGTACCCATGCCCGGTCCAGGGGGTCGGGGAGATTTTCTAAAGGAGATGAGGTCTGAAAACCGTGGAAATCTGGAGGGATTTCCATGACATGTTAACCGGCCCACACTTTAGCCCCTAGACAGTGGGGACCCTGGGAAGAAGGCTAGCTGTGGGCAGATTTGAGTTCTAATTAAATTACTATGGTTACCAGGCAAGTATGGATTCCGGGAGTGTTGGGTTGGGGGAGGGACGGTAGATCTTGTCTGCTACGTAGTCAAGACAGGAGATGAGAAACTTCCCTGGTGGCACAGTGGTTAAGAATCTGCCTGCCAACACAGGGGACACAGGTTCGAGCCCTGGTCCTGGAAGATCCCACATGACGTGGAGCAACTAAGCCCGTGCCACAACTACTGAGCCCGCATGCCACAACTACTGAAGCCCACGCTCTGCAACAAAGAGTAGCCCCCGCTCGTCGCAACTAGAGAAAGCCCGTGCGCAGCAGCGAAGACCCAACACAGCCAAAAACAAATAAATAAATAAATTTATTTTAAAAAAAGACCGGACTGAAGTACGCAGGGATGGAAACACGCTTTGGGAAGTGGAAGGCTCATGTGCTTTCCGGCACGTAACCGTAAGGGAGAGAAAAATTGCAGGCGCACGTGGTGCCATCACCAGAGGCAACAGGTACAAAACGAAGAGCCAGCTTGGTTCGTTTCTCTTTGCTTTTTGTTGGTTGGCTGGAAAGCTGATGAAGTGAGTTCGGGGCCTTCTTGGATTTTTGGTACCTGTGGGACAGTTGGATGAAGATGGTTTCAGCAGTGAGATATGGAAATCTGCAGTTCTGAAGACACATCTCGTCTCTCCATCAGATCATGAGCCCAAACAGGACGCTCAGCGCCACGGGGTCGCATAACCCAGCCAAGTGAGGACATAGCCCTGGCGACTAGTAGAGTTTCAGAGACGCGCAGGGAGTTTTTGATTGTCCAAGACGCAGACTGTGTTGAGTGTAAGTTTGGCTAATGCAGAGAGTTTTGCTGGTTGATTGGAAAGGGACAGATAGGGAGAAATGATTTTGAATGAACCCACAGCTCACATTTCTCTTTTCCCCCCCTAGCTGGGCAATGTTGAAGGAAGCACCTTTATTATGCTCTTTTTTTTTTTTTTTTTTATTCCGCTGGCTTCCTTGCTGTGAGGCTTACATTACTAGTGGCCGCAGGGGTTTCAATAGCAATGTCAAAGCCAAAAGGTTTAGAAACCAATTATGATGGGTGGGGTCATCTATTAGGCTGATTATCAGGTGACACACTTATTTCGTTTTGCCAAACTAAGGGCAGCCAAAGAGCGGAAAGAAAAACCCAGAAATTTATCAGAGTGTTATTCACTAACCGCAAAAAAAAAAAAAAAAAGATTTTCTTGAAAGTGGTGAGTAGCACATAAACCTTAATTCTTTTTTATTTTTTATTTTTTATTTTATTTTTTTTTGTGGTATGCGGGCCTCCCTCTGCTGCGGCCTCTCCCGTCGCGGAGCGCAGGCTCCGGACGCGCAGGCTCGGCGGCCACGGCTCACGGGCCCAGCCGCTCCGCGGCATGTGGGATCCTCCCGGACCGGGGCGCGAACCCGGTTCCCCTGCATCGGCAGGCGGACGCGCAACCGCTGCGCCACCAGGGAAGCCCTATTTATTTTATTTTTATTTATTTATTTTTTTGTGGTTATAAACCTTAATTCTTATCCTCCTGTATCCCTTCAGCTGCCTATCAAAGCGTATTGAGAAAGCTGCATTTGTCTGAAGCATGGGGGGGTGCTTTCTTGGCATATGAATCCCAGAATCTTCCCGCTCTGTGTGCTTGCCAGGGAGGTTGGGAAAGTAGTATAATTTACACACTTGGAAGCATGATGGGTATAAAAGGAATAAAATCATTTCTTGGGCCACAGATCAATGTATCTGACAAGTCTTGATGTATTTCACTTCAGTCTCTAAGAGTAGCTGTGGATTTGGGGGTAAACACTCTGCAGTTTGAGAACGAAATACGGGTGATTCTGAGTGAAGGGATGCAGTAAGACCGGGTGTTTGCCAGCACCGAACGTGGGTGGAAGGGCTAAAGTTTCAGGCAGCAGAATAAAAGGCAGGTGATAGATTCCAGATAATGAATATGGGGGAGTCCACTGATGACACCCAGATGAAAAGTTGAAATCCGTGGAGCAAAACAAAGCTGTCTACTTTGAAAAAAACTTCAGTGTAGGAGGCGACCCATGGGAGCAAAAACATGGGGAATATCTGCAAGTATACGAACTTGTTTCGATGTTTAAAAAAAAACCTGCAGGAACAAAACCCGCAAAACTGCAGGAAAGCACAGAAAATAATAAAACACACTCCTGTACAGCCACTACCCAGAATCAACAAATATCAACATTTGTGGTTTTAATTTTTTTAAGAAAGTAATGACACCTTTGATGATGTGAATGGTCCCTTCCCTTTTGTAACTTGAGTCCTATTTCTTACCTCCTCAGAGACAATCATTATGGGAATTCGATACGTGCATTTCCTGTCCAGGTTACACACATGTGCTCATACATACACACACACACACACGGGCACGCACAAATGAGATAGTGTTGCTTGTTAAAGTGTACCTATATATTATTGTACTGTACTACATGATTCTATAGCTTGCTGTTTGGGGTTCAATAGTACGTTTTTGATATCTATTCATGGTGATACGCAGCCATCTATTTACTCCAATTATTGGGTGTACATTTCAACTTCCTAGCATGAAGTGCCAAATCTAGTCCCCTCACTCTAATCATTGTATACCCTTTTTAATTCTATCGTAGAAATAAGTTGCCATTTCTTTTCATCCATTCACAACGCTGCGGTGAATCCCCTGGTTCATGCCTCCCTACGCACAAAAGCTTGAATTTGTCCAGGATATACGCCTATAAGTGGACTATCTTATCTGAAACTCTAACAACAATTACCAATTTGCTCTCTAAAGATATTGAATCAATCTATCTTCCCAACAAAATAACATCAGTATTTTTTGGAAATTCCTAACAAAAAAGAGAGTTGGCCATTCAGTCGCCAAACCTTACGGATGCCTGACGGTTTAGACCAGCATCTGTCTGAAAGATGGGCTAGAATAAGGGAAAGCTTCACTAAGCACAAAGAACCGATCATATTACAGTTCGCCAGATATTCTGGTGGCCCCTCTGCAGGGCCCTCCTTGTGGTAGCCCTCACTGTGGGAGCGTTATGCTTCTCTGACCCCGTGCACTTTCGCCAGCAAACTGTTGAGTAGAAAGTAACGTGCCTCATTCGTAAGCATAAGTTAGTCTCAAGAGCCAGCCCCTGGCTCACCAGGTCTCTCTCTTCCATGTGCCCAGCAATTTTCCACACCGGGGCCTCCTCTTCATTACGGGTCCCAAAGCAAGGGGAGCAGAGCTTCAGTCTACCCAAAAGGACACACACGAAGCAGGAATGAAATATAAACTTTTGGTGTTGGAATCCACTCAGACGGTGTGCCCACTGTTGTAGCAGCAGCGCTGTGCCCGTGGTAACTGCTGCAGACATTCTCAGAATAGAGAGGAACAGGGCTGGTAGCCCCCGTAGTGAAATTAAATGAAGATGAGACTTTGTGCACTAAGGAAAGATGCTTTTAGGGCTGTGCTGAGGCTAACCCACAACTGATTGCTGTTTGAGTGCAACGGTGAAACGCTCTGCTCTATCAGTGTTTAGAATCTCTTTTGTCAGAACATTAGAACTGCTCCAATTCCCTATAATCTCTGTACCAAACAGATGAAAGAAGGGCAAATACAGGCTTCTAAATTGGGACAGCGATAAGAAGTAGTCTATATACCTGGAAAACTTCCCTTCTGAAAATTCTTTAAGACTTGGGATTTCCCATCTGGAGAGGTGTGGGACAGCTCATCATCCCTGAATGTCACCACACGTTTTGTTGTATCCATTAAAAAAAAAAATAAGACAGGATTTTACTGTTCAGGATTTTATTTACTATCCTTTAAAAGGATGACTTAAAAGGATGTCCAGCTAGGACTTCATAAGAAAATAACCTAATTAGAACAATGAGAAATTAGAAATGAGGAGAAATGACAGGGGCCATTTGTTCAAAATTGTGAGTTCTGGTGCTATAGAGGGGAAGAAGATAAATTTGAGGATATAAAAAGGAATAGCTCGATACTCTCTGGAAATTCAAAGAAGTATCCACTAAGCAATGCGCATTTTTTAAATTGAAGTAGAGTTGGTTTACAATGTTGTGTTAGTTTCAAGTATACAGCAGTGATTCAGTCATATATATGTGTGTATATATATATATGTATTCTTTATCAGATTCTTTTCCATTATAGGTTATTACGAGATATTGAGTAGAGTTCCCTGTGCTATACAGTAGGTCCTTGTTGTTTACCTATTGTATATATAGTAGTGGATCTCTGTTAATCCCAAACTCTTAATTTATTTCACCCGGAGCAATGCATATTTGTTAAGCTCTAATTATGTGTTAGTTACAGTGTCCTGTGAAAGGGAGATTCAAAGAAATGTAAACCACAATACCTGTCTTCCCAGATCTCAAGATACACTTGGGCACATGGGACATAAGCGTATAGAAAAGCATCCAGTGGTACTGATAGAGACCAAGGCACAGGTACAGATAAGGAGGACTCCAAGGTGGCCGTGGGCCCCCTTGCCCTTGCCCAAGGTCAAACAGCTAGCAGGTGGCAGAGTCCACCAGACTGGACCAGTTCTTTCAACTCTAAAACACAGCTCTGTTATTTCACGACGCAGACAGGTGGCCCCGGGGCCATATACAGTCCACAGATGTGGTTTTTTATTGATATTTGGCCTGCACAGTTTCATAAATTCAAGGCAGCATATAATAGCAACTCAGAGAGTTCCTATGAAAAGTCTTACTGCTCTAATTCTGGGCATGCCCTTCCCGCAGGTACCAGCGTGCCGGAGGATACTGGTGGTCCCAGGAGGCGGGGCTTGCGCTGCCAGATCCGCCCAGCCTTCCGGCTCACGTGAGGGATGCAGCTGCCTTCACCCCATGCCTCCCGTCGGCCTCCGCGGGGCCTTTCTCTGACCAGCCAGCGTGAGGATATTATACAGATGCTATCCGGCCCGGGCTACATAAAAGAAAGCCCCAACTGGGTGTCTAACACTGGAAGATTTAGTTCCCCAACTGTCAAATGTCACTTAGCCTGCACCTGGTTCCCCGTTCCATTTCTCCAACCTCCTTGGCTACTGCTCTCCTGCGCTAATCTCTGTTTATACCTTTCCTTGTCATCCCTCTTTGATGCATGGCCCCCCCGTCTCCTAGCCTGGGACCTCAGTCCTCCTCTTGCCTCTGGCTTTCCTCTCTCGCCTCTGACGACTCGATAAAACAAACAGGCTTCCCCTCAACACCCATGCTGGCAGGACCTGGCCTAACCCACTTTGCTGCCCAAGTGTAACTTGTATTAAGTTTACTACGACTTCATTCTTTTACTTATGTATTAATGCAGCGCATCTATCCTAAGTTATTTTCTGTAACAAAAACTCAGAAGAAATCCACAGCTATTGTATACCAATTCAAATGAGAAAGATAGAGTAAAAATCAGCTAATGAAGGGGGTGAGGGAAAATTGTACCAAAAAAACCAAGGCTACCTAACCCAGAGTTATTCCACTGGTGCTTTTAACAGTTCTCAGCCTCACGGAAACCATGGCCAAAAAAAAAAAAAAAAAAAAAAAAAGTGATTATGAATTAATGCAAGTTATGTGACTTAAGTATCAAATAAAAGAATCACATTAGTTCATTTGGAGAAAAAAATTTCTACAATCAACTTCAAGAAAAAAAAAGGTCAATGAAGAGAAAACTTTTTTCAACAATGAACCATTTCTCGGAGTATTAAAGACAAATAAAGCGGAACCTTCCCTCAAAGGAGAATTTTAACCCACAAGAACAGAGCATTCCAGTGAGATAAAAAGATGCATTCTCCTTTTTGACCTAAAAGTGTTCCCCACTGTTGTAAATATAAGCGTGGTGGAATGTTCCATCCATGGGAACGAACACTCATCCTGACGCCTTCCCTTGTCTTTGACATGATCTAATTTCACTGAATGCTACTATAACTTGCTAACTTTAATTACCACTTAGCACCTGAAAATTGATACTTTGAAGGCCTTCGAGGAGAGCTCTCCAAGTTTTCTTGAAGCAACACTATTTTTCTTGACAGGTCCATTGTGTGAAATTGACCCATCATTTCATTACTCCTGGACATCAGATCGTAAGGATGGGACCTCATTCCTCTCTCAGCGTGCCTGGGCTTGACAGCTCCTTTACAATGTTTCTGAAATTCCATTATCCCTCCTGACCCCTGTGACCTGCCCTTTACTTGGCCGGCCTCTCCCCTCTGCGGGTGGGGATGGGGGTGGAGGCGGTACCTTCAACCTTTCCCTTTTAGGGGCTTTCAAAGCTGTTCTTTTAGAAACCAAACAAGAGTTGGAGACCACGGGTAACGCATGGAGGACTTCTTTTAACTTTCCCCCAAATGCTCTACGGAGACAAACCCAGCCGCCTGAGTCAATGATTCGGCAGAAAGATACAGGTTTGAATCAGAGTGTTTTCCTCACTATCAGAATTGGATGGCAAGTGAAAAGGCCTCGGACACGTGCCAACCTCCTAGCTTTGCAACAGATGCCAGGCCCCCCAGCCAACGTGAAGGTGGGGTCCACAGGTCCCCAATTCTCCAATCTGGGCCTGCAGCCTTGGCTGAGAACATTTCAGAAGCATCAGCCTAGCAGAGGAGGCAACTGGGAGCCAGGGTGATGATGGTGACTTTCAATTAGCACTTTGCTCCGCTGCGCTAGCCACCTGTCAGCTACTGGCACAGAGACCGCCCATCAGCGACCTCCGATGGGGCGACACAGCCAGATCTGGAACGAGAGACGGCAGTTAACACGGAAGCAACAAAAATGAGTTCGAGGAACTGGGGAGACAGGCGGCGTGGGAGCTCTGACGGGGCCAGCTGTCCCTAAAACTCCTGCCTCCAGGGACAGGGAGAATGTGAGCAGAATATGAGAGCAAATTCAGACCTCACTTTCCTACAAACGTTGGAAATGCATCATTCTGTGTCCCGATCTCAAGTATGGTTCCCGGTACCTTCCCAGTTATGTCTGTTTCTGAAATAATCAGGTTCACACCTTGATAGTTCGGGATCCAAGACAAAATATGTTTTAGACTGAAAAATGTTGACAAATAGTAAAAAAAAAAAAAAAAAAAAAAAAAAAAAAAATTATCCTAACAACTAACAACATGATTCTTCTCCATTTTCTTTTTATGTGTTGCCTTGGAGACAAGACCTTGTTCAGTCAAAGCTTCCCTTTCTTCAGGAAACTGAAATCGATGTGTGAAGCACTTTTGCCACCTTTTATGCATGAGGGTGCAGGCAGTCCTCCCATGTCCTTGTAGGCGTGTGGGCACATTCACAGATGCTTCTGGAACTCTCCTCTGGGCCCTGGGCATCACCCAGCCGGCAGGGCGCCTTCATCAAAATCCACCTGCAACCAGCAGTCCAGCCCCTGGCACCAGCCACGATTAGGGCATCCCACAACACAGGGTGATTTTACTGAGGATAAAGCACTGTGACCTTCATAACGAAGTGGAAGCCGGGCCTGGGAAACTCCATGGAGAAACTCAGACTCCTGACTTGGCCCAAAGAGAGCTTTTGACCCACTCTACCCATGTCTCAGGGCCTCCTCTTGCAGGCTGCCTGCCGAGATAGTGCCCGGGAGAGGAGTGGAGAGAACCAGCAGGTCAATAATCAGTAATTGGGGTTGAACGAGACGCTGCTACTAAAAGTCCTACAGAGGGCTCAGTCGGGACTGGCCTTGACATTGATCAGAGCGACGGCGTGATTATTCCGCTCTTCATTTGCGGACAAACTGAAGAATTCAAAGGTGAAAACCAGCAACTTCAAAGAGTCGTCTCGCTTTGTAAGTCTAAGGTGACATAAGCTCTATGTCACCAAGTCAAGACCAGATTTTTACATGCAATACAAACTTTTCTTTTTCCAGAGAACCTGAACGTGGAGAAAATTAGTCTCTGTTTGTTTGATCGACTTGCAGGCTTGTTTTATTATTATTATTATTGAAGTATAGTTCCTATGATAAACCATAATGAAAAGAAAAAAAAACCCAAGAATGTATATATATGTATAACTGAATCACTTTGCTGTGCAGCAGAAATCAACACAACATGGTAAATCAACTAGACTTCAATAATATAATAATAATAATGATAGGCTTGTTTTTATTCTTCTGAAAAAGAGAGTTATGAGATCGTAGCTGGGCCTTGCTGGGTTCCAGGGCAGGGGAGGGACAGGGGCCTGGCGGAGGGGGACGCCAGCTGGTCCTGGGCCCAGACCAGTCAGGAGGGACACAGGAGTGAAAGAGGAAAGGTGAGGACAATTTGCCAGGTTTTTAGGACCTCAAACTTGACAGGACATGAGAAATCGTTGAACAGAGAGAGGGAAGAAAATCAAAGAAGAATTAACAATTTTTTTTTATTGTACAACTTTGCATGCATACACCGAAGAAGAATAGTGTAATGAACATCCACACTCATTCCCCAAAGTTAACAATTATCCAGATTTTGTCATATTCGCTTTATTTGCACTTTTCTCTTTGCTCAAGTATTTTATAGGAAATCTTGCAGAGCATGTCACTGCGTTCTGCACCTCTGACAAGCACACTGATTCTCTGACACACGCACACGCACACCCACAACATCAACAATAGTCTCTTGATTCGTCTAATGCCCAATCTATAAACAAATTTCCCAACGGTCTCAAAAATGTCCTTTTACAGTTGGGTTGTTCAGATCAGGGTGCAAACAAGGTCAATACCTTATATTTGATTGCTGTGACTTGTAAGTCACATGCATCCGGAGCCATCTCCCCTGTTTTTGTTTGTTTGTTTGCTTTGTTTGTATCATTGATTGTGTGGAAACCCCGTCACTTAGCCTCTAGAAGGCCCCATACTTTGGATTTGTGTCTGCTTCCTTGTGCAGTCCTTTGACTACAGTTTTGAGCCTGGGCGATTACAAGAATATTAAAACCACTGGCAGAAATGGAGAAAACTCAAGAAGAGTGCTCTGGAAGAAAAGGTGCATTCCATTTGCTTTTTTTTTTTTTTTTGTGGTACGCGGGCCTCCCTCTGTTGTGGCCTCTCCCGTTGCGGAGCACAGGCTCCGGACGCGCAGGCTCAGCGGCCACGGCTCACGGGCCCAGCCGCTCCGCGGCACGTGGGATCCTCCCGGACCGGGGCGCGAACCCGGTTCCCCTGCATCGGCAGGCGGACGCGCAACCACTGCGCCACCAGGGAAGCCCTCCATTTGCTTTTATTAAACTTTATTACTATTTTTAAGGCGGTTTTAGATGTACGGCAAATTTAAGGGAAAGGTACCGAGCTTTCTTGTAAAACCCCTTTCCCCACACAAGCACAGCTCCCGCATCGTCAACATCCCCCAGTGGAGCGGGACATTTGTTATAGTGGGTGAATGTCCATGGGCACATCGTAATCACCTAAAGATTGTAGTTAACATCAGGCTTCACTCTTGGTATACGTCCCATGCGTTTGAGCAAATGTATAATGACATGTGTCCATCATTGTGGCGTGTACAGAGTATTTTCACTGTCCTAAAAATCCTTCATGCTCCATCTCTTCCTCCCCAAGCCCCCCCAAATCTCTGGGGATCACTGATCTTTTTACTGTCTTCATAGTTTTGCCTTTTCCAGAATGTCATATCCTTGTAATTATGCAGTATGTAGCCTTTTCAGATTGGTTTCTTTCACTTCGTAATATGCATTTAAGTTTCCCTTATGTCTTAACATGGCTTATAGCTCATTTCTTTTTATTACTGAATAATATCCCATTGTCTGGACGGACCACAGTTTATTTCTCCATTCACCTGCTGAAGGACATCTTGGTTCCTTCCAGGTTTTGGCAATTGTAAAACTGCTATAAACAACCAGGGGCAGGTTTCTGTGGGGACCTAAGTTTTCAACTCCTTTGGGTAAATACGAAGGAGCACAGCTGATGGATAGTCTGGTTTGAGTATGTTTAGTTTTGGAAGAAACCACCAAACTGTCTTCCAACATGGCGGTACCAGTTTTTATTCCCAGCAGCAACGAATGAGAGTTTCTGTTCCATATCCTCAGCAGCATTTGGTGTGGTCAGGGCTCTGGATTCTGACCATCTGAAAGGTGTGTAATAGCATCCCCCTGTTTTAATCTGCATATTCCTAATAACAAATGACGTGGAGCATCTTTTCATATGCTTGTTTGCCACCTGTATATCTTCTCTGATGAGGTATCTGTTAAAATGTTTGGCCCATTTTTTAACTGAGCTGTTTCTTATTGTTGAGTTTTAAGAGTTCTTTGTATATTTTGGATAACAATCCTTTATCAGATATGGCATTTGCAAATATTTTCTCCCGGTCTGTGGCTTGTCTTTTCATTCTCTTCGCAGTGTCTTTTATACAGCAGAATTTTAAAAATTTAATGAAGTCTAGCTTATCAATTATTTCTTTCATGGATCATGCCTTTGGTTTTGTATCTCAAACATTATCCCCAAATCCAGGGCAATCTAGGTTTTCTCGTATGTTATCTTCCAGGAATTTTATAGCTTTGCATTTCACATTTATGTCTGTGATTCATCTTGAGTTAATTTTGGTGACAGGTGTAAGGTTTGGGTCTAAATTAATTTTTTAGCATGCAGATGCCCAGTGGTTCCAGCACCATTTGTTGAAAAGACTGTCCTTTCTCCATTGTATTACCATTGTACTTTGTCAAAGATTAGTTGGCTGTATTTACGTGGGTCGGATGGGCTGTCTGTTCTCTCCCATCGCCTGTTCTGTCTGTTTTATCACCAAGGAGAAGTCTTGATTACTAAGCTTCATAGTAATTCCTGAAGTCAAGAAGCATTAATCCTACAACTTTGTTCTTCTCCTTCAATACTGCGTTAGATATTCTGGGTTTATAGCCGCTGCATACAAGTTTAGTTCTGAAAAGGGCTTTTCAGACCAAACCTCCAGAATGACTACATGTTTTATTTACTTGCAAATAAAACCTTATTGATCACAACCACAATAAAAATAAACAGACACAAACGACCACCTATCTCACCCTATGTTAATGCTGTTTATGTTTTGGAATGGCTTAACTTTGTGAATATCAGGAAGTGGAGACTCTGAAAGGCAGGGAGAGCTCATTCAGTTTGGTCCCTGCTGTTTATGCCCCAGTTTTCCTCATTTTATGAATTGTTTTGAGGACAGTCAAACAAAACCACTTTTCGCTTTGAATACGTTAAAATGGAAATGGTGAATGCATTATCCTTATAACCATCCCTTTTCCTACCTCCAAAGAAAATATTTTCATTGAAGAGATGAAGTGTCTCTTCGTTCTAGAGATGCCAGTGACCATTGCAGTTTCTGTTTTGCTTTGCTGTGCTTGGACCCCAAATCTTTCACCGCTCCCCCAGGATTTGCAGCTGAACTTTGGGTCTCTGATATTTACTGAGGCTCTTTCCCCCCTCGCTCGGCCGCCCCTTTCCTTCCTTGAATTGTCTCTCCCTCTGATCCTGGAGACCACTCACCCTGCTGTTCCCATGATGAACCCTCTCACATGAGTTCGGTTAAGTCCATTTTTGTGGAACACCCACATAGGAATTTATAAGCAAATTATAGACTCCTTCAATTCTGGCCCACTTGAGTCTGTGTACTTGTTATCTGGACAATAGAAAACAAAACTGTAGGTCGTATGGGGTGTGTAGCATGTGCTCAGCTATGGGCTGAGCACCTCGGATCATAATCTGCTCCTCGTAACGACCCTCTAAGGGTTGCTGTGTGACAGAAGGGGAAACTGAGGCCCGTAGAGGAACGGAACTTATCTCTGGTTCCAGAGGGAGTAGATGGCTGAGCTAGGATGACAGCAGTCTGACAATTGAGCCCTCCTCCTTTTAAATTTTTAATAATTTTAAAAATTCAAGTACATTTGACATAATATTAGTTTCAGGCATACAACCTAATGATTTAATATTTGTACACGTTTTGAAATGATCACCATGATAAGTCTAGTTAACATCCGTCATCATACATAGTTATAAAAAATTTTTGTGTGTGTGGTGAAACATTTTAAGACCTAGTCTCTTAGCAACTTTCAAATGTGCAGCACGGTATTATTAACTATTATTAACTATAGTCACCGTGCTGTACTTCACAGCCCCAACACATATGTATCTATAACTGGAAGTTTGTACCTTTTGACCCCCTTCACCCATTTCTCCCACCCCACCCCACCGTCCCATCTCTTCGAACCACCAATTTGTTCTCTGTATCTATGAGCTTGGGGGTTTTGTGTTTGTTTTTAGATTCCACATACAAGTGAGATCATATGGTATTTGTTTTTCTCTGTCTGACTTATTTCACTTAGCATAACACCCTTGAAACCTACCCATGTTATCACAAATGGCAAGATTTCATTCTTTTTTATGGCTGAATAATGTGCCATTGTGTGTGTGTGTGTGTGTGTGTGTGTGTATATATATATACATACACACACACACACACCCCCCACAGTTTCTTTATCCATTCATCCATCGATGGACACTTAGGTTTTTCCATATCCTGACTATTGTAAATAATGCTGCAATGAACATGGGGGTGCATGTATTTTTCTGAGTTAGTGTTTTCATTTTCTTCAGATAAATATCTGGAAGTAGAATTGCTGGGTCATGTGGTAGCTCTATTATATTTTTGATTTTTTGAGAAACCTCTGTACTGTTCTCCACAGCGGCTGCACCAATTTACATTCCCACAAACAGGGCACCTTTTCTCCGCATCCTCACCAACACATGTTATTTCTTGCCTTTTTGATAATAGTCATTCTGATAGGTGGGTGGTGGTATCTCCTTGTGGCTTTGATTTGCATTTCTCTGATGATTAATAATGTTGAGCGTCTTTTCATGCTCCTGTCGGACATTGGTATGTCTTACCTGGAGAAGTGTCTATTAGATCTTCTGCCCATTTTTTAATTGGATTGTTTTGGTTTTTTTTGTTTTTGCTATTGAGTTGTGTGAGTTCTTTATATATTTTGGATATTAACCCCTTATCAGATACACGATTTGCAAATGTGTTCTCCTATTCAGTGAGCTGCCTTTTCCCTTTGTTGATGGTTTCCTTTGCTGTGCAGAAGCTTTTCAGTTTGATGTGTTCCCATTTGTTTATTTTTGCTTTTGTTGCCTTTGAATTTCTGTCAGATCCAAAAAATCATTGCCAAGATTGATGCTAAGAAGATTACCACCTATGTTTTCTACTAGGAGTTTTATGGTTTCAGGTCTTATGTTCAAGTCTTTAATCCACTTGGGCTTAATTTTTGTAAATGGTGTAAGAGAGTGGTCCAGTTTGATTCTTTTGCACGTAGCTGTCCGGTTTCCCCATCACCATTTATTGAAGAGATTGTCCTTTCCCCATTGTATATTTTTGAGCACCTGAACTCAACACAAACAACGTGTTCAAGTCATTTTACTGTTACTGTACAGTAACATTCCTCCTTGTAGTTGTTAATTTGCAAGATGGAATCGTTGCCTTTAAGCGCATCAGTAGCTTCGATGAAAGCGGCTTTTTCGTGAGCTCCTCCCTGTGAGCACCATACTATTCTGAGAAGCAGGGAAACACACCATTCTTTCCCTGAAAGAATGTGTGACATGAAGTGTCACTTTATCACCCATGGAAAATGCAGCTATTTTCACAGCACATGGAAGGTTGGGCAAATACCTCGAAATGTCATCACCACTCATCACTACTTCTGAGTTACATGCAGGTCTTACTACTTATGAGTTAATAAAGAGGCACTGGGGTTACTATAATATATGACAACTATTCTAATATTTTGACAGCTGTATTTCTTTTCTTTTTCAATTTGTATTTTTTTGATAATTGTATTTCTTGATATTTGGTTTCCTTTGATAACTCTATTTCTTTTTTTTTTTTCCTTTCTTTGGCCGCACTGTGAGGCTTGCGGTATCTTTGTTCCCAGACCAGGAATTGAACCTGGGCCACTGCAGTGCAAGCACTGAGTCCTAACCACTGGACCACTAGGGAATTCCCTGATAATTCTATTTCAATATAATTGGTATCTTTTTTTTTTTTTTTTGAGAGTAACCAACACATTTTCTTTATTTTTTTAATAACTATTTAAAAGTTATTTATTTATTTATTTATTTATTTTTGGCTGTGTTGGGTCTTCGTTGCTGCGCGTGGGCTTTCTCCAGTTGCGGCGAGGAGGGGCTGCTCTTCGTTGCGGTGCGCGGGCTTCTCATTGCGGTGTCTTCTCTCATTGCGGTGTCTTCTCTCGTTGCGGAGCACGGGCTCTAGGCGCGCGGGCTTCAGTAGTTGTGGTTTGTGGGCTCTAGAGCGCAGGCTCAGTCGTTGTGGCGCGCGGGCTTAGCTGCTCCGCAGCACGTGGGATCTTCCCGGAGCAGGGCTCGAACCCACGTCCCCTGCATTGTCAGGAGGATTCTCAACCACTGTGCCACCAGGGAAGCCTCCAAATTGCTCTTCGAATTTGTACATTGCTTTGATTTCAGCCCCTTGCCCAGGACTCTGAAAGGAGCATGGGAGGGTTAAGCCAGAGGGCTCTGCAGCAGGCAGAGTGTTACGTTCTGAATCAGGCCTCCCCTGGGACCTGGGCCCATGGCCTTGAACCAAACTGCCAAACCCTGTCTCTTGCTGGTTTGCTGGTGATCCTTTCCCAGGAAACTCCTCGGCCCCTCGTAGACATAAGCCAGTGCCCCCCGGTCCACGAGCTGCCCTGGACGGGCACACACCCTGGGCTGATGTTCAGGCCCAGGCCTGGTAACACCTCATGCAGGGGTGATGAAGCAGAATCCTGGAATCAGCCTTCAGCTGCCCTAAAGTTCAATTAAACAGAGAACAGAGTTGGTGGAGCCTTTGAATGAGGTCTTCATAACGGAGATGGAACTTGTGGTTTCTCTAAAATGCAGGCTTGCCAATATTCTTTTCATTGGCATAGTGTGCTAATAATAGATGATTTGGAAATGGTGTCGGTTGTCAGTTGGTAACGATTATTAAGACAAATCCCATGGAAGCTGCTGATTTACTATTAGGCGTTGTAAGTGCAATTTTTAATGGCTGCCTAATTTTTAATGAGAAGCCTAAGGCAGCAAGAGATTTCGTCCTCAGCTCTGGTTTTTCAAGTCATTATGTGGTACCCCTGAAACTAATATATGCCAGTTATGCCTCCATAAAAATAAATAAATAACTTTTTGCATCTTTATAAATTCACTAAATCTGCTGCATGGGAATATAAAAACAATGATCATAGCAATAAAATCTAACAATCTTACTATACACAGTATTATTTTAAGCACTTTATGAACCCAGCTACCATTACGATGACCCTATGAAGTTGGTACTGGTAGTTTCCCCACTTTACAGATGGGGAAACTGAGGCCCAGGCCCAATTAGAAACCTGTTCTCATTATGAGGCAAAGATTTAAGAAGTAGAACCATGTGGATGCAAGAATATTTCTCTTTGTCCACTGCTCTGATGACCTTACCTTAATGCCTGGATTACTCTGAGCTCCTTTTGAGAATCATAAAACTCCTCTACCAGTGATTTTCAAATTATGGGTTTGACCCCATTGGAAGCTGGGAAAAGTTGTGAAATAGATGTATTGAGTTAGATTTTTTTTTTAACTGAAATAAAACAACACGGTGTGCAAATAGCAGATTACATCCCAATGGTGAATGTTTCATGAAACCTTTTCTTCAGTCGTGTGTCTGTGTGTGTGTGTGTGTGTGTGTGTGTGTGTGTGTTACATAACCATGTAACGTATCATTGGGTTACAGTCAAAAGAACTTTACAAACAGTCTCTCCAGCCTGGGGCAGGACTGTGAGGTTTGAGCTCTTGCTGAGTTAACTGGACCCTGCCTGAAAATGCTTAACGGGGTCCTTATCCTCATCTGAGCTCAGGTATCGTATCCCTTTGCCTTTGGAGCACAATGACAGATTTCTGTCTGTTTCTTTCCTGGTGAGCAACAAGGTAGCCTATTATCTTCATGGCGTAGTTAAACGCAGAACCCCAAGAAACGAAACCACACACACAGCCTGACTCACTTATGATGGTGATCACAAGGGAGCTATGGCAATGGGCTCTTTCCCTGCCCTTTTGCCTCGGATCACCCCTCCTGAACAGATCTACATTTAGCCTAGAGCAACTCTCACTCACCTGGCAGCTAGATTGAACTATGTAGGAGCCTTTGTAAGTGTGATTTACTGGTGGCCATTGTCCCAGGAGTGGCAGCCCTCGTGGAGGACCTATGTCACCCTCCCTTGGGGTATAATTAGGAACATCCCTGCCGAGCTTTGAAAGCCTCTTGGTCAGTGGCTAAGCTATCTTCATCCTGTACCCCTTGTGCCCCTGGCTTCGAAGTTGGCATGGTTGCAGTTCATTGCATATTTGTTGAATCTGAGGGGCTTTGCTTCTGGTGTGTGCAGACATTTTGAAACATAATTTGAACAGAATTATTTTAAAAATAGAATGAGTAATTGCTTCAAAGAAATGCATAAGAAGCAATTGATACATAACATGCTTTGAGACTTGATGGATTCATCATCAGCATAGATCTAAGCTAAAAGATAGAAAGCAGCCCTGAAGAAGACAAAACTTGTGTCCTCTTAAGCTGTACTGCTTCAGCCTAATGCTGCAACCTGACCGTCATATGTTTTCAGGACCCAGAAACTTCTCTGGCTTTCGCTGGACCCAGCAGCAACACAGCCCGTTCACATCCCAACCCTTTGCGGGAATAGCCTTGTGACTGTGTGTTTTTGTTACGTATTTACCACAAAATTTGCAAGTATGAGTCCTTGGCAGAAAGTTTCCAAGGAAACTCCCAGGTGTTACCAGGTTGGGAGATATGGAAGACTTGGATTATACCCTTGGCCGTGACAACACTTTCTCTGCACAATCCTCCCCAAACGTGTGAGGCTGCTACCCCAGACAAAATTATGGGTAGGGCGAAATCTCTTCTTAGCTAAGTTGCATAGCCCCTCAAACTCTGTGTGTCTTCATTTTTGCTTTCAAAATAATAACTGCCTGCATTTAATCAGCTAACATGTTATTCGTCGTGCTCTTAGAACATGATAAGTCTTTTATATTCATTGACTCATTTGAGTCCTATGACACCTCATGCGGTACGCACTACAACTATTTTATGGTGAGAAAACTGAGCGCTACAGAGCTTATGAAAGGTGCCCTCGGTCACAAACAATTAAGTTGTCCTCTGGAATGCAGGCCAAGATCTGTGGAATTCCAGGCCCTGCTCTGAGCTGTGCATCACTCTATTTGACGGCCCGGCTTCTAGGCCGGCATCCAGCAGCCCAACACCAAGGGACAGCCTTACATTAAAACTTTATAATTCACTGCCTCTTACACTGGGGCTTCTTGGTGTTTTTGTAGGACAATATAGTCAATGTTTTAATCTGTCCAGGTAACATAATTCCTTTACCCAGGGTTAAAGCATAATGTTCCCAAAACAGGTTGAATTGTGATTCCCAAATCAATATAAAACTGGACACAGGGTTAAGGATTTTACTTAACTCATTAATGAGGGAATTAAGATGCAACAACCAGTGTAAAAGAGGATACAAAGGACAGGCACAATTTTAGCTCAGGAACGTTGAGATGAATGGGCCAACGAAGCCAGCCTCTTCCGTGGTCGAGGAGGAAAGTCCATTGAACTCCTGTCTCTACCCGAGAGAACCTATTTCCATGTCCTTAGACAACATTGCATTGCTATCTGTTATCTGTCACTTATGTTGCTATAAACTAGTTCAAAGGCACGGAAAGGCGTGAATGAGGCAGCCTGGGTGGTGTGTCCTATTCCAGGTGTCTGCAAAGCCAGCCCGCCGCCTGTTTCTGTGACTTTTATGGGAACACAGCCCACCCCCCGTTCGTGCACTTATGGTCTGCCACATCCTTCATTGTATATCAGCAGGACCGAATAGTCACGGCAGAGACCTGAGGGCCTGCAAAGCCTAAACTGTTTACTATCTGGCCCTTTACAGAAAATGTCGCCAACTTCTGCTCTAGATAATGCCCCGTTTTCTACTGAAGCATCTTTTCTCCTTATATCGGCTAAAGCCCATGGCTTCGTATGTTATTAAAAAGCAGCTGACAAGGAGTCTAGGAATTTCTTTCAGATCAATAACTAATTGAGGGAGAGATTTGGTGTATTATTTGGCTAGAGTTGATGTAACAAAGTACCACAGACTGGGTGGCTTAAACGATTGATCTGTATTGTCTCAGGATTCTGGAGGCCTGAAGTCTGAGATCAAGGTGTAGTCTGGGTTGGTTGCTTCTGAACCAGTGAGGGAGGATGTGTTCCAGGCCTCTCTCCTTGACTTGCAGATGGCCGTCTTCTCCCTGTGTCTTCACATTGTCTTCCTCTGTGTGTGTTTGTGTCCAAATTTCCTCTTCTCTGAAGAACCCCAGTCCTACTGGATTCAAGCCCACCGTGACGGGCTCACTTTAACCTAATCACCTCTGTCAAGACCTTCTCTCCTCTTCCTGGTTAGAGAGGAATTTGTACACCCAGTAAACATAGCATGTAAATGGTCAGATTCTCCACCAACTTTTGAGAATCGCACCACCGTGGCCACGTCCAGAAGCAGACCCATCACCTTCCCGCTAATTCTGGAACTCGGTGGCTATTTGTGAACACCTTCACGCTCGGTCTTACCTAAGTGTGGAAAAGTTCTGCTTCCTGGCTGCAGCTAGCAAATGCAGAACACGGACAGATGAGCAGGAAATTTAGCAGGGGTACATTCAATGTACACCTTTATATTATTGTAGCTGCCACGCATTTCGGTTTATCGTATAAACCAGAAAAACAAGATCTTACTTTGGATCTGAATCAGTAGCAACTTAAAGTCTATACGTATCATCAGCATTGGCTTAGAAAGTCAAGGCAGTAAAGTGAGGTGCAAAGAAAATTTGTTCTTTCCTTACTCTGGAAAAAAATTGCTAATGGGTTTTCCCCTTCATTTAGAGACATCCAAAGGTGTTCGGAATTACATATAATGTAATGTTAATATGAAGGCTTTGGGGACTTCCCTGGTGGTCCAGTGGTTAAGACTCACCTTTCCACTGCAGGGTGCGTGGCTTCGATCCCTAGTCCCTGGGCGGGGAGCTAAGATCCCACATGCCACTCAACAGAAAAACAAAAACAAATATTAAAATTTTTTTTAACGCTTTGTGTGTCCATTGAGAAAGGTACAGCTTTAAAAATAAGTAGGGCTTCCCTGGTGGCGCAGTGGTTGAGAGTCCGCCTGCCGATGCAGGGGACGCGGGTTCGTGCCCCGGTCTGGGAAGATCCCACGTGCCGCGGAGCGGCTGGGCCCGTGAGCCGTGGCCGCTGAGCCTGCGCGTCCGGAGCCTGTGCTCCGCAACGGGAGAGGCCACGACAGTGAGAGGCCCGCGTACCGCAAAAAAAAAAAATTCAGCAACATGGGATGGCTTGTGGTCAAGAGTAAAACCCATCACAAAGCCCAGCCTTGAGATCAGCTATTTGATACAGACACGCTTCAGAGGTCATTGTGGAGGACCTATTATTTTTCTAGACCCATTTACTTATGTTATTTCCACTAATCTTCACAAGGTGGGTGTTAATAGACCTCTTTTCATGGACAAAGAAACCGAGGTTCCAGGAGGTTATGTATCTTTCTCCGGACGCATAGCCAATCAGCAGTGGGGGCAGAGTCCCACGGCCACCCGTAGCCAATGGGAACTCATTCTGAGCGATGTTTCATGAAAGCTGTGAAGATGACAGCACTGCATTTCTGAAAGAGCCCATTTACGTATCAGATGCTGCGTAATATAATTTGCATTGACCAGGAAGGCTGCCCCTGGCGGATTCTGCGCACAACGCAGGGAGGGAGAAATTCTTGACGATGAGCCCCATTGCACCCAGCTGCATACCCCTGGATTCCGAACTCAGGGGGAGACAGCCCTGGCCGCTCCATCCTGCTCTTCTTGCAATGTGATCTTCTCCTAATGTGTTTTGCTAATGCTCTCTTTCAACCTCCCGTAGCTCACATCCACAGAGCACAAGCCCTGTGAGCTATTTCCCTGCCTGTGGAAATTGGCAAAAAAGAAAGGGAAAAAGCCTAAAAGAAAACAAACAGACCTCATTTTCTCTCTTCTTGGTTATCACCTTTAGCTATGGATTGTGTGTGTTTCTGAAATAGTTAAAAGCCTCACCCAGTTTCTAATGCCTCTACGAAAAAGTTGGGAGTGTTCACAGTGTGAAAAGAGGAGAGAAGGAAAGAAAAATGATTATGCTTTACCTTACTGTTCTAGGGAGCCATGGCCAAAGCCAATCATATGTCTGGATGGGGAAAGGCATAGTTTGAATGTTACAGAGAAGCTTTTGTTGCCAAAAAAATAATTCTGTGTTGGCTTTTGCTACGAGCTGATTTTTATTGGGAGAAACAAGAAAAACAGGGGCATTGTCTTCAGAAGGTCCGAGTTAAATAAACCATGTGTTTCCTGAGCAAGGCCTTCTCACTTTCAGAAACTGTTCATCTGATTAGACCGTTGAAATTTGGGGGTGGAGGAACTGAGATACAGGGAGACGGCAGTGGGTACAGTTCGTGCCAGAGAGAAGTGGAAGCGTCGTGACGGGATGAAGGGGTCCCCGGGGAGGAGTGCCAGCCCGCTTTACTGGGGGAAGACGAAGCAGAGGGGCATGAAACTCCTTCAGAACCAACTTCGCTGTCCTTCTAGGGGTTGATCCTCTTGCCGGCCCGTCTGTGTACAGTCTCTGATCTGTTGGCTTCATCTCTGCTTCTGAACCATCTGTAATACGTGCAGACAGGTGAGGCCCAGGTGGACAAGGAAGGGGCCTGGAGAGGAGGTGACTGCCCACAAATGGAGTCTTCTGAGCCTTAGGACAATCCTTACTCAAGACCAAGTGGACAACCACACAAGCCGTGTGGTCTAGGGAGTTTGAGGGCGGGTGGAGGAACTGAGATACAGGGAGACGGCAGTGGGTACAGTTCGTGCCAGAGAGAACTTGGAAGCGTCGTGACGGGATGAAGGGGTCCCCGGGGAGGAGTGCCAGCCCGCTTTACTGGGGGAAGACGAAGCAGAGGGGCATGAAACTCCTTCAGAACCAACTTCGCTGTCCTTCTAGGGGTTGATCCTCTTGCCGGCCCGTCTGTGTACAGTCTCTGATCTGTTGGCTTCATCTCTGCTTCTGAACCATCTGTAATACGTGCAGACAGGTGAGGCCCAGGTGGACAAGGAAGGGGCCTGGAGAGGAGGTGACTGCCCACAAATGGAGTCTTCTGAGCCTTAGGACAATCCTTACTCAAGACCAAGTGGACAACCACACAAGCCGTGTGGTCTAGGGAGTTTGAGGTCTCAGTTCTAGCTCTAAGGCGTTCTAAATTATTGTCCAAGGAAAAAATGTAGATACACACCCATATCTCCTCATCCGTGTTCCTCCTCCTTATCTGATAACTGGAATTTTAGAGTTAATGTCCTTTAATGGAAGAGATTGAGCCTTGTTTAAAAAGGAAATATTGATACCCCCGTGCGAGAAAAAAACACCTCAGACATGGGTGTGTCAGCAATCTTTCAAGCTTGTTGGGAAAAAAAGGATTTCGGGGTCACATTCAAGCCCTTATTGAACCTGAACCTCTGGTTTCGGGTACAGGAAGCTCTATTTTAAGATGGGGCATCAGAGTTTACAGAACTACTTCAGTGGAGAGTCATAATTCTTAGAACAATTCTTTGTTGTTCTAAATTTTTTTAATACACAAAATTTATTTTCCTAAAAATATGTTCGTGTACTAAATTAAGGTACCGGGCTGTAATTACTACTTTAGTGGCACGTTTTTCTTAGGTGCTTTCTATTTCTCCCGCAAAGCTTCCAGCACAATTTTAGGCAAGCAAGGATCATTTGGGGGAGACACTCAGTAAATATGGGGTGAACTAAATAAAGCCCATGTCTTGAGATTTCTAACTATTAACACGTCCAGAATCTTAACTGGTTCTGGATCCCAGTCCACATGTGTAGAGTAAAAACAGAAACAGAAGTAAAAAGTATATCAAATTCATGAGAGAATTACTACCTAAACCTCACTAGATGAAATTTCTATTCGATCCTGGATACTTAGTACACTTTGCATTACCAAGATAACGTGATAACTGTGATTAAGCAACTTATATCTAAGCATCTTCTTCCTAGCAGCAAAATATGTCTCTCTACATCGTGATCTCAGCTTGAGACCACAGGTTCTGGACACACTAACAAATACTGGGTCCTGTGTTAGTTTTAAATATATATATATTAAATATAAATATGTATATTTATGTATGTGGCATTTCTAATTCCCAGAGTTTGGCACCAAAGCAATATTTAGGGTCTTAACAATTGCTGCCTAAAGAGATGGTACTTTAAAATACAGCCATGCATGCAAACGAAAAGCTCCTGGTGGTATTAACCTATTTCATCCCATTTGCCTCTTGTAGGTTTAATTAATTAATTTATTTATTTTTAAAATTTATTTATTTATATTTGGCTGTGTTGGGTCATCATTGCTGCGCGCGGGCCTCTCACTGTGGTGGCCTCTTCTGTTGCAGAGCACGGGCTCTAGGTGCGCGGGCTTCAGTAGTTGTGGCACGAGGGCTCAGTAGTTGTGGCTCGCGGGCTCTAGAGCGCAGGCTCAGTAGTTGTGGCACGAGGGCTCAGTAGTTGTGGCTCGCGGGCTCTAGAGCGCAGGCTCAGTAGTTGTGGCGCACGGGCTTAGTTGCTCCGCGGCACGTGGGATCCTCCCGGACCAGGGATCGAACCCGTGTCCCCTGCATTGGCTGGCGGACTCCCAACCACTGCGCCACCAGGGAAGCCCCTCTTGTAGGTTTTAAAGTACATCACAGAGGAAAAATGTGAACGAACTGGAGAAAGGAGGCAATGGAGCGGAGCAGGAGTTATATATTTAAACCAGAAAAAAAGGAAATTGGAAGGCAACCCGGCAGTATTTATCAAAATTTCAAATGTGCATTTCCTTTTGGACAGCAATTTCACCACTAGGAATTTACCTCAAGGATATCCTTGGAAAAATACCTGACGATGGTGAGCATGTATAAGTTAGGGTAGGTCAGCACATGCTGTGGTAACAGACAAAGCCCCAGATCTTCTGGCTTACCGCGTAAATCGGAGTGGTCACACACAGAGAGCAGTAAGTAAGGCAGACCAGCAGGAGGCTCTGCTCATACAATCACTCGGGACCCAGGCAGCCGAGCCTTCACCGCCTTCGGGCTGGGGGCAGGGAGCCTGGGGTCCCACACCTGCTCTTTTGTCCTTCACGCGACATCCCCATCGTGGCCCGTTGCCCTCAACCTGATTGCAGGTGAACCTGAGGAAACCAGAGGAGTATGTAATTACCTGATGAGCCCCACTGTCTCTGCCACTAACCCTGAGATACGCATGATGTATTGTGTGTAGGAGCTTAAAAACCAAATTTTGCTAGTGGGTGATGATTCAAATGAACCGTGGTGGTTTTACAAAAAGTGAATTTGAACGTACCAATGAGGAGAGATCTCCTAGATGTATTATTTACCAAAAAAGCATGAACAATGTACATAGTGTGATCTCTAGAGACATCATTTAAGATAGATAGATAGATAGATAGATAGATAGATAGATAGATAGATGCAAGTATGTACATACAATATCTTTCGAAACAGGTAGACAATATTCTGGTTATGACGGTTGCTTTAAGGAATGGAGGAAGGGATGGGAAAAGAAACATAATTTTTCCCAGATGCAAGCACAGTACTAATTCTTTTTTTAAATTTATCAAATGAATAGTTCTTCAGAGAGTAAGTGATTAACACTTTTCTAAATATGTAAAAATTGTTTTAACAACTAATAAATGAAAACTTTCAGGTTTAACCACTTGGACAAGTTTTCAAGCATTTAAACATTATTACTTAAATACTTCTAAGCATTTAAACTCCCCCAGTTAGTACAGCTGACCCTTGAACAACACAGGGGTTAGGGGCACTGGCCCTCTACAGAGGCTAATATCTGCATATAACTTATGACCTATAACTCTGCTCTTTCAACTTTTCTGGATATCTGAACATTTTCAAAGTAAAAAGCTAAGGAAAATGAAATGAAATGATAAAAAGCTTAGCACCTAAGAACAGACAGCTTCACGAATCTCCTGTCTTTCTGAGGTAGATGGAGCTCAGAGGTTGCCATATTAAAACGTCAGAAATCAGGCATCAAAATCTGAAATCAAGACACATCACAGGAAACAGTGGTGACAACGGTCTAGTGGAAGGAGTTCTCTAAAAGGATTTCTGTTCAGGCCTATAAAAAGCTGGGCAACCTTGTTAAGCGAAACCAGACCCTTCAAACTGCTTCATCGCGGTCATAAACATGGTACCTGCTTGGCTGGAGCTGCTGTTTGAAAAATTCAGTTGCCCCATTTCAAACACTCTTCTGGAATCTGATCTTCATGTTAATGTAAAGGAGACTCTTAAAAACAAATGCACGGGGGATGAAAAGCCATAGGACTGTAATCCATTCTCTCCTGCGTCCTTGGGGTGGTGGTGACTCACGGAGAAGGTATGTCCGTCCAGGCCATTCTCGGGGAGGCGGGGATGCCACCATCAGAGTTGACAGCTGCCTCTCTCTGCATCCTTGATGATGCCTCACACAGAGGTTTATGAGTCCTGCCCATTGAGCTCCACGCAAACCCTGATATTTCCCACATTCATTTCGCTGCAGCCAAACGCTGCCCCCATGGCGCACAGCCGAGGTGGCCAGAGAGAAGGAACCATCAAGGGGTATTTTCCATCATCTGACAAAGTGAATCGTAGCTTCCTCTTTGGGTGGTGAGTGGTGCTTCTACCACGTGCTGGAGACCCTTTTAATGAACCTGACACACGTGCTCCTGGAAGGAACACACGTGGCGTGTTCTTGTCTTTTTCTGACACTCAGACAACAGTATGGCGGAATCCGTGTGTGTCAATTACAGTGAGATTAACACAGTCGTTACTTTTATCTAAGGTAGTTAAGGGAGTTGGTAGGCACCCCTTATCGTTTCCTCTCTCCTTTACAAGGAGAGAAGTTAAACGGCAGAGACCCAGGTCTCAGCAGGAAGGGCCCTGTGTCTGCTTGGCTGGAATTCTTCTACTGCACGCAACTTGGAGGTCAGTCTGGCAAACATCCCAGATGCTCAGACTTCATTTTTTTCCCTGCTGTTTTTGAGCTCAGTGCTGACTACTGTTAGCAGACATAAAGCTCGCTGCAATTCTTTCCTCAGACCTAGCTACAAGAAAACTACCAATTATAGCCAAGAAACAGTCTTTCAAATACACATACACATTGTAATGTGGGCTGGAAACCAATTGGAAACGTTTTGATTTGCCCTTTAAGGCCAGAGGCAGGCACTTAAGCAAACTCCAAAGATGTTTTGAAGAACCGTTATACTAAATTTAGCATCCGAACCAGCCATTTGGCATATATGTAATGAAAGATTTAAAAGGAAAGAAATGCAAACCTCAGTAACAAAGACATAGGTTACTCATGGACAGATACTTTTTTAAAAAGATGCTCCAGGAATCACACATAGAGTGGTTATTATTGTTATTACTTCTTTTCTTTACACCTGTTTGAGATGCTTCATTTTTATTCGTGAAGGGTTTGAATTGCCGAATGGACCATGAGGTCCCCGATGGGAGGAATCTTGTCTTTCGTGTTGCCCTCTCCAAGGCTTAGGACGCTGCCTGGCATATGTTAAGTGCTAAATAGATGCATGATGGGTAAGTGAACAAATTAAGTGTGTGGGGGTGTTCACTGGACAGAAGCTTCTAGACTTGTGTAGGGTCTGCTCGGGTGGGCCTCTTGTTAATGTCCTGGACCGGTCTGATGAAAAGGCTCTCGCTGAGAATGGCTGAAGCCTGTGGTGCTCCTGCCTTTGTGTCCTAAGTGTTCACTGCGGATGAGCTACAGAGATCATAGTTTTTGATTTGCTATTGTGTTTTATAAGCTACACTTCAAAATCAGATGCATGTAACTGAGTTTAACCTTAGGAAGTCTCCGTGAGTGTCCCAAAGAATCCAAGTTCAGCTGATTGGCCTCGGGGGAGGAGTAGCTATGCAGTTTGCCTGGGGGTCATACAAGGAGCCAGAAGTTCCAGACAGGGGTCCCCAGTTCCGTGGGGTGTATGCTTTCTCTCAGGCAAATGACACTTCATCAGAAGGATGCAAAGGAATCCAAATACAGTAAATTGCACATGTAAAACAAAGACATTTGGGGTTATGCTTACAGAAACCTCTTACACCTTTCTCAGCATCCTGAGCCATATGCAGATTTCCCAGGTGATAAAGACCTGGGATAACGGACCAAGTAACTCACAGACTCGAGTGAAGGATGTAGCAAGTTGGGGGCTTTTCCTGTAGCATTGTTGTTTCTCCCACTTGAGAGATCCTGGAGCTAGACATTCATCTCCACTACTTTTTTGGTTTTCCTTTCATGTTGCATTAATGAAGCTACTATACAAAAATGATATACCTCAGAGGCGTCTTGTGTTTGGCTTAAGGTTTCAGTCGATTTTAAGCAGTTTTCTTTGATGACGTGTATCTCCGCTACTGTTCTTGAACTTTTAAAGATAGAGCCGCGATGGCTTTAAAAACAAAACACGCACAAAAACTCTAATCTCTTTATTAAGCATGGATGGCACTTAGGAAATAATAGTTCCATTATCAACCAGAGGATGTTTTTTAGTCGTGCAGTTCTTTGCCACAGACTACAGAATCAGAGGTGTAAATAATAAAGGAGGTATAAATAATAAGGATGTGTTCCAGATACCAGTGTGGAAAGAATGACTAGTAAACAAATGAATCTCAAGTGCCGGGAAGACAAGGTGAATTTGGGCTCAGTTAACTGGTGGAAGAGAACATTGCCAACGGCTAACACATTGCCTGGCCCTTGGTGGACCCTCGAGAAATGTTTAAATAGAAGCTGGGGTCCTGCTCGCAGTGACCTGACAATGTTTTTAAATAAAGACAGAAGAGTTACAGGCATGCCTCGTTTTACTGCGCTTGGCTTGCCTTTTTTACAAACTGAAGGCTTGGGGCAACCCTGAGTCAAGCAAGTCTATCGCAGCCATTTTCCTAACAGCATTTGCTCACTTCGTGCCTCTATGTTACATGTTGGTAATTCTTACAATATCTCAAACTTTTTCATTATTGTTATATTTGTTATGGTGATCTGTGGTCAGTGACCTTGGATGTTACTATTATAATTGTGTTGGCCTTTTTTTTTAGCAATAAAGCAATTTTTAAATTAAGGTCTATACGTTTTTTAAGACATAATGCTATTGCACACTTACTAGACTACAGTAAGACTCCTATAACATTTATATGCACTGGAAAATCAAACAATTCATGTGACTCACTTTATTGCGGTATTTGCTTTGTTTTGGTTTGGACCCAAACCCGAAATCTCTCTGAGGTGTGCCCGTACTTAAAAATTATCGATAAAAGGCTGAAAACACAAGAGCAGGGCTCCCAGTTCAATCCGTATGTGTAGATCGTTAGTTATTGGATCTTTCTGAGATTTAATGCAAGGAAGGGGTGGAGAACAGCAGAGCTCAGAGTCCAGACGCGGGCTCTTGATGGGGAGGGGTGAACGGTCAAGTGCAGCCCAAAGCTGGGTGGGGTTTGGCTGTGAAGAGTCCTCAGAGCTTTGCCCGTGGGAGGCCAGGACGAATAGAAGCTTGCATCGAGATGCTTTTGAACAGCTGAAAAGGCTGATGGCTTTGCTTCAAATCCTATAAAAAGTTGAAAGTACCCTTCAGTGTGTTAGAGGCCCACCCTCTCACTTTATAGGTGAGGATCTGGGGCACAGAACACAAAGCAATTTGCTAAAAGGCCATGGAGACAACAGTAGCAGGAAGAGAGCAGGAAGCCAGGTCTCACTTTCATTCACTGGACACATTTATCAACAATTTATGATTGTCCATAAACTGTGTGGGTATCATTATTTCTCATGCTGTGTACTTATGTCTCTGGAGATTTTTTATGAGGAGGTTGGTTGTTTCTTAAAATATAATTAAGGGGAAGCTGGGACGAAGTGAGAGAGTAGCATTGACATATATACACTAACAAATCAGCTCGGTGCTTTGTGACCACCTAGAGGGGTGGGATAGGGAGGGTGGGAGGGAGACTCAAGAGGGAGGGGATATGGGGATATATGTATACATATGGCGGATTCACTTTGCTGTACAGCAGGAACTGACACAACATCGTAGGGTAATTATATTCCAATAAAGATATTTAAAAATATATATAATTAACTTCATACGAAGGTTTCTAAGAGGTTCCATCAGTCAGTCCGCTTACCACAGTATAAAAATCTTGAGATGAATATATCTTCAGCTTTGGGGGCACAGTTTAATCACTAAAAAATTGATTCGTCTCCCTGGGATGCCATACTTTACTACAAAAATACAATATTTTAATATCCCCCCAATCTTTGATAAATCATTCTCTACCTGGAAAAATGAGGGGTAGGAAATACTCTCTTCTATTACAACACAGAAAATTTGCCTTCGAGGACATCCGTTGTGTAAATATCACAGACAGAATCCCGAATTCATTGAAAACAGAAACAAAAGAACATCCAGGTCCTCTGTATTACAGAAGCAATTATGTCTCCTTTTGGGCCACCTGATTTGCTACCCAACCAAAAAGTGGGGTAATTATCCTTTTCTGCATATATTAGGAAGTCAGTTTTACTCCTCTGGGTTTTTTTTTTTTTTTTCTTCTTTCGCTGATTCTTCTCTGGGTTGGGTCCAGAGACTGACAGCAAGCTGCAGAGTCCTGAGGCTGATATTTTATTGATTTTTTTTTTTTTCTCGTTTCCATTGTGAACCTTTATCACAGTGTTTGAACGGGCAACTGTTTTTACCAAAAAGGAAACGGACAACAGTGAGAGATGTTCCGAAGAGTTACCAGCTGGCCGGTCAACACTTAGCAACGCAGGGCAGGGATGTTTCAACAGCAGGGTCACTTTTCAAACAGAACAAGGAGCAGCTGCTTTCACAACCTCTGCGAGAAGTTTCTGTACATGAGATTCCTTCTCACTGGGTGAAAAGAATAAACACCGGGCACGTTTTATTTTTCTCAGTTGAGGTTGGCTTATTCAGTTTGGAAAGTGTGGTTTTCAAAAACAAGGTGGAAAAGATGACACTGTGTATTTGATCACTTAAATCGTAACAGGGGTCACAGAGTCAAAGTCGTAAATGCAATATTTCGTCATGGTTTTCTTTTACTCAGACTAATCATTTGTGATCCTGGTAGGTGGGGTCCAGCATTCAGCTTAGTGACGTGGCTGTAAACTGTGCCCCGAAACTTGGATTTGCAGTGGACGGGCAGTTAGGGACAGTGAAATAACGTGATGGAGAAAATGAAACTACTATTCAAGCATCAGCTGAAACTGCGGGCCTCTGGAGAATTTTGTTTTTGTTTTTTGGAAGGAGAGCATTTGTTCGACAAACATTCCTTTAGTACAAGTCTGCTGGGCCGGTGCTGCAGAGATGCGGCCTTTCATGAGAATCTCCTGAGGGGCTTTTGAAACACACGGATTCTTCATTTACTGGGGCTGTGATCTTGGGCAAATCAGTCTGGGCTGGAACAATCTCTGGCTCCTTACTTCAGGGGCCCTTTCTCATCCTCCCAACCTAAGATACTTCTTCACTCCTTAAGGTAAGGATTAACCAGAGTTAATGCAGCCAGAAGTCTGAGCACTTCATGGTGACCAGTAGCTGCTTCTGCCTTGACCACAGCTCTGCCCTCAGATCTCAAAGGAAGATGAGGGTGGGGGTCTGATGATCAATCTTAAGACCTCAAAGACCACGAGAGCGGGGAAAACACTCAGGGCACCTGGTCACCTTCCCCAGGAAGGCAACAATGGAAAGGGCGGTTAAATTCACCCCTGGCCCCTGGCTTGCCTCAATCCAGTATCACAACACACGCTTTCACCCATGTTACATTTTGACAGAACGTGTGACTTTTTCCTTCCTCCTGGGATTATTTTGTGAAGAAAAGTAAAGCAGTCGATAGCAAACTGCTCTGCTGGAATGGAAACTAGATCATCTTGGAACTAAGCGTTGGGATAAAAGCCCCTCTTCTTCTCCTGGCTACTTTCACTCAGTGCAGGTCAAACTGCTCAGGATGAAGAGGGTTTTATAAAACTTTAGGCTAAAACGTGAGTTCAAAAGATTTATGGGGAAACCAGTGGGCTCATGCTGCAACGGTGCAAGATTAACCTTCACGTGTGTGCACGGCCAGATTTGAAAGATGGGCATACACACGCCCGTGGGCAGAACGGTCTCGATAACTGTAATCACAGAGAAACAAGAGAAGGCAAATTAAAATAACAAACAAAAAAAGAAAGAAAAAGGAAAAGAAAACAAGAAGGAAAGGAAAATACTTTGAAGGCGCTTTTTCCATAGGAAAAAAGTATTTTATTTTTTTTAAGAACAAATTCAGTTTGAAACAGATTTGGAATGTGACTTCACGGATTGCGTTTTCGGGGGGCTAACTGCAATGTGGAACTAAAGCAGATCAAAAACTTAGGACAGGCTATCAAAATAAAACAAAGAAAAGAAAAATATTTATAACTCAAGCATAATACCGTGTTACTTACAAATTGGACAACGGAATTTTAAATAAATATTCATGGTACATAATTACGGCACAAATATGCAGCAATTTGGCAACCTTTTATACCATTTTTTTTCCTCATTACAGTGCAAAGGGGAATGACACTGCCGTTTAACAAGCTGTAGCTAAATACATTGCAAAATTCAGATTTTATACAAAACATCTTGCTTAGACTTTATAAAAAACCAACATTGCTCTATGTACACAATCTGGGTAAGAAAAGCCATTTCTGTCTTGTTTTCATGTGTATTTTTATTAAAAAGGTGAATAAGGCTACTGTAACACCCCAAATCCATATACAGTAAAATCTGAACCTATTTACAGCATTTTCACTTAAACATTATGGTGCAAATTCCAAAGTCGGATGACTAGGGATGAGAATACAAGGAAGGCATTTACAGTAACTTTCCAAAGCTGAACCAACTTCAAATAAAGGGACAGTTGGTAGATTGTCATATTCTGCACCACACACAAAACAGACGCACAGAACACTGGTCAATTGCTTGCAGGTAACTCTCCAACAATTCATCTGATTTTTCACAGTTTAGCATATACCCAAAATGTAGCCAACCGATGATAACACACCTTTGATTTCATTACAATCAGACTGTTTCCCATTTTTCCCCTTCTTGCCCCTCTCCCCCATCCTAAAGGTACTTTTTGATGGCTTACAAGAAAATCTTGTATGAATGCACGCACAGGAGAGGTTAGGGTGATGGAAAGAATTACATATGTACTGTGGCTGATCACCATGGCAACCTTCCACAGAAATATGATATAGATATATATAATATATATTGTAGATATATATTATACATATATATACACATGTATACCACACACCCACTCACGCATACACACACGCGCTTTGGACCAACATCATTTTCAGGTTCAGGAAACAGAGAAGAATTTCTGTGACAACTCATTTTTGCAGGTAATCACTGGAGGTTTGAGAACCTTAAAATGCTGTTGCTACATTTTTCTTTTCTCCCAATTCAGAAAGCAAAGTGTTACCATAGTAACAGGACTATGTTAAAGATGTCTATTTTGCATAGCACATAAAAAGTAGGTTTCCTGTTTACTCACTTCTTTTCCCAGAAGGGAGGGGGAGAGGGGAGGGGGAGAGAGGAAGGAAGGGGGTCAGGCTGAACTTTCAGCTGAAACCCCCTCGATGTGACCCGGTGGATTCTAGCGAACACTTCAGCCCACAGGGCAAGGGAAAACACAGCACAGAAAATAAATGCCGGCACATCTTGTCATTGTCGAAAACGATGCAGTAACACCGATTTCCTGGTATTTGGGGCTTGCATTTCCTAATCTATGGTGACGCAAGATGCCTTCAGAGGACTGGGTTATTTTTGTGTTTGCTCCCATTATTGTTATTTTTGGAGTGATGTTGTTTTTCCCAGAAGTAGTTGTCCAATTTTTTTTTTTTTTTTTAAAAGCACGGAGCATTGGGACCACTTAATCGCCACAAATGAATTTCCCATCTTCTGGTGTGGACTGTGTGCAATCTTAAAATATATATTAGTAAAAATCTTTCACTTTATATCCCTTGCGTTCTATATATCTATTATAAATACATCCTACCTTCCTTCTCCCCCTCGACACCATAATTTATTTCGGTCCTCGGGACTCTAAGAGGTTTGCCATGTGTGCCTCACCTTGATACAGGGCCCTGAGCTGTGGCCTCACTCAGTACCTACCCCTCGGCCCTCGCGGCCAGGACGGCACGGCCATAAACCAAAGTGTCGTAAGGCCCAATGGGGAGGGGAACGGCAGGGAAGGGGCGCTGGGGGGGCCCGGGGAGTCTGACCTACCTTTCATATATGAGAATGCCTTAATAACGTCAATGATGATGGAATTACAGCCTGTGTGACCTTTGGCTTTTAAACTTCTAGGTCAGATTTGGCTCTCTGCTAATCTCCTAAATGCTCTCCCTGTGTTGAATAAAATGTGATAAGTATAGCAGCTGGGTCTGCCTTAAACGTCACCCAAAGCAGACCGACGACTTCGCTACAGCTTCACCGCCGCACTTCCTATTGCCAGTACCACGACGGTCCTGCCGGCGTCCATCCGTCCCTCCAAGCCTGGCCCTCTACCAACAAGGCCCCTTTGTTCCACCCAGCGTAGAGGGACTATTTCTTTTTCTTTTTTTCCTGTGCATTGCTCTCTGATAAGAGTGAATTCCTTCAAATGCGCCCTAATCTACTGTGTGTGTCGTTGTGTCTCCTACTTGCCTCTTAAAATCTTAGCAGAACCAAAGTGCTGTGCTATCTAATTGGAGTTTGCCCTCCCAACTCTGTTTCAGAGGTGGCAGCGCTGAACTGCCTCTGCAGACGGCCTTTCCCCCGGCCCTCCCTTCTGTGAACTCCTCATCTTCCCAGGCTGACATGACAGCCTAGTATCTGGCTGGAAGGCTCCTTATTAGCAAACGCAATTTCTATCCTTGTATCGCCCATTCGGCGGTAGCTGTTGCAAACAGATGAAGCAGGAGACGCCAAACGTTAATGTCTCATTAGTGATACGGAGTGTGGCGTGAGAAGAAACCTCGTGTGAAGGCCTGCAGCGCCCTGGATGACAGGAGTGTACGCAACAGTGAGGACTCAAAGCTAGCGCTCTCCGAAAGCCTCACGCGGCCAGAGTCTGTGCGACAAGACAAGTCCGGGGTGCAGCTCGGGGGGAAGGGCCACGCCCGAGGCAGAGGACGGCCTCTCCAGGCCCAGCAGCCCGGGGGCCCGGGACACCTGCCCGGGCTGCTCCCGGCTCTCGCTCCCGCCCACCGACCGCTCTGTCTCCCCTCGGCTCCTGCGGAGGCCCGAACGCCCGTGGTACCCGGAAGAGGAGAGGGGCGGGGCGCGCGCGGTCCCCGCGCGCATCTTCCACGCGAGTCTTCCAGCTGCCGGGGCGCATCCTCCGTCACCGCGGCCCAAACGCTACAGACTAGTAAGCTGTCCGACTCCACAGGGCTCTCCCGAGAAGGAGTGTCCCCTCTCCCCGCTGTGCGTCAGTCCGTCGCAGACACAGGGGACCTCGGACCCTCCGTGGCGGCAGCGGGACAGTCAGTTTCCTCCGGGAAAGCGAAGGCACCGCCGCGGCTCAGACCTTGTAGTAAATGTTCGCCGGGCTCTGCGGCGGCATCTCCTGGACTATGTACACGGGGTGCCCGTAGTCCCCGCTGACCTTCTCGTAGTGGGGGCAGAAGACGCTGTCCGCAGTCCTCAGCGGGATGATGATGTCGCTGGGCTCGGAGCCGTTGTTGTTGCCGCCGCGCTTGGGCGTGGCCAGCGTGCTGAGCGACAGCGTGGCCGTGTGCTGCGGCGAGTGCTTGCGGTGGCGCCTCCGGTACTTGAGCAGCAGGACCACCAGCGTGATGATGATGACGATGAAGATGATGCAGCCTGAGGCAATCCCTGCGAATAAGGCCACTTCGGAACCGAGGATGTTGTTCCCGGAATGCCCGGCGCTGTTGCCGTCTGTGCTGGAACCTGCAGCGGGTGGGAAAGAGCAGCCAGAAGAGTCACCGCTCTCCCCAGGGCTGGCCGGCTGCTGGCAGGCCGGAGGCTTCCCGGGCAGCTAGACTGGCGGACCAAGCACCTCGTTTAACAGCTAAAGGCAGCGATAAATTAGGAGGCTGCGAACTAAGAGACACACACTACTAGATATAAAAGAGATAACCAACAAGGACCTGCTGTAGAGCACCGGGAACTCTCCTCAATATTTTGTAATAACTTGTAAGGGAAAAGAATCGGAAAAAGAATATATGTGTAAATATATAACTGAATATCTCATATATATATATATACATAACTGAATCACTGTGCCGTACACCTGAAACTAACACGGCACTGTAAATCAGTTATACTTCAATTTAAAAAAACAGCTAGGGCTTCCCTGGTGGCGCAGTGGTTGCGAGTCCGCCTGCCGATGCGGGGGACACGGGTTCGTGCCCCGGTCCGGGAAGATCCCACGTTTCGCGGAGCGGCTGGGCCCGTGAGCCGTGGCCGCTGAGCCTGCGCGTCCGGAGCCTGCGCTCCGCAACGGGAGAGGCCGCGGCAGTGAGAGGCCCGCGTACCGCAAAACCAACCAACGAACAAACAAAACCAGCTAAATGCAAACGGCAGAAGCCAGCCCTCGGGGAGATGGGACTCCAGGTGGGGCTTCGATGCTGCTCCCAGACCTCATCGCTTCCCTTCTATACATCATCATCCATCAGCTGCGTGGACAGGCTGTGACAGCCAGCCCTTGATCTTGCCCCACGTCTTAACCCAGGTCAGCCAGCCTGCAGCCACTACCAGGAGGGAGAAGGGAAGTGGCCGAGTCTCCAGGTCAGCGTTTGCTGCCCAGGCCACGCTGTTCCCGTGCCCTCTCTGGCTACGGTGGCTTCATGGGAATATCCAAACCGCCTGCCTTTAAAGACAAGCCCTGCCGACGGCTGGCTGGAGAGCTTGCAAAGAGGGATGGGGCCTGGGAAAACGTTCAACCCGTAACTCGTTTGTATTATTTGATTTACACTTAAAATATATTTGGAAGGCAGCAGAAACTCTCACACGGAACAGACTGCCAACCCAAATGTTAAGCACTAAAAAATTGCCTGGCATCATTATATTATCCATTTATCAGTTTGTCACAAGAATTTGACACATCTTGTCATTGAAAGTTAGAAATAACAACTTCCCTCCTTGAAGCCTGGAAAGAGATGGAGTATTGCTACAGATGCTAAATTAGCACGACTACCAACCAGGCATGCGGATCCCTAATGCGGAACTAGTGACGCCTGCGCAGCGACCACCAAATAAAAAGTTCATTCCCGTGGTAACAAACACATAGCTATTTGTTCAAAGACTGCGAAAAAAACGAAGTTAAACGGCAGTCAATTTTATCCAGTATTCTAAACTTCTGCCAGGAATCCGTTTAAGATTTTATTTTACACTGAAAATGTGAAAAAAAAATTTTGACGAAACCACCTGAAAAACGTGGCAGTATGCAATATTTTAAGATGTTACCATCTTAAATGTAGAAGAGGATCAGTCAGGCTCTCTGTGGATGAGATATAACTAGATGAAGCACTGGTACAATTATATATACATTAACACTGGCTTGAAGCTAGGTTTGCAAACAGCACGATAAAGTGTCAGCCAATGAAAATAGCTTTGATCTGAAAGAGCAGTGCTAATAATTGGCACTTACATCTGATGAATTCTCCTCTTCTGATTCTAAGACTTTTGTGGGAATTAATTATTTTATTCTGGTTGGGTAATTGACAACAACTAACCGAGAGCAAAGATTCCTGACTGTGGGAGCTACAAGTTCATCCTCCTGGTGCAGAAGTACCTGGACTCCGTTCTACGCCCTGTGATACGAGCAGTGCGGAACACACAGACGTAGACACACATGGGTCACGCTGCTATACCTGGATTTGGTTTGACAAAAGGACTTGTTGTTGAACTTCTTCCATTTGTACCAGCTTCAAGTTCTGGCCGTCTTGTTGGATCATTATGCCTGGTTGACCCAGCGGAACTCGCATCTACATGAAAAACAAGCGATTACTAACAGCACAGACATCTGATGGGCTCTAGCTTTAGGAGCTGGATCTATATCTCAAGAGGCACAAATAGAAATGAACATAAGATTCTTTATGCAAAGTACTGTGAGATGCAAGAATATAATTTTCCTTTGAAAACAAAACGGTTCTACTAGTTATTTCAGAGGTTTAGATGGTGAGGCCATCTGTGGAAACTATAGGGATTCTTGCATTTGGCAGGCAGAGCATTGCAGATGACATTTTAATCTAACTGAGTGAGTTGACTGATTACTATCCCAATTTCTAATTAGAAGAATATTTCTTTCTGCACAAGAGGTCATCTCTGTGTGAAAAGGCTCAGTGAACACAAGTCTTCTGTAGTCAAGATGCAGAAATGGGCAAAATGGCAGAAACTTAGTTTTGCATTCTGGATCTTTTAATGGTGAACCAGAGAGGTGTTTTGCTTTTAAGAAGGAAAAATATATCTGTAGATACAGACATGGCAATAGACATTGTACCTGGCTGACCTCAACTTTTAGAAGTATCTCCAGTAAAAGAAGTGGGTTGCAACAACTTGAGGAAATCTGTCAGTGGCTCAAGGTGCAGACAAAAGTTTACTTCGGAAACTAAACTGCAGAGTGAGTGAAGGCGCATGTGGGCAACGCTGGCGCCGTACTAGCTGGGGGCTCGACCAGATCAGTGGCTCCGTGAAGCAGCAGACGGTCTTTACCTTGTCCAACTTTCATGAGGATCTTCATGGCTCTTGTCTGGCACACCCCTCCCTCCTGGTTATCCAGGCCCTCCAAAGACCCATTTGATGTAGCTGATTAAAAATAAAATGGACAAAACAAAAAAATAAAGAAAAAATCAGGAAATCAATAAGCCAAGTTTACATGAACATGAAATGTCTGAAAACAATTTGGAAAATAAGAATTCACTCTTAGTCACAAGTTTTCTGAAAGTATGGGATGCTGAAAGGCAAAACGAAAAAAATAAAGAAATAAAGAAAGATGGATACTGTCCACACTGCCGCACGTATGACCTCTGGTTTCCAATGTACTTAAGGGCCTTCTCCCTTTATAATTAACGGATCGCGTCTGATTCTACAGATAAAAGGGACAGCATCTTCCAAAACCCTAACTATTTTGGAGTCAACCTCCTAAAAGCAGAATAGTAAATACGGTAATTTCAAAACGTGGTAATCATCACACAGCACCTGCTTCCTCTACTACAGATTTCCTGCCTCAAGAACAATTACCTTGATGCTCCCTGTTTGTCAAGCATCCAAGTTCTATAAACACTTGGAGGGGAGACTCCCGCGCCCCTCTTCTTTCCTCAGCTTTTCTTGAGCTTAAAAGGTTGTACTAGAATATGCAAGTCTTCAAATTCTGGAGTCTTCCTCCATCATTTTGTACTCAACCCGAAAGAACGGATGTGTTATTACCACCACCATCGACCTTGGTCAAACTCTTCGACCAAGCTCCCTGGTGCAGAAGAACTCTGGACGCACAGAGGGGCTCACAGGTGCCTTCACTCAGGCTCTATGAGGGGCCTGGGACGGCTCAGGCCCTAAGGTGAGGACTTGGCTCAGGTCCACCAGCTTGATGCCCTTTCCACCTCGAGAAGGAGGAGGAGGAAAGACAGAACATTTGACCATTTTCAGTGTCTGTTTTTTTCCAACAGCCTGTGCCCTACTCTGTTTCAACCCATTGTTCTATCTCTTTAGGATGGTGAGTTCTCTGAAGAGCGCTGTAACTAAAGCTGTAAAAAGATAGGCTGCCAGGTACCTTGCTGAGGGACAGGATTTAAATGACAGGTCAAGTTCCCGAAGAGAAAAGGAGGTGGGGAGTTAGACGTTTTCATTCCTCCACAGTTCAAGGGGCAGGGAACGAAAATGTTTCATAAACAATTCTGCCAGGTAAATCCTTCTCTACTTTAATTACCACAGTTTTGTCAACTAACTCTATACTTTTAAAAGCACTGAAAAAGGGACAGATTTTCTGAAAAAAATACATCCAAAGACATTCTTTTAATGGGCTGTTTGTTTTCCAAATGGTGGGGCAGACAAGTTGGACAGGCATGCATGGAAATATGTATGCTGTGGGTAATTATCTTGGCTGGAAAACAAGGCCACGATTGACTTGTCTTTGTGTTCTCAAGTTAGCGACTTTTACTTTCTCTGTTTCCCTTAATAATAATCGCTGCCTCTTGTGTGCAAAAATATCTCTTTGCTTATCTGAGTGTTTCCTTAAAGTCCAGCCTCACAATCATATCTCACTCTTCTTCTATTGCTGACACGGAGTTTCTCCTGGGAAACTGGGCAAAAATCGCCATCATAGTTTTTTTTTTTTTTAGGGTGAAAAGGAGATAGTATCCTCTTGTAGATTGTTGAGAAAATGTCTGGCAGATAAATTAGAACAAATACCTAAGAACTCTGCATGCTTCTGCGAGTCTTAAAAAAAAAAATCATCTTTTTTTCCCCCATTTTCTCCATCTTCTTTCCCTTTTGTTTCTTCCAAACATGTACCTAAATTTCAAAGTATCCTTTCCTCCTAAAGGCTTAGAACAGTACGGATATCTACAAGCACTCTTTCTGGCCAATTTCAGAGCAGTGCTATAATCTTCACTTAGTCACAGTTTTCTCATCTGATCTTTCTCAAAATGCAGGATATGCTTTTATATAGAAAAAAACAGTGGAAAGCGGATGTCTTTATCTGGCTGACAGTTTCAAAGGTTTAGTTTACTTAATTCAAGTGGAAGCTCCATGTTTTCTAATTAATATACACATAAATGCACCCCCGTGCAAAGTTCAATGACTAAGTTTTTCTTGCTAAAAAGTTTAACACTAAGTTAACAAATGATAAAAATAAGATCTGAAGGGTGGTACCCAGAAAGAAAAAAGGTGTGTGGGGGGGAGGAATATAGATTTACTGAATATTTATTTTAACCTTGAGGTAAAAGAGATAAAAGGTTCAGGTCTAAAAGAAAAAAATTAAGGACTACGAGAAAGGATAGACAAGGCATGGCAGAGAACAGTCCCTGGTAAATATAATTCAGAACTGCACCTGCAGAGGCAGAAACTACAGAGGACTCCTACTTCGTCAGTCTGGAAGCGTAAGAGGTGCACATAATTTGAGTGACTTTTTCTTTTGATTTTAATTCGTAGGTCAGTGCCTTTTCTGAATACCAATGCCTCTGTGGAGAGCTCCCTTTGGTTTACTCAAAGTGCTATCGGAAGAACCCCCAGATGCAAAGAACTCCAAAAGTATTCAAATTAAACTGCAATCTATAATTTAACATCCACAAACTATACACGGTAGGAAGAAAACTGTGGAGTGTGAGATGAAACTGCTTTGCATCTTTCACAGCGCAAACTTTTTTTATGCCTTGGGGAGGAAAAAAACCCCTCAAGCCCTGGAGGTGCACAGAAGGCAATCTGAAAATGCTGCCTTTGCTGAGTTCTTGGAGGCCGAGGCCACTGCTGGGATGGGGGAGGATGAGGGGTGAAGGGGGAGGGCAGGCCAAGAGGCAGAACTTTGTGAGTGAGGGGGGTTCTTCTGCTACATTCTGGACTCTGCATCTTTCCCCTTTAAGTCAACTTGGAAGTTGCAAAGGCTACTGGAAGATACCGAAAACTTCATTCCTAACATCAAAACGGCATTCCCAATACTTGGCTGTTTAAAAGGGGGCTAAACTTTAAAATTCAGGGGAAATTCCCTGGCGGTCCAGGGGTTAGGACTCGGTGCTCTCACTGCTGGGGCCTGGGGCTCGATCCCTGGTTGGGGAACTAAGATCCCCGCAAGCCGAGTGGTGCAGCGCCACCCCCCCCGCCCCCGCCAAGAAAAAATACAGTTAGATGCTCTGCCATGAAAGATTTTTGCCCCAAGTTAGGTATGATGTAATAAGCAGTCAGGGAAAACCCTGGTTTTTGTTTTTGCTTTTTTTAAACATCTTTCTTGGAGTATAATTGCTTTACAATGGTGTGTTAGTTTCTGCTGTATAACGAAGTGAATCAGCTGTACGTATACATATATCCCCTTATCCCCTCCCTCTTGCGTCTCCCTCCCACCCTTCCTATCCCACCCCTCTAGGTGGTCACAAAGCACCGAGCTGATCTCCCCCTGTGCTATGCGGCTGCTTCTAGGTTCTTCAGAACCATTTTTTTTTAGATTCCATATATACGTGTTAGCATACGGTATTTGTTTTTCTCTTTCTGACTTCCTTCACTCTGTAGGACAGGCTCTAGGCCCATCCACCTCATGACAAATAACTCGATTTCGGAAAACCCTGTTTTTAAGATGTGATCACCAACGGAAACTTCAGAAGGTCAACTTCACAGCAAGTTCAATTATAAAATAACTGAGAGTAACTTCAACTTACTTTATATTTGATCTCCTAGTAAAAATTAATGTCTCTTCCCCATGATCTGCTTAACATGGAGAGTAGAGAGCGTGGGCCTAATTCTAGAGCTGCCTCCCCACCTCACCACCTTGAGAAATGGCACAGCTGAAAGTCTTCTGTCCTCACGGCGCCTCTTTACTGGCAGCAAATTCTGCAATAAAGCCTCAAGATTAATATTCTGATTTCTGCTGCAACAGCCAGTCACCAAGAAGCTTTAAAAGCCTTAGTGGCTGACTTTGAAATACAACAAGAAATTGCTAATGCTTGGGAATAAAATCTACTTCCATTTCAGGAGACGGTTTTGCAATTATTCTTATTGTTGACTTGAATGTATTGGGAATTTTTAACTTGGAGAAAGTAAAAACAAACGGTTAACCTCATTCTACTTAGTTTTCCTTCGCGTCTCTCTAGCAGCAGCATCTAATGCCACCACAATCACAGTATTACTGTACTAAATGGATGAAACTGCATTTAATCATTTAGAGATAGAAAAAATAACATTGTTATAGCTAAGCTTTTAGTGCCCGGCCTTTTTTTTTCCCTTGGCCCAGGGAAAAAATAGACTTTATAAAATTAAAAATTACTAGAAAAGTTTATCTAGATAGAAAAGAGGTTTAATAAAGACACATGGGCATTTTATAGCCTGCTTTTAAAAGCTTTTGCTTCAGGGATCTAACTGCATGTAGTGAGTGTACTGAAATCACTAGATTGTTCCCCCAGGGCCTGATTTTAAGTGGGTGGAGATCACTGCTCAGCAAAAAGTACCCTGAGTTCACAATGCCTAAAAGTTCTCTTCACATCCGAAAACTACTCCGCCGACATCCGGGCGTTCCCATTTATTTGTACACGAACTTATCCGCAGTGTGCTGGTTATCTGAGTAGAAACAAGGAGAACCAGTGGGCAAAGCAGACGGCAAGGGCAGGGCTATTTCTGGCTGTGTTTTTTAGACTGTGCCCACGGAGAGGAAGTCCTATCGCATTGTCAGGCGTCTTCGTTTGGTTGACTGCTCTGCACCCCGGGAAGGGTAAGCTGCTACCCTGGATCTTGGCTGTTTTTATTTCAGTCTATCACTTGGGTAGTCAGATGGAGAATTAACTGCTGGATGTGTGCCGAAATATGGGTCCCATGCACAAAGAGGTTAGGAATGAGGGCAGCAGAAAAACATTCTACAGAGTAAATGCATCCCTATGAAGGAATATTCTTAGGTTATCATGGAAAGAATGAAACAGCAAAATATACTATGGAGGACATTTTATACTATTTTATTTATTTATTTGTTTACTTATTTATTTGGCCGTGCGAAACGGCATGTGGGATCTTAGCTCCCCGACCAGGGATCAAACCCGCACCCCCTGCGTTGGAAGTGCGGAGTCTTAACCACTGGACCGCCAGGGAAGTCCCTATACTGAATGTGGCTTACTGGGATGGGGCCGGGATGGGGTGGGGGGTTGACGGACACTCCAAAGCAAATAGTTTTTATCAATTTCATCAGAGGTCCACCAAAAAGACACAGATAATAAGCATACAGGGTCAGGAAAATGAGAGAGTTCCATTTTCTAGTAAGAATGAAAACTTTTGTGTTCATATAAACTGCACATGACAAAATCTGCTCTTATTTGATTACGAAACAAAGAGCATTTTATGAAAATCCTCTTATCATCTTCTTGGCACTATTCTTGTCCATCATGTCATCATATGCTGGCCCTGCTAATTCTGATTTCTTAGGGCAGCCTTTCAGCACATCAGTCTCCTGAAACTCAACTCAAGAACTAGAAGAACTAGAAGCCTATTACCTGGCAAACTTAGGAAATAAAAGAAGCAGAACCAAGTGAGAAACGTGAAAAGTAAAGCCATGACATTAAAATAAATATGATACATAAACTAGGTCACTCTTTTCTTCTAGCAGGGCTAACACATTTTTGAGTGTCTAAAAACAAAAAATTAACTGAGATATGTAAATTGAAAACCAGAAGGCTGATAAAAATATAACTACTTAATGTGAATATACAACTCAGGAAGCTAAGATCTACCCTACTTCACACCCTGACACGAATTCAAATTCAAAATATATGATGCACATTCAAAATATGTACTAAAGAGACAGGAATTCAATTTCTAGAACTCAGTGTAGTTCAATGCCTTGGGTATCACGGTTATCCTTTAAGATACCAACTTAGAAGAAAAATTCTAACCATGGAAATGACAACCCCTGAATGCCAAAAATAAATGCCCTTTCTTTAATTAATAAAAACTTCTGAAGCAAAAACATCTGTATAATGTGCCGAAAGGACGATGAAAAAAAATCACTTCTTCTAACTTCTTCCTTTTTATATGCTTTTCTCTGTGGATTTATAGTCAAAGAAATGAGAATATACCACCATGATTTTCCAAGGGCCTCACTATTTTGCTTGGTGTAATATCAAAAAAAGTTCAGCAGTATTTCAACACATATGGCAGTTTATCCCAGAATGCCTGATCTTAGAGTAAAAGTTTTATAGATTCTTCTTAAAATGGCCTCGATTTGACGAAAGAAAAATACAAAGGAAGTTACAGGATGTGTGTGTTTTTCACCCAAGGAAACAGTGTTCCAGAACAATGGGATGAATCACCTGAACGAAACCCGCATCATTCTGGTTGTGTTTTGAAATTTGAAAGCAGTAAATCAGGCATTAAGAGGTTAACAACTAGCTCAGCCCCAGTGACTTCTTTACAGCACAATTAATTAGTTTCTCCACTAGACAGAACGATTTGGAAAAATGATTTAAAAAACCAGAGTCACAACTTAGCCCCTCCTCCCATATTAAAATATGAGTAAAGATACCAAGTATCCAGTGTAAATGGATGTTCTCGAATAAAATGGTATAATATTATTTCCTCAATGTTAAATGTTCACCATGAGCAATGAGAGGATATTTTACTGACAGCTTAGCAATGAGTTTTGAGAAATGTTAACCTTGAAACAGTTTTGTAAACTGCTTTTGTGTATTCACTAAAAGATTGGATGACATATTACGTTGCCACTTTCACTCTTTGGGGAAGGGGGAAGATACAAAGATACTACAAAGACCTGAGTCTAAAGGTGCCAATATATGTTAGTATATTTCCTACCTCCCGTGTTTGCGAGACTTGGACATTGAGGGAGGTCAGCCGATGGAGAGAACGGTAATAAACACCATCCCTAGGACACAAGAAATTCCATCACAGCTTACTCATTAAACCGCTTCACCACTAAGAAGTGTATACAAAAATTAAGGTAGTGACAACCACTGAAGATGCTAAGAGCCATAGTCATCTTTGACGAGATAGCCCTGAAAAGCCACTGACTATATACACCCGGAGTGGAAAAGCACAGGCGGTAAATGTGTGTGTGCAAGTATGTGCACATATAGCAGGGATATGTCAGTGACAGAAATACCTTCCAGGCTCAGTGGGTGCTCTGGCACTTTCCTGAGAAAGATCAAATAGGCCTGGTAATAAATCACCTGTCCCCTCTTTTTACAAGAGGCATGCTTAAACACACGAGATCATTTATGAGTGGCTTACTTTCTTTCCCCTCAAAATATTGCTTGCAACACCCTGATGTCTTGATTTTTCATAAATTCTGTTGCGGGAAAACATCCCTTTCTGAGTCTAAAATTTTATTGCTACAAGTTATGATGATTTATGCAGGTAGAATCTCTCATTAGGCAAAAAAAATTTTCAACAAGATTTCATAAAAAAGCTTTACATCTAGCGTGCTTTCAGGGAGTTACTCTTACTGTCACAATGATTCAGAATGAATTGTGAGAATGTGATAGTCAATGGTTAAAGCATAATTTACCTTTATACATGAGAGTCAACCTTAATATGGGCTGAAACCTACTAAGAAAGAGGAATCATGTTTTAAAAATAGGGGGCCAGATGACCACTTCAATATAATGACCAAACTCACATTAAAAAAAAAAAAAAAAGAATGATGTCAGAGTTCTAAAGATAAAACATAATTCCCTATTGTCCATATTAGCTTTACTTAAGCATTCTGATTTTTTTTAAAAAAATGAGACTTCCTGGTCAAGAGATAGTGATAACATCTAATAAAAATATTCTGAGCCATGAAATAACATGTGTTTGCATGAATTATTTCTAGCACACAATTTCTAGCCCACTCCCGAATTTTTGACCTTCTTCATTGTTGAATATCTTTGTGGAGACGTGGAAATGTCTACAGAGCGAAGGGTCAGAGTGAAAAGTTCACAGTGGGGAGGGCACACATCCCAGAAGCCAGACTCGTGCTCAGTCTGCTGTCACTAATCGCCTGCAATGATATTAATGACCCAGTAATTGGGAGACAGCGGCACTGAAGTGGAAAACCTCCATCTGAGGCAGAGTTCACCTCTGGGTGGTAGGGCTTCACCAGTGACTGAATTAATGTTTGCTGACAGTTTAGAACATAACACTGTAGATGAGAAAATGCACCACTCTGATGGCATAATAGCTTAGGTGGACTTGATGTTATTTGCTTTGACCATCTAGAGACCAGTGGTAACCCTGGTAAAGTGCCCTGTCTGAATTTGCCCTACACATGAACCTAATTCCATTCAGGGGACGTGTTCTATGCTCCAAGAAGCCAGAGCAATTTTCCACATGTTTGCTTCAATAAAAGAATACCTTCATCTCCTGGTTTAACATCAGGAACAAGGAAACTGGGTTACTCCACTAATGCAAAAAGCCATTGCGAAGCAGGACTGTCTTTTAGCAACACACAGCCTAGCTCCTCTGTGACGTGATCAGTTATGCTCCTGACAGAGGTTCTGCCTGTCCATCCATCATCTATACATTTATCCACTCATCCACCCATCCATCCATCCACCCACCCATCCACCTACCCATCCACCCATCCACCCACCCATCCACCCATCCACATCCATCCATCCATCCATCCATCCATCCATCCATCCATCCATCCATCCATCCATCCATCCATCCATCCATCCATCCATCCATCCATCCACCCAAACTGTAGCACTTGTACTTGGCTAAGGAAATTTGAAGTTTCTTATTACCTCTTTTGTACATTTGAGAGATTTTTATTATTTTTAATTTTACTATTTAGCCACTTCCCATTGAGGGGCTCAAAGTACATTTGACCCTTGAACAACATGGGGGTTAGGGGCACCAACCCCCACCTAGTCAAAAATCTGAGTACAATTTATAGTCAGCCCTCCGTACCCACAGTTATTCCATATCCACGGATTCAACCAACAGCAGATAGTGCAGTGCTGGAGTATTTACTACTGAAAAAAATCTGCGTGTAAGTGGACCCAAGCAGCTCAAACCTGTGTTGTTCAAGGGTCAACTGTACTCGATAAAACACAAAGCATAGTCTTACTGAGGAAATGGAATTGATTGATAGTAGCTCTGAAAAGAAAAAAGAAAACTCAGGAGACCTGACAAATTGCTATCACAACCACCGTTAACCAATGGCCCTCTCTCCTTTCCTACTGCTCTGTAGAACTTCTTAGGTCAACTTTGGGGCACGTGATTGTAGTTATACGTTACAACAAAGGACAGGGCCTCTGGCCCAACACGTCTGATACAAACACAGAGTTGTCTGCTATCCAGTTCGAGTAGCATCCTTGCATTGCTATGTATGCACTATGTATGTACATATGCTCCCTTTGCTGTCACTATGTATGTGACGTGTATGTACTCGTACTCTCTTTACCATACTCTGTAAGTAGTGTGCTTTGGACTAGACTGTCTTTCCTCTTGCTTTGTATACATGTATATGCTTGGTGACCCAGGAGGCACTGTCATAAACTAATGACGTTGGTCTAAGGGTCTGACAACCCGGTTTGAGTTTTGCCCCTGACATTTCACGGCTGTGTGAACTCTACTAAACTACTCACACTTTCCAAGTTCTGTTTTCTCACAGTGATAAAAATTCCTCTGTCACCTGTCCTTTGAGACTGTAAAGTGACAGTCTCAAAGAGTGTGTGAGGCCATAACACTACCCTCTAAGTGATCAAACACCCAGCCTGAGATTTCAGACTGTTAGGAACAAACGTGGGACTCTTAAAAACTATATAAATAAGTTTTCGCCAAGTAATCTTTTCATGTCTGTCTAATGCCTCTTGGCTATTTTGTGGTACGTGGGCCTCTCAACTGTTGTGGCCTCTCCCATTGCGGAGCACAGGCTCCGGACGCGCAGGACCAGCGGCCACGGCTCACGGGCCCAGCCGCTCCGCGGCACGTGGGATCTTCCCGGACCGGGGCGCGAACCCGGTTCCCCTGCATCGGCAGGCGGACGCGCAACCACCGCGCCACCAGGGAAGCCCTTGGCTATTTCTTAAAGTACTTTATTTTGCTTTAATTTTTGATTTTCATGATAAATATTTAAAGGCTATTAAGAAAGAAACTCATTCTCATGCTTGTACAAAGAAGTCTCCAGGACTGTTTAGTTATTTACAAGTCCAAGTAAACTTTGAAAAAGCTATGAATACAGGTGCTAGAGATATTAAGATGTATTTTATGAAACAGTAAAGGCAGTTTTATTCTGAGCAATTCCTAAATAATCCTTTTTTTTTCCCAAGGAATCGCCTTCATTTCTCATCTGCTCTTATTTTACATAGGAGGTTTTCAGTCTCTCCCCATTGCTTTAAGAACCAGTCATCTTGTCCGTTCATGGGTTATTTTGGGAATAAGGAATAGTGCTCACACGGCAATCTCTGTCTAGCTTTAAATGAGATAAGCTGTCACTACTGCCTAGGTGACGCCGCTGAATATGAACAGAGTCTCAATCTACAATAGCCTAATCCTCCTAAACCCCGACAGATACGGGATAAATATTCCAATGGCCAGACCCCATCAGACCCACGAGCCAGAAGCTTCTCAGCACAAGCTCCAACTGAGCAGAAGTTGAGATTTTATTCCTTAAAGTATAAAGAATTTAAGCTGTATTCATATTAAATTGAACACGGAGCCTTACTGATTGATATACTCTAGGAGGGAGCCTTCAATACAGTCAGAAGAGGATTTTATGTTACATTAAAAAATAACAGAAAGTCGGGGGACTTCCCTGGTGGTCCAGTGGTTAAGACTCCGAGCTCCCAGTGCAGGGGGTGCGGGTTCAGTCCCTGGTCAGGGAACTAAGATGCCACAAGCTGCGCGGCATGGCCCCCCCAAAAAAAAAGAAAGAAAAAGAAACAAGAAAAAAGGAAAAGAAATGATGCTTCCCATTACCAGACTAGTGAAACGATGCAGTGTCCCAGCTTGTCTCAGTGACAAGGCAACCCTGACGTGTACTTTCTTCTCTAAAAGAATATTTATACTACATTGGAATGCTGCTGAAATGATCAATAAAAATAAACCTTTCCTTTGTGTAACAAGGAACAGAGAAAAGGCCCTGGCAAGGCTGGTGAGATGGTAAGTGGGGAAATGATTGTATGTGTGGAAGCCTCCTCCCACTCTGTCTCTTTTGGGTCTCAGGGAGGATCTGCTAACAAGCTTGGGCAACTCCACCAACAAAAAAATCCATAAATGCGTGTTTCTTGGTAAGGAAAGCCCGAGGACAAAAGAACTTTCATAACACTCCAAGAAGACAAAAAAGAGGGAAGATCTTATAATTAAGTTACGCAGCATTAGTGAAACTTGGACAACCTCTGGAATTTCATTTTGTGGACGGCATTTCAAATAACTGACACTTTTTGAGCCCATCTTCCCCGCCCGCCAGCTCGCAGGAGAGCACAGGCTGTCTCACACCAGCCCCCTGCCTCGCCTCCCCACAAAGAGACCCTCAGTTGTCCTTATTTGGTGCCAGCCATGGAAGCAAAAGCACTTTACATACATCACCCCATTTAAATGCATACCATCCCCAGCTGACAGACGAAAAGACTGAGGCAGACTGGGTAAGTTACTTGCCAAAGGGCGTTCAAGAACCCAGGTCTGCCTGACTTGGGACTCTCAGCTAACTACCACCTTCATCTGTCGCTCTAAGTGCCGTGTGTATGTATCCTCCAAACACCCAAGATTCTGATGGCTATTACAAGCCAACCGTCGCAGGTTAAAAATAAAAATGTGTTTAAATGCTTGAAATTACCAATGGTATGCAAGGTATCGAACATAAATCCCCACCCCAGAGTCAGATAAGTGACAGGCTGAGGTTGTCACATCCTTGAACTTGGTGATGCTTAGTGATGGAAATGTAGCTTTTGCTACCTTTATCATATAAATAATTCATCAATCAAGCACATAATCACGTCACAGAGGCCACACATATATTCTAAAATAAATCCAGGGCTTCCCTGGTGGCGCAGTGGTTAAGAATCCGCCTGCCATCGCAGGGGACACGGGTTCGAGCCCTGGTCCGGGAAGATCCCACATGCCGCAGGGCAACTAAACCCGTGCGCCACAACTACTGAGCCTGCGCTCTAGAGCCCGCGTGCCACTGCTGAAGCCCGTGCACCTAGAGCCCGTGCTCTGCAACGAGAGAAGCCACCGCAATGAGAAGCCCACGCCCAGCACCGAAGAGTAGCCTCCACTCACCGCAACAAGAGAAAGCCTGCGCGCAGTAATGAAGACTCAACGCAGCCAAAAATAAGTAAATTTAAAAAAATAATTTAAAAAATTAAAGATACCTATATGTAAAAGTACATTTGAAACCTCCCATAACCATTTTGCCAGGGAAAGGGCTTACAGTACATTCAGTATATTTTAGTGTCACTTGCTACACTTACTCCCAGAAATAAGTAAATCAAAAACAGAAAAGAAAAACACAAACAAACAAAAAAAGGAAAACAAACACTCAACAAAAATACAGGAATGGAATCTGCTGTTCTTCTGTTTTGATTCTTTAAGAATAGTGTTTCATTATATTTGTGTGCAAGCATTTTAATTTATTTTGCATTTCTGCTCAGAAGTGGAGTTTATGTCTAAAAAACAGCAAAGCTGACTGAGGGGTTTTCTAATTTTATATGCTCTGATAAAATTTTTTTTTAAAATTGCTTTGGAGAATGAAACCAGTGAAGGGCCTAAGAAATGGTGACTCACTCAAATTCATTCATTGTTTCTCAAGGAAGACTTTCACAGGCAAGGAAAGCAAGGAGTGGCTTTTGGAAGGACCACTGTGAACACAGCAGGGTGTAGTTTCAGAGCAACGTTTAATCAAACAATCATTAGAAATGATGACTTTTAGACTGTTCCACAAATCCATGTCTTGGCTACAGCTTTGAGGTAAAATAATGTAAAAAACCACACAAAGCTAAATTGGGAGGTGCCTCGGGCATAAGGTGTTCTTTCTAACAGCTGGGCTGTGCCCATTGTTCACTTAAAAAGTATCCACACAGTGGCATTCATTTTCATCCATCTCTGACTCACATGATTTTGGTAGCGTGATGAAAACCTCTCTGTAGGTATTTTGCAAGGTTTTATGCTGAGGCTGGGTGACCAACCCATGGAACCTTCGTAAGGGTCGATACTGCAAAGGGCCTCCACACCGGAATTTCTGACTCATTCAGCTCCGGGTTATCACTTCTAAAAAGAAACTGGAAACCAAGCACAGAAAGTGTCTACAAGAAAAGTTTTTGACACGATTATGTATGAAGGCTGAGAACACAGTTTGGAATGCTTGCCTTGTATTAACTGGTGTGTTTTTCTAAGACAGAGCTTCCCTTGACAATGGGCCACTTCAGAACAGATAGTTATTTTCTAAACTTAAAAAAATCTTTAAAGACATGATCAAAATAACTGTAGGTTATATAAAATGTTTACTTTCTTTTTAAGGCAATTAAGAATCTGAATGTAATGAAAAACAGACCAAATGGTCGCAACATCCCCACCTTTGGATCATTTAGTATTAGGAGATTTTATTACGCAAATTAAACCCAAGTCTAATGACTGAAACGGGTCACTTGAAAAAGTCAATTCTCAACATTAAGAAAACCCATATATACCATTTCGCCACATGTCAAAGCAAATAATCATCTAGGAGAAAAACTAATGAGGATGCATATCATTTTGTCGTGTCATTTCCTAGGGGAATTTAGTGGATACTCAGTAGGTTTAAAAATACACTCCCAATTTAAAATTAATATTGACTTCTAAAACTTAAAAGTGTGATGCCTGTATTTTAAATCTGGTAACACTACAAATCAAATTCAATGCCTTTAAAGAGCTTATAGCAGATCCTGTCCATTCAATTGGAGAAGAGCCACCCCGACGAGAGATCCCATACTGGATGTGTATGTCTAACCATAAAATGGTTTGGAACTAGAGACTTCCATCATTAGCCAGAATAACAACAACAGTAAAAGCAGTTTCTAGAGAAGAAATCAAAATTCAAAGAAATGAAGTGACTTTCTCGTTAAGCTCACACAGCAGGACTAGAACCCAGGTCTCTGGGCTCCTGGTCCAGTGCTCCTGGAATCAGTTCATCTAGGGAATGGCCGAACAACACCAATTCCAATTCAGTCCATTGGCAACTTGGACTGTTCCCCTCTGGGGTCATGAAGCACTGCTCCAAACTAACACTTCTCTTCTTCCCGCCTATGGAAAGAAACCAGGACACAATAACGATGCTGTTCTTACTAATACTCTTGGTTATGAAGGTGCTTACTAGCTAGACAGAAAGATTTGGAGATAAACACATGTAATATACTTTGTAGCAACTCAAAAATACCAACATTGTTAACCCTCTCAAAGCTGAAGTGGTGATTTGCAGTGTTAAGGGCAGTGTTCCACCATGCCACCTAGTGTAGTACTGTTTTAAGAGGGGTGTGACTCTGTGTGTATGCGTGAGTGATCACTGGCTGTGGAAAGCAGTGACTCTGAAAAATCTCTTAACTGTCTGGGTGCCTTGTGATTCTCAAAGAAGCAATGGAAAGTCAACATTAACTTTTTCAACTCTTTTGAGAGTTTTACTTCTCATCCTTCATCTCCTTTCCAGGGAAAGCTGTTCATCCATTGGCTTTGCTGGAGGATGGGTGGGAAATGGGGCCTGAGTTTCCCAAAGTATCTGAAGTGTCTTCGTATGTCTGTGACGTGGCACAAGTCTTTCAACTCTGTGCTCTGAGTCTCCCTGGGCCATGGCCACCCTCTGAGCCCTGGGCCCTTCCCCACGCAGCCTGTAACAACCACCCAACCAGCAGCATTCAAACTTGAAACGCTCATCTCTATTTTAAGAACAATTCTTTTATCCCGGGCTACCACGTGCTTTTCCGGGTCTGGTGGCTTACCTCCCTGAAGAGTCAGTCGGCAGCTAGGGCTGCAGATGCAGTTCTAGAGACGTATTAAACTCTGAGGAACCTCTATCTTCAGGCACCCCCTCGTCCTTTTCCCCACCCTATTCAGGGGTCTTAACCTGCTTAATGAATTCAGTAGGGTGGGTTGCAGCTCCCTATAAATGCTATGCTAAAAACATTAGCATCCTGGTAAACAGTCCTACTTAAAAAGTCTTTTTTTTTTTTAAAGACACTGTTGGACTTCCAAAAGCTTAAGGTTTCCATTTATTTTGCCTAATGACTATTTTATATTTTCAAAGATTTCCCTCTTACTTCATACACTTTACCACCCCATCCGCTTGTCCCATCCCTCAAAATGCTTTTATTTTCATTTTATGATCATTGTGCTTTTAAATCTGTAATTCACCACTTTCTCTTTTTGTTACTTATTCTCACTAAGCCACTCTGTGCATCACGTTGGTTTAAAACTACATTTTCAGCCTCTGTGGCATTTCAGGTTCACAGCAAAGAACAAGGATTAGATGGCTATGACCATCTTTGTTTTAATTACTAATGAGTGTAATAAAAAATAGAAGATAGTACATTATTGAGTATTTAATAAGTAGTCAATGAATTATTGATTTTGTACTCTCAAGAGCAGCTAGGAGGTAGAGAAAGCCAGAGTTTCAACCTGATCACCCAGAGATGGGAGAGCACACCCAGCAGACAGCAGCTCAGTACCTCTGACGACCTGGAGCTCATCATGACGAGTGAGTGCAGACTCCCACCAAAGAAACCAAGAAAAACCATTTCATTGCTTGCCTGAGGTGAACAGCTATCCTAGTCACCCAGACTGCACTCTGACAGACCCGGGCCTGGAACAATCCTAACTCTGTGCCAGCTCGTGACCTGCACCTAGTAGGCACATGTTTCATCAGATTTCACAGTATCGGGACTGAACAGTAGCTCAGAGAGGACCCAAAGGATACACAGTATCTGTTCCTAAAGCAATGTGTCAAATTATTGTATAGGTAGATAAAAAAGTAATTCATTGAACAGACCCAAGCTTTTTCTTATTCTTCCAAACCTGGTTTTAATGCGCCCATGTACTAGTGTGGGTTGCCTGTAACTTGCATTCTTGGAACCTACAAGCTCCATGAGGAATGGGTACCATTTTACCATCTTGTTCACTGCTGAACCCCTAGCATTTATGCAGTTTCTGGCACAGAGGAAATACTAAATGAATGAGTGAATGGATGGACACATGGATTGATGGCTGGATGAATGGATGAATGAATGGATGAAGAGAAAAGTCATTGCACAAGATTCACCTATCAAAATCTCACCAATGGTTCTTAAAAATGGTTTTGTCAGTAGAGATGCTGAATATATTCATATATATCCACTTATTTCAATACTACAAAAACTCTAGGAGGCTTTTTCTCTTTGGGTATTTATGTTAATGAGTAGTACTAGTACAGGGGTCCCTCATTCAATTAAGGCTTCTTTAAAAAACTTTTCAGCAAAGATTCCCACCAAACTATTTGCCACAGTAATAATTTTAAGGAAACAAAAATTGATACAAACCTATTTAGCTTATCCTAATTTCTATAAAAAAATGAATAGAATTATACTTACATATAATGTAATAATCTCTGTTCTTCTGAAATTCTAGACCCCAGAGATTAGGGCTGAATTCTTGGAACTTGATAGTGAATTTTACATCTTGATCTGGTCTGGCACAGTTGAGGAGAGGGGTATTTTCCTTCTTAATAGTGCATCTGTCTGCTTGGTCTTTATCCACCATATAAACTTTATAATATTCATACTGGCCAACAGTTTTAGAGTCCACTTTGGGGCAAATAATATCCAATTTGTCTCCTATCTGTGGGTATAGTACCAGTCCTTGTCCAGGTAGAAATCTAAAAGCATAAAAAAAAAAGCGCCATTGAGTTGATAAAAAATTAACAGTATTGATGATAATGACAATATAGCCAGACAACATCAAGAATTCCAAACTACAATTTTATAGAGCCACACTTTTATTGACCAAACATATCTGAGTTCAGATCGGCATGGGATGAATGTATTTAGGAATTAAGCTTTAAAGAAAAAAAAGAAAAGAAAAAGAACGAAACCACACTCCTGACTTTACCCAGTAGGATCAAGTCGACCTACTGACATTTCTTTACCACCCCCTCGCTTGTAATATTTCAGTGCTCCTTTGTGTAACTTCACATTGACTTTTCCTTGGTGGTGAGTCAGACCTTCCCATCTGTCCGTTATTTTTTAACCACTGGCAGCCTCAGTTTATTGGGCATGTCACAGAAAGAAGGCAGCAATTCCAGGGAACAGTGGATGCACTAAGACTTTGTTGTTCTATTAGTTTCCATTTGCAGTTGATGCTAATTAACAGACAAGTTTCATCAAGAATGTTTCAAATTACTTATCATAATTAGTCACTGATCAAAATAATGGGTTTTTTTATTACCCCGAACAAAAGAAACATCTTACAAACCCATAAAAGATAACCAGAAATAATTAGTTGGAGTACTGATTCAGCTGCAAGATGAAAAGTCCCCGACTCGGGAAGACAGCAACTACTGTTCCTGTCCTTGCCCCACAAACCGTTTCCCCCCGCCTCCCTTGAGATGTGTTTGCTCCAATTAATTCTTAGAAGCAAATCTTTAGAACCCAAACTACTGATACACTATCCCCTTAATGCTTCCAGTTCACAGCACCCTCCTCCCCTTTCTCTTTTTTCCTAGCCATGCTGCTGAAAGATCTTTTCTAAGGGGGAGTTTCTTGGAGAAACTGAAACAAGAGCTTCCTAATGAACATCCTTCTACAAGTGCTAACACTAAAAACACACTTAGAAATCCCATCTTGTTCCTTCTGAAGGAGCCAAGCCTGCAGGCTCATTAAAATACTAAAGCCGGAGAACAAAGCATCATGTCTGAGTCCTTCCAATCCAACCTCTTATTGAACCAGGGAAGCCCACCAGCCATGACGATGAATGGGTCATAATTCAGAGAGAGAGAGGAGAGAGAGGAGAGAGAGGAGAGAGAGGGAGAGAGGGAGAGAGGGAGGGAGGGA